>NW_022987720.1:3047277-3172277 GCF_902827165.1 Trematomus bernacchii | reverse complement strand
TACAGTGAAATACTGGCTATTAGGAACTCATGGGGTGGTTATGTAATTGCATCTTCTGCAAGCTGTTTGGGGAAATGGGATTGTGACAAAGAGTTTAATTTTTAATGAGCTTTGTATTCATTTGTATTGTGGGACACAAAAGCAACAACAAAAAGGTTACAATTCCTGTAGGGAGAAAGTAGGGCTGAAGGGATTGATATAATAAGTGATATTATAAAGATCATTGTGCTCAGTGTTTGAATCAGTATTAAGAGATGTTGTAGGCTTGAAGTGTACTATCTATGACAGAAGTGAGTATATTTCACTATCCATTAATTATAACTGTCATCCCTTCCTAAAGTTTGCTAATCGATTAATTGATAAATAAAAGACATGTCAGCAGAAATTATTGAAACACTGTTGTTCCAGCTTCTTCTATATAATGAAAAGCTGCTTTCTTGGGCACTCAAAACTTCACTCTATGCTCTTGAAAATGGCAATGGTTATTTTTCACTGTTTTATGACATTTATTGTGGTAAATGTTGAATTGATTTATCAATAAATTAACCGCCAAAATGAAATGAAAATATTTGATGCACCCCTGCTCTAACATTGTATAAAACACGATAGATAGATAAATAGATAGATAGATAGATAGATAGATAGATAGATAGATAGATAGATAGATAGATAGATAGATAGATAGATAGATAGAGTAGGTGGAGGATGGAGGGATGGGTAGATGGATAGACGGGTAGATAGACTTAATCCCTTAGGGAAGATGTTCTGCTGTTAAGGCAGTGCAGTTGGTACTAAGATGAGTATGCAACAGAAATAAATGGATCCACATTAATACATTCCTTCCTCACAGTGGCCACACCTGACCTTCTTGACCCGAAGTCTGCCGCCCATAACTGCAAGCCTCGCCTGTCCTTCTCCATCCAACCGGTAGTGCTTTACACCCCAGAGGACGAGTGTGAAACCCGGACTACAGTCATGAGGTGGAAAACGGTGTCAGCCATCTTCTTCATGGTGGTGCTTTACCTCATCATTGGAGCAACGGTGTTCAGAGCCCTGGAGCAGCCTCACGAGAGCTCCCAGAAGCTGGCCATTCTCGCAGAAAAACTTGACTTCCTGGCCATGCACGCATGCGTAAACTCCTCCGAGCTGGAGGATTTAGTCAAGGTAAGCGAACATCATATTCATAATTTCAACCTTTTCTCTTCTGCAGGACCTGGTAATGATGAGTGTTACCACACTCCACACTGTGACTACAGATTTTTCTCTTTCATTTAATTTTTAATACATTCTGAGGTTACTACAGGTTTCAGATCGACAGTATGTTGTTTGTTTGAGGATTATAGTGAGTGGCAGACACAAAGATTACGAGTAAACACAACGAGAGCTCTTAACCTCAGGATACTTGAGTGACAGTTGACTGACAGAAGTACTGTTTGTGTATTTATTCTGTGGCCACTGCAGGCTGTATTATATCAACATATTTCCATGTCTCCCATTCTATTATTTGACAGTGAGTTGCGAGACATTTCTCTTCACATTTAAAGTAATAATATAGCAAGATTCTTATTTAGAAAAATCTCTTTTTGTCGATTTCTAAGTGAGGTAATACAATGTTTATTGAGTGTATTGCCTACTGATTTCACTTGCAGTAATTACAAACCAAGTGTCTGTAGAATAACGAATCTCTTAATGCTACGAACCACTAAAGCCTTTGTTGCATAAACTTGGTAGAAACAATCAAAGAGTAGTTTTAAAGACTGCACAGAACAACCAAATGGCCCATCATATTGGGGTGGTTACATGCAAAAGGCTGATGCAGATGCACACAGATGATTCACTCACTGATGATAATGTTCATAATAGGAACTATTTCAGAGCTTTCATCTTGCCACTAACAGGTTCAGTCGTTCTTTTCATCCTGCTGCTGAGCCGACCAATAACAGCATGTTATCCCAACATTACCCCCCAAAATGTATATGGTTGTGATTGGCCTTTCCAAATCCAGGGGATGTAAAGACCTTAGGGTTTGTAAGACACATTGTATTTAGAAATCCCGAAACACAGTCTGTCTACAACTGTGAGACTAAGGTGTCTTTGGCAACATTCCTGTAAAAAATCCCAAATTCGCTCAGTTGGTAACTGAGATCCAAAAGCAAAGAGAAGAAACAAAGATGTTTCATCATCATACATTGGATTTAACAGACTAAGTATGCCGGTGTGCTGATAGAGGCATCAGATCACAAAACTCTTCTGTGTTGTACTTAAGGGCACAAACAACATATATATATATCAATCATCATGATATCATATATCAATATATATATATATATATTGATATGTTGATATGTTATATATATATATCATATATATCATATTTTTCCTCAGCAGACCTTCACTTATCTCTCTTACATATTTCCCTCCACAAATATTATATCAAATACTATAGGGTACTAGATGAAATATTATGTAAACAATCAAAAGAAACCTGTACCGCTACTTGGATGTTGTTGGATTGTTATACTGACTGTATGTATGTAGCAAAAGAAGAGAGTTGTGTTAAAGAAAGAAAGTAAAAGACGACTAAATAGCAGATTACTATTTGTAGGCAACTAATAGCATTTTTTTTTTAAGACAATAAAGTAATTCATTCATTCATTTTTCAATTAGAGAAAAGGTCATGTACAAATGCATTATAAATATCACTATTGCGTAAGCACTCTTCTTATAAAGGCATTAACGGACAGTATGACCCCTGCTTTATGGATTGGTGGATCTAGCCATCAACCAAATTTGTCAGGGTGATGATAAGACTTCCCTCTTGGGGAATCTCGCTGGTATATTTATTGGACTTGTAGAACCAATTTTCTCCTCTGATGTACCAGAGCTGGAAGGTCTTTACGTCCCGGGGAGACCGATTTGTCCATCGCTTATAATTTTGACCTCTTCTATAGCTGAATACTTCCCACCAAAAATGCTTCCTAATATCAAAACGTCCTCAAATCTCATAAGGGATATCTATGAAACACAAAAACAGGTTATTTTTCAGTATGTTAATACTTATTATATACAATATATTGAATTCCCTGTAATGTATATGGTTTAAAGGAACAGTCAAACATAATTGAAAATATATATTTTTTATGAAACTCTTTCTTAAAATGTTCTAATAGTATATACAGATAGAAAGAGTTGTGTATCTGTATCATAAGAATGCCTCGTACTTCTCATAATAACGAGAACACCTTTATATGAACTGTTATGAGTTTATGAGTATGAGCATTGCAATTTAACAGAGCAAACACGTCCCTGAAACATTTCCTATAGGACTAAAAACACAATTAAAAAAATGTATAAGTGAGTGAGTCTATACGTCGGATTTTTCTCAAAATTGATTCATGATGAAAAAGCCCTCACTGTAACAAGTAGGCAATTCTGTTTAAAGGACATGTGCCTTTTGGTAATTATAAGAAAAGTTTCCAGTTATACAAAGATACTGCAAGAATACATTTGTTTTTATATGAATGACATACTTGAGAGCAGTTCAAATATAGTTCATGCAAATTTACCGTATCCAGAATAAAATGTTCTGTTACTAAATTATGTATTGTTTTTTACATTTTCTGGCTTGCCATGATAAATAAGTTGATCAAATATTTATGAATTTCATTTTTCAGTCATGTCTGAATTGACTATAAATCAAGTAGATTCATTGTGATCTCTAATGTCAAGAAGAAGTGTTGGCATTCAGTGACATTTACAGTTTAGGTGTTGACCATATCAAAACTTACCCAAGTTGACAGGATTTATTATTGAATAATGTTCACCACCTACTGTATGTAAATTAGATGTTTTCCATTAAGAGTTGGTAGTACCAGATGGCAGTTATTTGGCTCTAATATGCTGAGTCGTTTTACGAAGGCGATGTTGATGATTTCTGTCCTGAGATCATCATTTGTCAGATTGACCATTAGGTAATGTTTTTGTGTCAGGATTGGGCTTAATGACTGTTGCCCTGGAAGAGGAGGGTCCCGATAATTGTTACTATTTGGAAAACATTTTGGCAGAGATCATTTAGGTTGGAGACAGTAGCAGCTGTTGATAGTTTAATTAAGGAAGTAAAGTGTTCTTTGTTTACTGCACAACCTTTTGGCCATAGTATTGTAACTTCGGCCCTATTGAAATATCGTAATACCTATTGGATAGATTGGCATGGAAAAAGTCTCTATTTTATCTCTTTTATAGTCCTTAACGTGACTTTATTAATTCACTTGTACAGGCAGCATCTAGGGAAAAATATCAACATCTACTTCTTGTTTAATGCTAATGAGCAAATGCTAATATGCTAATATGTTAAACAAAGACGCTGACCATGTTGAGCACAAGCATGTTAGCATGCTAGCATTTAGCTCAAAAGCACTGCTGTGCTAAGGTTCACAGGTGTTAGCATGGCTAGCTAGAGATGGGAAAAAGATATGAACAACAAACTCTAAACTATAGTGTGGTATGTACTTTTACTATTAGCATAAGGATGTTGCTTGCCAACATTTGAGGGCAAACTGTCCTCTGTCCACAAAAAAGTGTCTTTTCAGCCAATTAATGGTTTTCTGGCAAAGTATTACTCCTTCTGTCACTGACCTTCCCACTGAACCAATCTGTGCTTGTGCTGAAAAACAAACTATTCAGTCCTGGACCTCAAGAGCAAACTGCAAAATGAATAGAATGAATTATTAATGTTAAGAAAACGTTGCTATTTGCCTCTATGAGGAATTCAAGAGGTTGTTTTAAAAACAAGTCTTTAAGGTTGTTTTAAAAACAGTCCAAGACAGAAGCCAAATGAACAGCCTTGCAAGCAACTCTTTCTCTTCTGATTATTTATTGATAAATGGCTTCAATACAGGTGCCTCAAAGTAATTTTACTTAATTATGTAGACTACACAAACACATACAAACCCATCACCCTTTGTGTTCTAGGTTCCCATTGATCAAAAGCCAGTCAGCAGAGGATTGAGGAGAGATGAGCTCTCAAAGGGAGTAATTAAAATAGTGAGTGATGTCAAAAAGCTCAGACGATTCAATCTCTTCTGGCTGTTTGGCTCAGCTTGAAGACTGCTAGTGGGGTATTCACATTATCCTGCTAATCATTTCCCATGGCCATGGTCGGTTTGCCAACACAGTGACTGCAGCCAGTATTGTGGCCGCCTTGGCTGAGAAACAAAGGGGCTCGCTGAGCCAAGCCTGTGTGATTGCTCGCTTTGTTAAGTGATGTTTTTATCAGCACAGTGGAAGTAGGGATTCAAAATGTTATCTTTGAACCCTTTGTTGTATTTCAGAATTTAATTGAGATATAAGTAATCAAAACAGTGAACTGTTGATGTGCTGAGCTTTGTAGATTATGTTGAATACATGTTAATGTTGTGTTGTCCTATTTTTGGTAGATGTGTGTACTGCAGCGTTTCTCAAAGTGTGGGGTGCGCCCCACTGGTGGGTCGCGAATGGACGCGATGAACGGGAGATTATTATTTTTTTATTTAATTTTTTTTAAATAAATTGTTTGGACCTCAGGCCGGAATCGAACCTGGGTCCTCGCGGGCGGTAGTGGACTGTTACGGACCGTCCACACAGCAGCGTTAAAAAATCTTGAAACGCTTCTGCCCATTCACTTTGAATGGGGTGACGTCACTTTGCCTCACTTTTCGCCGAACTGCATTGTGGGCAGGCGAGCGGAGATTTTCAGGATTTTCAGGATTCAAAGTTGAGCAATGTTCAACTTTTGAAGCTGAGGTGGAAGCGTCAGCCAATCAAATCCCGTGTATGCAAATCTGACAGTTCAAGCGCTAGCCAATCAAACCGCGTGTATGCTGGGAGAGACATACATTTCCTCATATTCCAAAAAATAGAGGAGAAATTAGCGGTAGGGAATCACCCGGTGCTTTATGACCAGTCCCTATTTACCTACCGGGATATAAACCGGAGGAGCCAGGCATGGAGGGAGGTGGCAGAGACAGTGGTATATTTTCGCCTGTTTGGGGAGTTTATATCCAGTTTACTTCAAACTTTTTTGCTTCGTATGTCGGGGGCGGGAGATTCATGTGATTGGTTGTTGGTGCCTTGCTCGCAAAAAATCCCCAAGCTTCAGATACGCCCACCTCCAAGATTTTTTTAACGCTGCTGTGTGGACGGGCCGTGTAGGAGTAGAATACCTCTGCTACGCGCCGTTCGTTGGATGAGGCTGGATCTCTATTAAATTAAGAAAGGAATTGAAAACACCGGAATCAAAGTTATAACAAATTATCTGAGTTTACTTCTAGTAGGAAACCAAACACATATACAAGTTATACAGAGTACTCCGGGTACCCCGGGCTTTTAGATTTGTGATGCGATGCGGACAAATGCGTCAGGACCCGCCAACTCATCAAACCAAAAAGAAATTGGACTTCAGGTTTGTGATGCGATACGGACACAGTTCTCAGGACCTGCCACTCACCAAACCCAAAAGCAATTTTACACACACAAACGTCAGTATTTCTATCTGTCTTTGGGGCGGAGATTTGTCGATTCTTCCTTCCCACTTTTCTCCCAAGCGAATCAGAGAACCCCTGGGGAGGAGCTGTTTAAACTGACCACCTCCCCCAAGTGCCCTGACTGGCTGGATTCGCTTCTGGCCGGGTTCAATAGTTCTCTCCAGGACTTGAAATTCCAAAGTCCCCTAAGGTCAAAAGTCAATTCTTATCTCCGTCCCGATCTCCCCTCCCTACCTTTTCCAGGGGATCTTTTCCTATTTTACGATGTCTTTAACGACTTAGAAACAGCATCTGGCTCTTAGTGGTGATAAGGAACAATGTTGGTGTGTGAAACACAGAATCTCTAAGTCAGTGAATTTAAAAGTGAGAATAACATTCTTTTTCTAAGTGATTATCAAAACCCGTTCAAACAATATATGTTTACTTCAATACAGTGTAGAATCATATCTTCTTACTTCAGCCGTTACAGCCGGAGACTCGCAACAGCGGTGGACTTTCACAGCGCCGCTGAGCCGGGGGATGCGGTACCGGCGCAGCGGCGCTGTGAAAGTCCACGGCCCACCATATGCCAGAGCCAGCGGCCCACCGAAGGCAGCAGCCCACCAACGGCAGCGGCCGACCGGGAAAAGTCCCGAATCTCCCGATGGCCAATCCGAGCCTGCTCACACACACACACACACAACTGAAACCAAAATGATTTACAGACATATGTAATAATCTCTCACACACACATGTGAAACGCTCACACACACACACACACACACAACAGCGTTGCAGTCGGGAAGAAAAGCAATGTGGAGCGGCACCTCACCATTTCATAAGGAGTTTAACCGTGACACTTGTGTGTTCCCCCACTTTACAAATAGGCCTATGTTTATTTTTATTTTTTAACGCAAGCCTTCATTGCCACGGAGGAGCACACAGCCTCTGTGAGCGAGCGAGACAGAGAGAGACAGAGAGAGAGAGACAGAGAGAGAGAGAGAGAGAGAGAGAGAGAGAGAGAGAGAGAGAGAGAGAGAGAGAGAGAGAGCACACCTTTATCTATTTAATATAGATGTAAAAAATAAAGTAAGAAATCATTCCAATGTGTACTATAGGATAGTAAAAAAAAAACAGTTTAAAAGGGGAGTGATTAGTAAAATATGCATAAATAGAAAGAAAGAATGCTAACTAGGTAACATAAGATAAGAATAAACAAGTTTAAATGATTTGTTATTGGTTGTGATCATATTCTAAAGATGTTTGGATCATTGAAAAGTATACAGCTCCCTTTCATATGAGTGTTGAGAGCTGTATCCATAAATTCAGTTTGTGCTCAAAGTGCAGCAGATTGATGCATTTAACTTCAACATTTAAAAAAACATCTTCCCGGGGGTGCATGCCCCTGGACCCCCCTAGAGGAGGTGAGGTCCACCCCCAAATAAAGCAGGTTAAAATAATTTAATTGCATACATTTTATTTTAGTAAACACTGAAAACGGGTCCCACAGACCCAAACAGCACACAAAGGTTAAAGGTCAGCATAGAATAATGTTAAAATGTGCTAAATATATACACTGCAAAAAAACAAAAAAGGAGTAAAAGTAGCTCACGACTTGTTTTATTTTAAGTAGCTCTCATCCTAAAAAAGGTTGGAGACCCCTGTTAGAGAACGATACATTTGACAATTTTAAGCTTGGCCTACCATTTGATTGGATCGATGAGGAACAGGTGGGGCTTGAAAAGGCCCACCTGTTCAAAGTGAGGAATGACCACTGGTCTACTGGCAACTGTCAAATGTCTGCCACAAGTGTGAAGTACATCCGTTGTTTGTTTGTTTCATAGTTTTGTTTGGGGTTTTCTTAACCTCCCTAATTTGTTCTTCAGAGACTTTAAGACACTGTTGATGTATTATTGTGACCTAGCACCTTTTTTAAATTTATATTGTAAATCAACTTCTGGAAATAGCATGCTTGTTAGAGGCTAAATGCTATACATGTTCATCAGCTAGGTTTTGACTGTGTGGTGCTGGGCAGGTTGTGTAGTGAATCAAAACTGTAATGTTTTACAGTGGAAAAAAAATCTACCTCTATATATTTGGTAAAGGTTAGGGAAAGATCATGGTTATACGTCGTCAGGAATCAAAATTGGTACTTAAAATAGTAAGGTGAAAAATCTTTCCATACTGTATGAAAATGCTCCTTTGCAATATGAATTACGTTGTTCCTTTGTGTATGTCAGCTTGTGTGGATAAGCAACACGTAATGGTAGTTCCTTGTAAGACAAAACTACTTCACAGTACCTTTTCCTGCAATCATCTAAAAATCTTTCTTCCCCCTCTGACCCATAATGTCATGTTAACTCTCATCTTATGACATTAGTGCCTCACTTTCACATCCATTATTCATTCATTTCAGCTCTTTCTCACTCGATCTTTAATGCCTTATCAAAATCAACATTCGAGGTTAAAGCTCTCTCAGTTTCACCAAGGATGATGAATCGCAACACACTGACATTGCGGTGTGCCTGTGTGCGTGCGTGCGTGCGTGCGTGTGTGCGTGCAGGCATGCAGAAAAAGCTGACAGTGCTAGTTCAGGTGGTCGGTGTGCTGCATGCGGCACATTATATTGGAGCATTGGTTCTTTGTTCTTGAAGGCTTATTGATCTTTAATACTTATTCTAGATAATCAAAACGAGCTTAGCCCTCACTGGCCTTACATTTATGGTGCACTACTCATTCTTAAATCAATTTAATAGCTCTTTAGTGGCAAACATCCCACATATATGTAGTGGAATAAACGCTGTAGTCCAGTAAAGTATTCTGCTATGATTTATTGGCATCAGTTCTGTAGCTGTGTCTGCGGTTCCCCAAAGGACTTTCAGCTTTTCTCTTTCATTTATCTCAGTCATGATTCTTTATCTTGAGAAGCCACTTGGGTCGAGACATCTATCTGTTTCACTGCAGTGAACAGATAGAGTATCTTTGAAAAAAACTGCTGCGATCAGATTAATCTAGCATTCATAGAATTGGACAGTTATTGCTAAGCCTCACAACCTGTCAGCCGTGAAACTTCACATTCTAGTGCAGTGAGATGCAGTTTACAATAATAATGGGGTGTAGACAAAAGGAAAGTTTGAAACATTATGTTTATAATTTTGGACAGAGGTAGATAAGATCAGGCTGTACATTTGTGATGACCACTGATTTGGACAGATATTATCAATTTTGGCTAGCTAGCTAAGCTACCATTGGCATGTCCAGGATAAAGGGTTTCAGCTGAACCGTTTAAAACAAGTACCATGTAAAAGGGGTAAAATAGGATATTTAGAGGATAATAGTAAATGTACCAGATATAAATAGTTTTCACTAACATTAGGATAGAATGGGGTTTTAGAGTACTTACTTTTAACCACTCTTTTTCGCCAAACATATTGCTATTTCTGATAATGCTGTTGCAGGAGTGTTAACTTCCTCAAAATCAATAAAGGGCAGGACAGAGCTGCTAACTTTAACGTTGAGTCTTCTATAGTAGCTTCCAAAATTGGCTTGCTCACTGTGCCATGCCATTATTCCAAAAGCCAAATAGTCTATTTGGCAAATGCATGTCTAATTGGATGAAAAGTCCGAAAGCCCCTTATCCCAAACAAAAACACCAGAGCAATGTGCCTTCGGTGCAATGGTGTTGTTTGTTTGTTTGGTGTGGGTAATGGACTGTTGGACAAATGGGCTTTCAGTCCAATCGGAATTTTTTTTTAAATTATGGGCCATTTAAGCAATTTCCCTCATGTTGTAAAACACTACACAGTGGCTGTTCTGGTTGTGTGGAAGCCGGCTGTTGTTTTTTAACATAACCTGTCAACCCACGTATAAAAGAAGTTAAAGGTCCCATGTCTTGGTCATTTCTACTGATCATAATTCCATTGTTGAGGTCAACTAGAACAGATTTACATTGTTCAATTTTCCAAAATCACATTGGTTTTCTCATACAGCATCTCTGTATAGTATGTGTATTCACTCTCTGTCCTACACGCCTTGATGGAGCTCCTGCCCCCCCCCCCCTCCCTATGAGCCCACTGTGCTATGATTGGTCAGCTCGCCCACTCTGTTCTGATTAGTCAACCACCGTTACAGCTGGACATCAGTGTTTATGTGTTACAATGATGTTTGTTAGCAACCAGGAAATGACACCAGTAATGACAAACAGATGAGAATGCTGCGTGGGGTCTGGGTGCCGTGTTGGCGGGACGTTGCGGAGCTCGCTGCTTCGCCCTGTGGGGCTCGAGGAGAGGACAGTGTGAGGTGGATTACTGGGGTAGTTTCCTGGTTGCTGCATGGGGTCTGAGTTCCGCGGGTGTGTGTGTGTGCGGATTGGTCCATTTGGACCAATTGGTCCATTTGGACTTAGTGACGTCAACCTGCCCCGGAAGAAAAAAATGGAAAAAGAAAAATCTACAACGAGGCGTTCTGGGGCAGCATAGATACGTCTTTTCTGTGTTAGAGTTTTACTCGCTACAGGGTGTACTTTGAGGGTTTATGACTTTGCAGACCATTTACATGCAGAAAAAGCTACATAACACACAAGGGGACGGGTAATAACCAGAAAAGCATATGATGGGACCTTTAATGATAGACCCTTTGATAGCCACAGCCAAACAGGGTAAAACAATTACACTGCACCCTTACCTTCAGTAGTTTTGCTTCAGTTCAGCTGCAGTAAAACATCCCAATTACTAACACACCACACATTTGATTTAGATGGTGAACTCTTCATTTGCTTGTAATCTGACATTACTTAGTGTATTTTCAAACATTTTAGCACAGCTAACACAAGTATTTGTTTGTATTAATTACTTTCTTTGTCTTTGAGTTACCGTGGCCGTTGGGGAGGTTACTTCCTGGTTCAGCAAAAGGCGTGGCTGAGCGCTGAGGAGTGAGGACTCACAAATACTGCAAGCAGCCAATTGGGACAGATTGGGACAAACAACCTGCTTCCATGTCAAAGAGGGATTTGGGTTTTGTCAGTGTCCTTTTTGTATTCTGTTAATCTTAATTACTCCATGGTTTCAACTTTGTTTGGCCAAGCATTGTAGCAGTTTGTTGAGTCAACACCTGTTAAGTTGATGTCATGTTTATTTTCTGTTGACCTCTATTATAGGCCTAGTTATTAGAGATTCTTGGTTTATAATGTTTTCTTTGGGTTTTATTTTGGATAAATAAAAACCCAGTTTATTTAAACAACTCCTCTGTCCTGTTGCCTTACTGCAGGGGTGTCAAACTCAAATACACAGTGGGCCAAAATTGAAAAATCGGTACAAGTCGAGGGCCGGACTGGTTAAATGTGTATTGCAAAACGTATTGAAATGAACTTATTGCACATATTAAACCTGGAACTAACAACGCTTAAATTATTGACTATAAAAACAACATTAAACATTAAATAATCAGTTGCATTAATTTCTTATGGCTCTATCTGCAGCTTTTCCCGAGTCATTTCTTATGATTACATTTTTCCACAGGCCAACAACAGCTTCAAAAAAACAATTTCCCTCAAAGAAAAAACAAACATGCCCTGTTGTCGCAAAAAAAAAGTGCAAAAGGAAACATCCATTAAACTCAGTGTGCTGCTCTGTGATGCTAGTTCAAGCCAGATACTTGGCATCTCATCTTGGGTGCAAGTTCATCAATGTTTGGGAAACCTTCAGGATTGAGTGAAGGTGTGCGTGCAATATACCGGCGGGCCAGATCTAATAGTAATTAGAAATTATCCTGCGGGTCGAAATTAAATCCACCACGGGCCGGATTTGGCCCCCGGGCCTTGAGTTTGACATGTGTGCCTTACTGCTTGGTCCCTGACAGACCCCTTGGCTCAATAAGTCATTCTCAGTTACTAGGTAATGTAGTTAGCCAGACTATTTATATTATTGCAACAGACTGTTATAAAGTCTCTGTTAACACTCCAGTGTATCTGTATGGCAGCATATCTTTTAGTGTGTGGCTCTTCGCTGCTCCTCACGTCTATCTTTAGGTGATGGTGGGTGTGAAAAGTGGTGCAGTGGTGTGTTTCCCTTCCAGCTTTTGGCTTCACTTCCCTCTTGTCTCCTGTCATGCGAGTGCAGCACTGAGTGGGGAAACACTCTGCTGACCTGCGTCCTGCATAGCTGGCTGGCTGGTGTTCTAAACGGCTCGTCACACTCTGTTGTGACACTTTTTAAAACCTTGTGTCTCCCACATACACACACTCAGTCAACCAATCACCTGGACAAGACTGATAAACCCAACACTGACCCAGATATCCCATCATAGCAACGGTCACAAAGCTTCTCAAAATCACACCATCAGTCATCTCATGGTGTTAAAATGCTCAATCTAGACCCTGCAGCCTGAGCGCTGGATTTCCATTTTCTGAACATGTTCCATGCAACCACGCAGGGTTAGATCATGAATTAAAGTGGACCTATCATGCTATATTTGAATAATATATTGTAGGGCCATACCTATATAAGGTATATTTATACGTTTTCTTTTTCAAAATACCAAACAGATCATGCATTTTAGCCATGCCTCATTTCGCTCTATTTTGCTCTCCTCCACCCTGTCTTTGCATGCGCTGCAGCTGACCACGCCCCCCTGCAAAGGAGGGGGCCGAGTTACGAGCGTCATGTTACCATGCTGTTACCATGTCACGACAACCTCTCATTCCCCTGATAGGTGGAGAGTTGGCCATATAGGCGGAGCTCCTCCGTCCTGACATCAGAGAAATGTTCAAATCTGTATCAGTCTGTATCAGATCCATTGCAGCCCCGTTTTTAGAGATTTGGGTATGGAGGAAAAGAGAAAGGGTTGTGTTTTCTGACACTTGGTGAGTTCCCTGGAACACCGGGGACACATATTCATGTATAAAAGATGTACAAAAGTGCATTTTGCATGATAGGTCCCCTTTAAATGACAGAATGATGGTGACAAGATTTGTGAACTGATTAAATTACATTCAGTATTTTTTGTAAATGTGTTAAAAGGATAATTAAATGACTTTGTAGAAAAATAGACTGACTATGCACATGTGTGCTGCAGTAATTGTACATTTTGGGAAATCATTTTAAAGTAATGGTTGGAATAAAATATATGTTCAAAGCACCCTCATTTTAATCCGTCCATAGCAATATAACTGTTGCATGCTTTGCTTCAAATGTGCAGCTATTTTGATCTTTATTATGCTTTTTTTTTATTTGACAGATGATCTTATTGTTTCTCACAACTCTTAATTGGTTTTGGTTGGATGTTTATCTTGGCTGTCATCTCCATTCCCCGAGAAAATGGATGCACACCAGTTATTTTCTAATCAGCCTACCTCGCAGCACACTGCCACTGGGAGAAAGTGCATTACGTACTAACTTTTGTTCCCTTTTATCTTTCCACTCCAGCAAGTGGTCTCAGCAGTCCGGGCAGGTGTGAACCCCACAGGAAATGCCTTTAATCAGACGAGCCTCTGGGACATCAGTTCTTCCTTTTTCTTTGCTGGGACTGTTATCACCACTATCGGTAAGAGAAGTCAATTTATCATTACCTCCTGCACAAAGCCTTCAGAGGCATAAAGAAATGTTGATGACCGTTTTAGCTTGAAATGACGTACAAACGCAAAATAACACTTGCTAACCAAAAAATTGCATCAGCTCCTTTTCCAGACGGTGGCCTGGGTGTAAGAAATGTGGAATCTGTGTATACACTTGGATTATTCTCAATAATAAATCAATTCAGGCCTCATTCACAACTCTACAACTTTATTTCAGAACAAAATGTGAGTGCCTGTCTGTTGGAGAAAATGTGGGCTTTCAGTTGACTGGTTTTAGAAGGAGAACTTTAGCCTTAAGAGCTAAAGTTTATCGGACACTACAGAGGAATATACTTTTGTAGTGCCTGTGCTCATTTGCAATTGGTTACTGTACTGTAAAATGTAGAAGCTGTCAATTGTAGCAGCCTGTAGCACGATCACGTACTCTGTCACCTCCAGCTGTAAGAGCTTACTAATCAGACACACACACACACACACACACACACACACACACACACACACACACACACACACACACACACACACACACACACACACACACACACACACACACACACACACACACACATAGCCTGACAGCTCATCTGGTTCTTCCGAGCAGACCTTGTCAGATCAGTGCATCTGTTCAGTGGGGTGTTGAACTCCATTTCTCATCTCCAGCATCCTGTTAGAGCTCATCCTTGAGTTGGAATACATGTTTTTGCTTGTTTTTCCTGATTATTGGCCTTCAAGTGCCTGCAAAGTGCAAACCTTAATGAATATTTTGGCAAGAAATTGGAATTTCTTAACTTGAATCTGGCACCTTAGGCACCAGCCTTATGCTTGTACCTCTGCGCACCAATGTTGCAACATTGTTTTGGCCATGTACAGCTACATCACACAGACACCAGTGGCGAGCCGTCAGGGCCCTCTAGGCCCTCTGTGAGGGCCTAAGATATTCTAAAAAATAATATTTAAAAACATTTAAAAAAAAATATATTTTTTAAATATATATTTTTTTAATATTATTTTTGTTATATCTTTCATTAGTTTTACCGAAAAAAAACTTGATTTAATTGTATTTAAAATAACATTTCCAAAGAAATAAATCCTTCGAATCTGCCTGTTCAGTCTCTGTTGAATGTGAAGGGTTACATGAAAGAAGCTCGTCTGGCCCTCTCTGCGATTCACAGAGGGCCCGCTATAGTAACTGAACGAGAGAGTAATGTCAAATGACAGTACAATTGACCAATCATATCTTCCCTCTAAATGGGTGGGTTTTATTATCGCGGACTTTATGACAAGTTCCGCCCGCTGTGAAACTTTTCTTGTTTCTATAGCAACAACAACTTCCTGTCAACAGCGTGAACTCGCCTTCAAAATAAAAGCATGCCAAATTACACTTAAGACATACAACTGCAACGAAAGTAACAAACACAATGCAATATCATTTTCAATGTCAAAGAACACAAATTGGGTTCACAGGTGTTGTTTTGTGTGGTAGAGGGTCGCTGTCTGTGACGTAATAACTCTTTTCTTTTCTTTTTTTCGAGGGAATTGGTGGGGGTCAGAGGGCCTAGGTATAAAGCTCACGGCTCACCACTGACAGACACACACAGACACTCGTACACACACACAGTGTTATCTGGCTCATTGAAGCAGAACCTAACATATGAGAGTGTCTGTTTGATGGGCTCTTGAGTCTCTAGGATGCTGTCAAAGCTCATGCTTCAGTCAGAAAAAGGAACAAGCGTTGCAATAACTTGATTCTGCCCACTACTTGGAAAATATAAGCGCTCAAGTGTCGGATTAAAGGTGTAAAGTTAAAGCTTCACTAAGTGTTCACCTTATTCTGAGAATGTCGACTACCTTTTTTTTGCTGGTGTTTGGTGGGCATCTCCTATGATGTGTGTAAGTGTAAACTGCCATAACTGCTGTGCTGACTGTTCAGCATCATTTAGCTTGATTGGTACAAAATGTTCTGCGGTCGTAGCTGCACATAGAAGCTTTTTAATGGCTTTATTTTCTATTCAGAAGGAATCTAATAAAGTGCAGAAAGGGAAAACATATTAGAGTTTGCATCCACTCTCAGCTTTTTTTTACTCTTCTGACTTTGGGCAATAATCCATATCCACATATTGATCGGTGTATTCAAAGATCTTAAATTGGATTTGAGGCAAACTCTCCTGAGAAAGTGTTCATCAATGTGCATTGTCCCTGCAACGATTAAATGAAATGAATGAAAGACGTGCAGCAACGATTGATCTCACAGCATTTCTTCCCCATGCGATGCCTTCTCTTAGACTATATTATTCTTGCTGAAATTCACATTTTCTATAGTGCATGGATCAACTAAATCTCAAATGAATGATCCTTTGTGACCTGCACATGAAGGAAAAATGCATTAATATTCTTTTTGAAAAACATTCCCTCGCTGTTATCAAGCCAGTGGAGCAGGTGTCCTTTTTATCTGAACAAAGTATGTTATTTCATATGATGAACAGCACCATGAAAAAATCGAATGTTCTTTACTGTTCACTGTGAGCTTTACTGTGAGTGGGGAATTGGAAATATGACAGTGATAACAACAAGACATTCACGTGAGTGCAGTCAGGTTTTACTACTTTAACCCTACCATGACAGGGTTTCATTACAATTACTTTTTTTTGCAATTAAAGGATCCACAAAACAACAAAAGCAACACAGTGTGTCTTTGAGAAAAAGCTGTAAAGTCACTAAATTCAATGCCAAGCTGCAGTTTCCTCTGCTAGCATCACTAAATTAATTTGAAAGGAAGTCCTTAAGCCTTGATTGTTCACTGCAAATTAATTCCTTCTTTTAAGAGGACGTGACATATCGCTGCATACTGTAGGTTTGTTACATACTGTATTCTAGTCAGAAGTGTAGCTGAAGCAGTGATTTGGGGCACACTGAGAAATGGGTTTGTCCATTTTAAAGCTTGTGCTCATTAAAGAGTTGAATGTATTATTCATGCAGGCAGTGTTAATGTCAAGGGGTGATACTAATTAAATGACTTATTAATATTATCCTCCTATTAATTGGAATTCAAAACTTTAAAAGTGCTGAAATTGTGCTATTTCAATCCTATGTCACAGACAAAAGAAAAAACTGGTGGTGGAGCAATCAATCACCGACTCCAAGTTCGAAAACCCAAAAGTGAATTGTTGTTTTTTATACATATCTTTTTTTATGTCTTGTAATTGCACTGTTCAAGGTTCAAGGTTCAAGATTCTTTATTGTCAAACTAACATAGCTACAGAGTAATTATGTCGTTGAAAATCTTAGGTCACAGGCTTCTCCAACAGTGCAACACAATAATACAGATAAGCAGACAATATTAACCAATATTAAAATATACTATATTAAAAGTAATACAAAAAGAAAAATGTTCCTGTTGAGGAACCTGCGATCTAAGTTGTTCATACATTACATAGATACACAGTAGTTGTGTATATTATGTTATGACAATAAAACCTTTGAATATTGAATTATGAATCTTTACCTTAGCCGGACCGCTAACCGATTTACCGGCTAGGATCAGAAACAAACTTCTTCAGAGACCCGGAGTCTCCTGAGCCACCCCATCTGAACTGCTCTGTTGGCGTTCATCTCCTTTGTTGTGGAGATCGACTCCTGGTGCGTGGCTCTCCACACCTGCTCCCAATACTGCCAATTTGGGGAGGGTTGAAGCGTATGATGCCGCTGACTACCCTGCCTCTCAGACCCTTACACCTATTTAAAAAACAAGGATTGGCAATTTTCTCTGACTGGTACGATCTTTCATGATGCATGACACTTACTATTTGAGCTTACGATCCATAGCTTGCTTTTAAGCCTCTCCTATTGTGACAGCATTTCAAGATAAATTGAGAATATAAAGAAGGATTGATCTGTTTACTTCAGGGTATCAAAAAAGGACAGGCGCGAGTGCAGCTCTACAGTAAGTAAGACAAGTGCTTTGTCTCTTTTGTTCTGCAGGGGCATCCAGAGGTCTGGCCTCCTGCCTCCCATTGAACTAATCATGAAATAAGTGAGACTTGATTGACATTGTTTTACAATTAATATCGCGCAATTCCAATGTGAGAGTGGAAAGAAATGAGAAGGGACCCTGCAGCTCGAATCCTGAGACAGATGACTACATTAATGGAGAAAGGCAGATGTAGTTCATTATGCAGACCCATTATGAATTGTTAAATAATGAAAGCCATATTGTGTGTGTGGAGTCATCTTTAAAGATTGTCTTTTCTTTGTACTGACTTCTATAAGACCTGCTTTTGTGTGTGCATAGATATATTGTTGTACTACTACTACGTACAGCGTACTGTATTTCCTTTCATTTTTGGTGTTCATATCATTTTAAATTCACATCAGACTTGCTCGAGGACTGAGGGGGTGTTACTGTATAAACTTTTGCCTGACTCGGTTAGTAGTATAGTACAAATTAAATGTCTCACTGCTGAAATTTCTCAAAGCCCTCAGCTATTCTACTGTCTGTCTGCAGTGATGTTAAAGCACAGCCAGGCTTTGTGGAAAGCCTTCTTGTAGAGCCAGAAATAGAACTTCTTCTGCCAACTTTAAAGGATGTAGACTAATTAGCCACAGAATGTCCAACAAACAGAACACTTACTACACTTCCCAGGACGTTCTTTCAGAGCTTTATTGCGAGGCACCAGAGTGAGCTCGTTGTAGCCACAAAACATTTACAGTCTTTCTTGCAAAATTGCTTTCTGTTGCCTACCAGGCAAGTGTAGAAGACTGCATAATGTGCACACTGATATTGCAAAAAGATAAATACAATTCTCACAGCATAAATAAACTGGAGGCCATATTGCAATGGGATCACACCAGACGCAACGACCCTTCATTTTGATCTCAACTACACTGTATCAACTCACAAAGTTCAGTGATGCAATCAAACGCAAAATGCTCCATGCAAGTTGACATGGTTTTTACACAGCACTGAAAGATTCCACACACGTTAACACATGTAAGCAATACAGGGAATAAAGCTTAAAAAAGTTAAAAAGATATCCAGTCATAGGCTGGTATAAAGGAACAGGGGAAAAGTCCAGTTTTGAAAAGTAAACCAAGTACAATTGCTAAACATACAGTTATGAATTAAAATAAGCACACAGAAGATGATCTATTTTTATATAAGTGTAAAAAAACATTTCAACATATTTACTTCCTGAAGAAAGTAGCAATAATTTTAGGAAACATGACATCCCCAGTAGTGTCAACCTGCAGACTAGCGTCACAGTCTTGTAGCTTGTTACCATGACTTGTATAATGCAATAACATACACACTACCTTGCTATGTTGGAGTTGATTTATATCGACATTTTGAATTAAATGCTGCCTGATGAGCTAATGAACTATCTGTGTCTCTTCTCTGTTAGGATTTGGGAACATCTCTCCTCACACAGAAGGTGGGCGGATCTTCTGTATTATTTTCGCTCTGCTTGGGATTCCCCTATTTGGATTCTTATTGGCTGGTGTCGGGGACCAGTTGGGGACCATTTTTGGGAAGGGCATCGCCAAAGTAGAGAAGATGATTGTGGTGAGCTCCTTCGTATATATATGAGCTTGTTTTTGTCTCTGAATCACCTCACTGTGTGTTCTCCTGGGTGCAGTTAGCCATTTAAATACAGACAACACCATTTAATTATCCAGGTGATGCCAATGCAGCTGTAAAGTCATATTGCCTGCGCTGCTATAAAGAGCAGCTAAATAATACAGCTGAAGATTCACATTCAATATTGTACACTTTGCTACAGCAGTCAGTGATTAAAGTTGGATGCAGGTTTTGGGTTGCCATGTCAACGAACCTGGAAACCACTCATAAGTGCAGACGGTTTGTTGCAGTACTGAAAGCCGATAGCAATAAATAAACAGTTGTTTTCAAGCAATATAAGATCGGTAAAGATAAGTCTTGCTTTGCTTGCACTTTGTGCTGAACTCACTGCCCTTTTCTTACCTTATTTCTTTTGTAATAAACTAGCTGCACAAAGATTTATCACTTCTGTCCCTATACAACCAAAAACAGTATATACATTCAC
Source organism: Trematomus bernacchii (assembly GCF_902827165.1). Classification (NCBI taxonomy): domain Eukaryota; kingdom Metazoa; phylum Chordata; class Actinopteri; order Perciformes; family Nototheniidae; genus Trematomus; species Trematomus bernacchii. The sequence goes on along the minus strand of NW_022987720.1, from coordinate 3,152,148 downwards.
ATGAGTTCTTTTCAGTCATAGAAGTTAGAAAGGACCATTTGTCATGGTAGACAGAATGGAAATAGACTCTGCCTGACAGTCGGGTTGATGCTTAGTCATTAAGGTTTTCATGGAAAATGTTCCCAGTGAAAAATGAAAGCAGTGGAACAGCTGCCCCATGTGCAATCCAATTAGGATGTTATCTGACAACAGTGAGTGTATTTCATCTTCACAAATGAAATACTTTCCTATTTTGCTTGTTCTTGTACCAGAATTAATGTAGAGGTGCTTTTTATAATCCTTTTTTTAAATTGACTCTGCAGTCACTGGAAGGGTAATAATGAATCGTAATCTCAAAAATCGATATTACATTTAATCCCACAGATGCAATACAAAGCGGTTAAGATAATAAGACACACTTTATGCCACATGGGACATTTTGATTTGCCAATAGTGGTACACAAAGTTGCAATGATCTTCAAACAATATGTAGAAAAACAAGGCACTCAAGTGATAAAATGAAGACAAACAGATTTGAAAGAAGTATATGCGTGATACAATGCACATGCCTTGTGAAGTTAGATAATTAATAACATTCGCAGTATCAAAACGAGAAAATAAAAGCAGGCAAAGAAACATAGATGTGCAGGAACAGATTTTAAACCAATTATAGTAAAATGGCTTGGTTACTATATGATAAAATATAAGACCCTAAGTACAAGTAAGTAAAGGATGCAGTGAAGCTGATTATTTGTAACAGTATATTCATGTGAATCCTTAAAATGAAGGCGAGGATGTTGCCGTGTGTGGTAAATTGGATCATAAAGTGAGGCTTTTGTCCTGAAGTGAGCGACGGTTACATTAATGCACAAGTCATCAGAACGCAGAGGCGTGAAAACTATTCCAAATGCGTGTGTCATGAAGAAAAAACAGCACAGATGCTTGCAGTTACACATCAATTTATTTAGTGCGAAGAATATATTAGATGATGAGATAACATCAGCGCGTCTGGGTGTCACAGCACTGTGAATGGAGACATGTGCAGTGTGTTGGCTAAAGAGTCAAAACCGGCTAATATCAGGGACCAATTGGATCAATGCAGATGGAAATAGTTTTTCTGTTTTGCACCCTGAGTGATTGAAACAGTTCAGACTGCCAGCGGGTGGTGTTATTAACCCAATCAGCCGTCTTTACGTCCAGGATGACGGAGTTCCCCAATGACTGCAATCAGAGCCAGGGATACAGAGAGTTAGATTTATGTAACAGAGCCACTTTGGTTATGGTAAGGAAAAGATTGAGGTTTTGTATTATTGTTAATAAAGTGCACACACCCTTTCTTGTGCCTCAAGGCAATGCTAGTTTATTTATTTAGCGCCATTTAGACATAAGGGAATTTAAAGTGGTTTATAGGGGCATAGAAATACATGACACATAAGACATTAAGAAAACATTCAAATGATATCCAACAAGCAAATAAAAAGTTAGTCAGTGTTGACATTTTCAATATTTATCCAAAAACAATCCGTCCCTATCCTTAACCAAGTGCTGTGAGTGCCTAAACAAAACCATATAAGATTTGAGTAAGGCATTTATAGCTATTAAAGGACAATGTATCTGGAAACAAAATCAAAGATCAAAATGCTGTCATGTAACATTTAACTAGTGTAAACACTGTGTGACTTCCCCGATACTTTAATAAACATTGCCTCATAATTATGTTTAGAAATACATAACCTGAGTGGCATTTTTGTATTTACTCTTGCAAATACATCATTACATAATTTAAAGGAAACACTGTTTTGCAAATAACCTATGCAGTAGCAGTAGTAGAGAGTCCTTTATAATGTAGTTTTTCTACCAGAGCTCATTTAAATAGGATGTCACTTTGTACCTGTGTGCAGTCATCAAACACCTGTAATGCTGTGATAAAAGACAGACCAAATGTCAATAGAAGTCCATGAAAACGGTCTCTAATTTCAAGGTAAGAGCCTCGTTTGTCCATATAAAATCACTTACACTAGCAATATTAATTCAAGTATCAGGTTAATTAAGATCCTTTTGATTTATCCCTGGCTCTATGGCTTCCCTCCCTGAAGAGGAGGAGGGATGAAGGCAGCTGGCTGGAAACAATGGGAATATATGGACTGTAGCAGCTGCTATGCAACTGAAGATACCGGCTGGAAAACCAACTCGGCTTCACAAGTCCCTTTGGAATACATTAATGCTTTGTCTTCAGCTAATTGGGTTTTATAGGACTCACTGTTGGTCTTCAAACTGTATACTACTGTACTTTTCTGTGTGCAGCGGTTACATTAGACATCACAGACTCAGTGAAGTGAGGCCTGTCTGCTCTTTATGCTTCCCCTCAGAGACTCTGTGCTTTGGTCTTACATAACAGGAAGGGAAAAGGGCACGATGCATGGGGAACCAGCTAAAAGCAGTCACCTCAAGTGGAAAAGAAGCACAGAGAAAAACTGGATTTAGAAACCACTCCTATGTTGAGTACCTGTGTTTCAAAAGAGGGTTTTCATGGGTCCTGTCTAACAAAAAATCTCTGCTGACAGCACAGGCTGTAACTGCAATGCATCCATTTATGATCGCTCGGGTGGGCGTGCCATCTGACAGAGAAAGTTATGTCACATGAACTTGGCAGACTGATGTTTGAGATGTTACAAAATATCAACTGTATTCCTGGAAAGACGGTGAAGGACGTGATTCACAATGTGAGAGGGAGAAAAAAAGAAATCACTGTGAAATGATGTAGTGTTAAATATGCCACATGTTGATTTCCTTTAATGTCTTATGCTACAAATCTGCCTTAAACTATATAGTGTTAAATGTTTTTGTATCATCTATTCTTTGTATCAGCTATTCCTCTCTTTCCAACCAGAAGTGGAAGGTCAGCCAGACGAAGATCCGCGTTATCTCCACTCTGATCTTCATTCTGTTCGGGTGCCTCATCTTCGTGGCGCTGCCAGTCGTCATCTTCAAGCACATTGAGGGCTGGAGCACTCTGGAGTCCATCTACTTTGTTGTCATCACCCTCACCACGATCGGCTTCGGGGACTTTGTCGCTGGGGAAAAAGGTTTTTAGATTTTCCTTCTGATGTATTGAGTTACACTCAGATAGTGTGACTCGACAGATGTGCGCCACATGTGTTCTGACACTTTTGTCTAATGCATCCAAATCCCTGCAATATGTTTAACTATCCCATCTGTCAAACAAGGAATCTACACTCATTACTACAACAATACAAAAAAAACAGTTTTCACATAACATGATGTAACTTCAAGTAATAGGAATCTCAGGCTATGAAATACGTGACATACAAACAATGAAACACAATATTTCTCTTTTTGAGCATTTATCAAAGCCATCCCAACACCTACCTGTAACATCTAAAAGAATAGTTTGACAGGTGGTATCAGCTTGATTCCTCCTGCTTGACTACCAAACCGGTACAGGCAGATGGGAAAAATCACAACCACTTAGCTGCTAGATTAAATCTCCCTCAGTGGGCCTAATGATTATAGATTAGACCACTGTTACTGGAGCTGGCCCAGGTGGTGTAAAGTGAGCCTGGACCACTGTCACTGGAGCTGTAATGGCTGTTTATTTAACTGCACAGCGAGCGGGCCGTCTGTGCTGTATCATACCAGTTTATTTATTGAAGGCTCTTCCATAAATACAGAAGAGGACTGTGACTGATTTTATTATTGGAGGGCAGCGTCAGTTTTTGCAACTGGTAAGATGCATCCAGTATTACATAAAGTGTCGTATCAGACATGTTTCATGTATATTTTCCAGTACTCATGGCAAAAAAAATCCACCATAATACCCAATTTACTCTTTTTAAAGACCTTTTCTTATGTCACTGAACAAAATATCCCCACTCAAGAAGAAAAGAAAATACTCAAATACTTTGACTTGGATTTTAATGAAGTGGCACATGAAGCAAATCCACCATATTGTATTTTTAACAATGCACTTTAACCTATTTTATAAATAACAATGTTAAAAATGTGATTGTCAGGTTAAATATTTACAATGTTGCTCTACGAATAATAGTGATGATTTTAATTCTACTAGATCATCTCAATTTGACCCCCCTCTTTATATTATATATTCCTACCATGTGGACTTGCTCAGGACTCAAGCCTGCTTGATTTTTGTTTTTAATTGGTAAGTAACACATGTAACCCAGGAAAATCTAACTTCTATAACCCACTTGTTGTGTCACAGCAGGTGGGTCAGATAATCCAGAGTTTCTGAACTATTACAAGCCTGTGGTGTGGTTCTGGATCCTGGTGGGCCTGGCGTACTTTGCTGCTGTGCTCAGTATGATTGGAGATTGGTTCCGGGTCATATCCAAGAAAACTAAAGAGGAGGTACGTACTGATGTGCTACACGTTATGTCACACCAGAGGTTAAGCAGTTAATTAATTGCTTAATAAATCAAGATGCAGCTGTCCACACTACAAACAACTCAAAATATATTATATATATATAAAGTATATTTATCTAATATCTAGTCAGAATATGTCTTTACACTTGACATAATAACTTCAAAAGTAACAATGCAGTGAGATATCGGGTCTTGTTTTTAGACAATGCTTCATCTTGTTAAGTCAAATAATCTTATTTTGAGTTGTATCTCAGATGAAACACTGGAAAATCTGAAAACAGAAGACTTTTGAGCATTTGCGGTTTATTTTGTAATTTCCCTGATTCTGGTCAAATATAGTTCAAAATAAGTTCTGCCAGCTAATTACAAGATCTGATTTATCTAAATATCCCTTCTTATTTCAAGGAATCTTACCAAGCAAATTTTCACTCTGTTATGATTCGTGGAAAAAGGTAGGACCCAAATGCAGACTACAAAAAAAGGTAAAAAGGTCTAGAAACAAAAAGCGAGCTTTATTTTCAAAGCTGATGAACAAAAACATGGCATGAAACACACAGGTAGCACAAGGTAGCAACAACACAACAACTGACCGTGACCAACATGGAGGGAGACAGGAAAGACAATGAACCGACAAGGAACACAGGGGAAGACAAGACTAAATACAAAGAGGGGTAATCACAGGACAAGACACAGCTGGGCAGGGGAGGCAGAAACACAAGGGCCCTTTCTCATGTCATCAAATGTCCCTCCTCGACTCCTCGACTCCTCGGTCCTCTGGTAGTGACCCGGAAATGAATTTTAGCGCGCCATGTTGAAGGACATCTCATTTCTCGAAATGCACATCGAGGACCGAGCATCGAGCGTCGAGGAGGCTCTCTGGAGGAGCTATAACCGAGGATACACTGATAGGTCCTCCACGGTCTTCCACGGCTCCTTCGTGGATGCATTTCCGGCAACAGTGATGTTTCAAAGAGTCGAGACGCACGGCCGGACTTATCTCAGCCAATGACAGCTCTGCATGCATCCCCTGGATATTATGTTATTAACTGCTTTCATCGCAACGCGATGTTTACAGTGAGAACAGCTGTGAGGTCCGTGCAGAAAGCAGAGCAGTGTGTATAATATATATCACTCAGTATAACAGGCCTACTCTCTTTATTTGCTTTAGTTTAGTAGATATCTACAAACAAAGTTGATATTTTTCTAAAACCATTTAGTGCTTCACAAAATAAAATACACAACGGCTGTAGCCTGATTATATGCTTTAGGAGCTGTAGGTGCGTGTGTGTGGTGTAGGTGTGTGTGGTGCAGTGTGTGCGTAGATGCAGCGGACAGACAGGTCTCAGTTGGTTTGGTGTCCTCTGCTTACTTGTAATACTTGTAAATAAAACTTTTGGCCCGTCATTTATTTCCCTCATTGTAGCGACCAGAGAGGGGGGGGGGATATATCCAGTCTCTGATAGTGTTACGTTATTATGAGAGTGCTCTGTTTGATTCTGAAATTGTATATATTTATATAAATATATACATACATGTGTGTGTGTGTGTGTGTGTGTGTGTGTGTGTGTGTGTGTGTGTGTGTGTGTGTGTGTGTGTGTGTGTGTGTCTGTGTGTCTGTGTGTCTGTGTGTATGTCCGCATCTGTAGCCTGTTATTGTCTCATTATACCGCACTGTGAATGAATTAAAAGTAAATATATAAGTCATCATGAACACATCTGTCCATCAGACAGAGGGCTGCTGTGCCTCCTGTCATCATTAATGGACGTCTCTTTAAAATGACCGCTCAGAGGAGAGGAGTTCTCATTTCTCTAACCGCCTGCTGCTTCCCCTCCTCTCTCCTCGGTTCCCCTCCTCGGCTCCTCCGCTCGCATCTCCTGTGGGCGGGACTAAGTCTCGAGGATAGGAGTCGAGGAGGGGAGTCGAGGAGGGACATTTGAAGACATGAGAACGGGCCAAGGGCAATCAGACACACGAGGGAAAACACAGGAAGGAAGACAAGACACAGGGAGAACAGAATTTCAACATAAAATCATGACAAGACAGGATCGTGACACACTTGTTCTATTGGCAGATGTTTGTACTTATTTCAAGTGAAAACACCTTGTTTTCATCATTGTTTAATTTGTTTTTGGAGCAGCATTTTTTTCTAGTGCAGATAAAGCTTCATTACAGAAGATATTACCTAGATGTGTTTCCTTAGTTCTAAAAAAATAAATGTACTTATTAGGGACTTATAACACAATTAAAATACATATCATGCAAGTTGGCTATTAACCTGCATTACACCACTTTATGTTGCTACTGTTTTATGTTAAACCCTAACTAACTGGATAAATGATCAATTGTTGGTATAAGCCATTTGCAGTAAGTTCAGGTGTGATTACATCCATCTTCCCTTACAATGATAGAGTCACACTGTTGTACAGATCACTCTTTCATCTGAAGTGATTAATCTCTTTTGCTGCGCCTTGTGAAGTAAATGCCATCTCGTGCATGAGGTGGATTAAATATCTGATGTGTTTCCAGTTGCTGCTGAGTAATAACAAAACCCCCCGTTCTGGCAGATTAATTATTTACATGAGAAAAGGATGGAGAGACACTCACTTCAAGATACTCACCCAATCTCCTGGATAAACAAGACACATTCAAATGCTATTTCTTTCATCTTTATAACATAAGATCATACTGCGATCTGGAGTGTAAATCCTGCCCAGGCATTATTAGGAGTGTGCTTTCTTAGGCTGTGAGCTGAGGATGAGGTTTCAGTGGGAGGTTATTAGGGAAGTAGGAGGGGGGAGAAGGATTCAGCAGAGTAAGTGATAACAAGGAGGAGAAAGCACGTACTCAAGTTTTTGTACTGTAGTGTTATTGTGTGTCTTGTGTGCACACACGGACAAAACCCATACCTCATAAATGTTAATCTTAGTACTCAAAAGTGGCTTTACAAGCAGCACACCTCAGCGCCTCATAGATAATTAAACAGCCTACAGAAAGAGGCCTAACGCAATATGAAGGCAAGATCAATTATGTGGTTGTTGCTCTCTCCTGCATTGCTACTTCAGGACTAGAAATAAATCAACCTGGGCCATTAGATCACACACACAGGGCATTCCGTTTATTTATTGATGTCCTGCAGTTCAGAAATAACTTTAACTGTGAAGTGGTGGGTGGGTAATGTGCGAACATACACTTCTCACCAACTGCGTACAAATGTGTAGAAAAAGAGGAAATTAAATCTTGTCTACCCTACTTCGTAGATTATTCACAAAGAAAATAAATCCTTTTCTTCTATATCATTACAATTCTAGCTTCTTATGCCAATACCAGACATGTTGGGAAATGTGGACATCTACCAATTAGAGTGTCAGGGGTTCGATCCCCAGCCCCTGCAGTCAACATGTCAACGTGTTGTTGGGCAAGATAGCTCGCAAACTGCTCCCGTATGTCTATGATGAGTGAGCTGTATGTAAGTAGCTCTGGATTAAAGCGTCAGATAACTGACATGTAATGTAATGCCTAATTGGTTTCCTGCCTAGAGTTAGATTAGAAGATTGATACCACTTCAGTATCTGTTCGGTAAATTCATGGCTACAGCCAGCAGCCATTTAGCTAAGAGGATAATGTGTTCGTAAGCTTCACAGGTGATTATTGGTGGATCTTATATGATCACCATAATCATTTATTGGCAATCGACTTACCTTGCTGTTGGGAAAATACTGAATGTACTCTTCCAATATCAGAGTAGCACATGATAACAAAGGCCCAACTGTAACTGCGTACATGACATGGTGTATGATTACCTAGAGCGTCAGGACACACAGTTTTAGGCATATGATAGCTATGTGACAACGATTAACATGATGATTCAGCCTCTATGGAGATAGGCATATGACAAGCATGATCAGTTTTAGCTAATCTGAACTAAACATTGTATACTGCTTTGAACCGGTATTCCTGCATCTTGTGACTGTGAAACACCCTCTCTTGTATATAAGCATGTGAAGGACACTGTTCAGGAACTAGTTGTACCATATGCTCTGTATGTGATGATACTTCCATTCTTGCAAGGATTAATAAATACATGTATCCTGTTATTGAAGCTCAAGCCGGCGACGAGTGATATTTTTCTAACACTTGCACTAACCTTGAGGTATATTTATTAAGCATGCATGCTAACAATGTAGCATGTATGTACATTATAGAGAGGAACATTTTGATAATCTACAGATAATAATCCTAAATCTCTTTCTGCAGGTTGGGGAGTTTCGGGCTCACGCAGCCGAGTGGACAGCAAACGTGTCGGCGGAGTTTAAAGAGACCCGGCGGCGACTCAGCGTTGACATCCACGACAAGTTCCAACGCGCTGCTTCCATCAAGCGCAGGCTGTCCTCCGAGCTAGGGATCAACCAGGAGATGACCCCTGGCAAGAGGTCGCTGTCCACCACGCTGTGTGAGGACAGGGAGGCCTACCCCAACTTGACTCTCTCCCTCAGTCCCGTCACGGGGTCCTTGGCCAGGAACGGCAGCCTGTACCTGAACGGCCTCAGCCCGGACTACGCTGACAGGCGGGAGTTCGCCATCAATGAAAGTCTCAATTAAGGTGCGGCGTGAATATGAGATTCAGGGACAGCGGACAGGAGTTACAAACACAAAGACCCTCTTGTGCTTATTGAATGAGCATCTGTGATACGGTACCAGTGCGCATTCATTGATTGGATCGTGCTCCGATCATTGGTTGAAAACCTTGAAAGTGACTTCAACACAGATGAATCGCCCTGCTGCGCACTCTTATGTGCGTGATTGAAAAATCAAACTAAACCTCATGATGTGCCAGCTACAGCCTCCATTGTTTCAATGCTGGACGCCGACTTGCTTTCATTGTGTCTGTGCCAACATGATCGACAGCTGTGCTAGCGATCGAGCCAAATTAGAAGCGAGGTCCGGACTGGAACTAATGATTGTATCAGCGGCTTGAGTTCGCAAACTTATCTCACGAGCAGGAAGGAAATGCAAGCCCATATTGAGGTAGCAACATACTGGACATCTTTTTTCTCATATACTCAGAGTAATAAATACATCCGTCAAACTTAGAAAGCAAGCATGTATCTGTGCTCGTCTCTTGTTACATTTCCTGAGGCCCTGAAATCTGCATCAGATAAAGAGGATCCTCACTGCTAAAAAACACTCCGTAATTAACAATGAACTATGTTCTCCACCAGGCAGCAGACCTGTGCTTACACTAAGGAACTTGGCTTTTTTTCTTTATAGTTTACACTTCTTCCAGTATGACTTTATATGCCTTGCATCTGATCAGTCTGTCCTCGCTTAAGATATTAATGTTGACATTTGTGTCGCTCCATTACTAACATTCAGCTTCTCACCCTAAGGAATAATCCACTTGTGCCTTACGAAGAACGAAGCTGAACATGTGAAGATGATGCATGACGGACTGAGTTACACTTGTTTGTCCACTCATACTTGTTATTTATGAGCACAGTAGTAAAAAAGGCATATTCAGGAGGCTTCTTTGAATAAAGACAAACGCAACATTTTCATTTAGGAATTTAAAGTATGCAGTAAAGGAACTGTTTCTTAACAACTGGGGAAATGTCACCTCTCTGTCTGCCAGTGCCATTAGCCATTTCACAGCAGTCCTAATGTGTTAAAGGAGTTACATTGACCACACAGAGCCAGGCTCCCTGATCACAACCCATCTCCCTTATACCAAAGTAATGATCCTATTTCTCTGAAAGAGAATCAGAGATGCTGCGTTCAAAGGATCGGGAGTGCTTCCAGTTATTTCTTGAAATTGAATCCTATGTTATGGGTTTTTTTCATGAAACTGATACAGAGTGCTTGGTGCGTCATCACTGTCTGATTTTTCCCCAGGAGGAAATAAACCCTAGCATGTATGTAACTGTTGCTTATTCACACTTTTCACATATTCGTTATGCTTTGCCAAAACTGAATGTACATCATCAGTGAGCTGTTTGCTGTCTCACTGCGGTGACTAAATATCCGGGCTCTATTAGGTCTATCAGTCGCATCACGTTTAATTAGAAGTGTTGATTTAAATAAACTCTCTGCGGCTGATTTATAGTGGGTTGATTAGAGATGATGTAAATGGTAGGAATGTCATGGTGCAGTTCATTTAAATTACTTTTTTTGCCCGACATACCACTGTTCGTATTGCCAAAGCTTATTTACATTTAGAAAATGAATTATAATGCATTACAATTAATAAAATAAAATACAATTAAATTGACAAAGTCATTCGAGGTAAAGTTGGTGGAACACATCTTATTTTGATATTTAATACTGAAAATCAGTCAGAACATCTTATTTTAATATTTTATACAGGCTTTTTTCTTCTTTTTTTATGACATTTAAGGCTCTGGTTTCTCCAAGTTGAAGGGTTTGAATTGTGTCTTATGGAATGTTTTTATTTATTTTTAATCCAGTATGATATGCTGTCATATTCTCAATATATTTGCTAGTGCTATAGACATTTTGTAGCATTACAGTAAACAGTAAATACAATATACTGTAGCGTGACTTACAAGACAGTATGCTGTATGTGGCAAACTAAGCCTATCTGCTATACCAAATGTCTATAATGTATGGGTTATCAGGTGAAAAAGAGAGTATGTTTTGCATAAAAGTGTGGCAGGAGGACCAGTTGCACCAGCTCTTCATAGGTTCAAAAATGTAACCTAATTGTAACTTTAAGTGATTAAGTGGAGATTTAGTTGTCACCAATTGCCCAAAAGAGACTAAGTCTTACATGGAGATATATGTGTCGGTCAAATCACACAAACGTAGCAATGGATTTAAGAATGGCTGGTGGAACCCAGGTCACAAGTTTGCTCTCTTTCTCTGTTCTAATGTTCCTGGTTTTCTTGAAAAGGTTGTCGTAAGGCTGAGTATTGACTGTAAGGTCATGAGCTGTCATGTGTAATCAAGTCAAAGAGGATTCACAAAGAGATTGTGAACAAAATAAGGAAGATATACTCTATCCAACATAGTTGGCTTTCTAAAAATACCATTATTCTATCTCCTTGTGTTTCTCAGAAGCAAGCAATCAATAGCATCAAAACACACACAATATGTTACAGTGAGTTGCAACAGACTACTAGTACATGTATGCCTGGGGGAAAGCACTCCCAGCCTTAGTGCAGCTTCAAAGCGGAGCCCTCAGAAGTCGTCCCGTTGCTTTCTCCCAGCCGGCCGTGTGATTGACAGCCACTGAAAGGCGAGCTGTCAGTGCTGTAGAGAGTCAAGGAGTGCTGTCGATGGAGCGTTATGTAATATGTCAGGCCATTCTAGGCCATATATAAGGATACCCATGCATGATAGGGTTTATAGTAGAGTATGTGTGCAAAAATGAACGTGTGAGTGCGCAAGCCCATGGGGTTTGTCAAAACTCATTTAATTTCCTCCCACAGTATTTTCACAGGCATCGTCTCCTTCTCCCAGGGTGACAGTTTTTAATTAAGTCTTTGGCTGCATCAAAATCCCAGTTCAAGCATGAATGTACCTATCCATTCATGACGGCACAAATGAGCTTTCTTATTAATATAAACAGATTCATGATTTAACGCTGTGATTTATGCTGTGATATCAGCGGAAGGCTTTTTTAAGCCACTGCCCTCATTTTAATAAAAAGACCTGAGGCCATAACAATTATAATAACAGTGTTATTTCAGACAGTTGTAATTAAAATGTGCATCAGTGAGATCAATTAAATCTTTGGTTTGGATTTGGTTAAAATGTATGCTTAAAAATATTTTTTAAATGTGACACAATATGTCAAGGTAAACTAAATTAACAGTTTACTCATATTTTTTTTAATTGCCAATAACCCATTTGTAGAAATGCGCAAATATACATGTAATGGGTTATGAACACACATGCACATTTTATAAATCAACATGATTTCAGTGTTGCATGCCACTCTAAATGTTAGTTCCAGTTATAGCTCAGGTGCGTCAATAATTGCTTGCTTTGCTTTTGACAACCGTTTGGCAACCATATGTTTTAAGTATGTCCATATGTAAATGTCGGTGTGTCAACTCAAATCATGACAAACTTTTCAGAAGGTTTAGAATAAAATATTTTATATGCAAAAAAGCTCTGAAGTCCACTGTTTTATTTCAACTCTTTGACATGTATGGCATCATTTTATATTGTCATTATTGTCAGCAAATGTATGTAGCACATGCAATTCAAACATTTGTTGGAGACTATTTTCAGTGACAGATTAATACACATTTAGTAATAACTACAGTGCTCATGATAATGGTAGTGTTTAGTTTTTTTTACTGTCATATTGCATTCCCAGGCTAGAAATTTGTCATAGTGAATTTCCACTTTCCATTTTTTCAAAACAATTATACTGCACTTGTCCCAGAACAACCTGCAGCAGGCTGTTCTGTGCCGCTCAATTATAAAAAAACACAAAGGCAGGCACTGGCTGATAATGGATCAGGGTGACAAAATGTTCTGAGTCATAAGCTACAAAATGTTCTTCATGGCTCACACACGTGGACTCAGGAAACTGCCACGCAGTATCTCTGCATCGACACCTTCACTTAAATTGTCTTTACCTTATATGCTTTGTTTGAAATGTTGTCTTTGTACTCTCTGTACGAAGGGAAGAATTCACTACAGGCTGTCTTCCACCTTCTTGTACGAAATACATTTATTCTCCCATACAACGACAGAACCCCCTTTGATTATTGTCTTTGACGATTTCTCTTCATGCAAACTGACAGGTTACATAATGACTTAAGATATGGTGTGACATTGTGCCCCACTTCACAGCATCTGTCTTGTCCACAAACAGGACCACAAGCACATTCACAGATGCTGCATTGCACCGAGAGGACGCGACCCTAGACTCTGTGTCCTTCAAACAGAAGCAGTATGATTCATTGCTTATAGACATGCTTTATAGAGAAGCAAACACAAAACATGCAAGCTCTTTCTTAGCACAGGAGAGGTCTTTTGTAAGGGTTTAAACATGCAGAATCAATAGATGCATTTCATTTGGTAAATTGGAAATGCACAGAATATATTTAGAATTTTGAGAAACCCTTTAAAAGTTTTGTTGTAAGCCGTTTGAACATATAGCAGGGAGTAGACTGTCTTTAAGTGTATTAGTGAACCCCAGGAGTCCCATTAAAGCACTGAAATGGCTGCTGATAAACCTGAATGCAATGAGGGATATTTTTTTCATCCTCAGACAGGCAGACAGCCCGGTCGGAGGTGAGTTGGGTCATTAGCGATTCTGTCTGCAGTGACATCAGAGAAAAACGGTGACTCAGCCATCAACGAATACCGACAGCTGAAGAGGAACATGGAGAGAGCAGCAGTTACCTCACAACAAGAGTCAAGAGGTGTGTGTGTGTGTGTGTGTGTGTGTGTGTGGTGGTGTGTGTGTGTGTGTGTGTGTGTGTGTGTGTGTGTGTGTGTGTGCGTGCGTGCGTGCGTGCGTGCGTGCGTGCGTGCGTGCGTGCGTGTGTGTGTGTGTGCGTGTGTACTAAATGTGACAGGTCTTTCACAAACTGTCAAATTCAACAGATTTATTCATCTTATAATTGGCCTCATTATTTTTTTCCCTTTTTTTAATGCACCTATTATGGTGTCCATCTATTAGAATCTAGCTCATGTGTGACCACAAAACTAACTGTTGAATGAATGAGAGAGATTTTCTTTTTTTTCCGACCCACACATTTACTTTATTAGCATGTGCTTTGATTCTGAATTGAAACACACCTGAATAGGATCATCAGTGTAGGCACATAACAAGGCACAGTGTGCCAGGATCTTTGTATCCAATCAAAGCTAGGAAATATCTTTCTTGCGTGGAAAATAAAGCTTTTAGGGAACAGTGCGACATTTTGAAAAATGTTGGACTGAAAGAACCATTTCAGTTATGTCAATTAGCATAGCATAAACATTGGAAAAGGGGGCAACATATTGCATGTCTACTGGTACGGATTTTATTTGTTACTTTGGACAGTGTCTGGTTAACTGTTTTGCCTTTCTTCCTTAGATATTGCTATGCTAAGACAAGCTAATTGCGTCCAGGCTTCAGCTCCACTCTCAAGACATGGACGTTTTTTATATTGTAAAACAAAATCTACAAACCAAATGTAATCCTAATCAGTTAATGTCACAAATCTGTATTCTTCTTTGATTTCTCTTAAAGATGTAAAACCTGTAAGCCCCTAGTTATGTTGGATCTTAAAAATCAAATAATCACAAAAACCAAACAAATCAACCTGACACGAAACACCAACTTTCAGATCCAGATGGGTAATGATTTAAACTTTGACCTTTCCCTGAATATAACAGTATTTTCCTGCCGGGTCCAGGGTGTTCAGAGGATATCCTCTCTTGCTGAGAGGATGAATGACATGCTGACCTTTACTGCATCTTTACTCCCTGAGGAGCATGAGTATATATAGTTAGAGAAGTTGTCCATGATAAAGAGAAATAACAGCAACCCCACATAACTTTTAGCATGCATTATTATAATTTGTTTTCCATGCCGGTATGCTTTACGAGACATAAAAGGTCCCAAAATAACTCCTGACATAGAGAATAAGATAAAGTATTGCCACAATCCATCACTACAGACTCATTTCAAGGCTAACTGTGCATTCTCAGTCATAAAGCATATGTGTATTTGTGCTCTTGAGGTGGATTTTTCAGATATTAAGATTATTTTTACAAAGATCTTAATTGATTGCATCTTAAGGTAAGTAAGGGTCCAAATGAGAAGTGAAATGAGCTCTAATATTGAAATTGAAAGTGCCCTAAACACCATTATAAAATGTGATAGTGTCAGTGGCCCTAAAGCACCAAGAGAAATCTAAAATATACTAGGACAGAGTTAACTAATCGAATCTATACACAACAATATGCCATGTTGTGTAATGTTTAGTAGGTACATATTGGGTAGTTTAAAGTCCCAAATCTGCATTGTTCCCTGAGCAGAGAGATGTCATGGTTGTTCGGTATAGGTCAGTGTGTCACTGGAGTCATGACAGTTTGTTTGTTTTTAATCCATTTTGCACCTGCAAATTCTTTCTGAGAAAAGACCTTAGTACTCTCTGTACCTCTTAAGTCGGACACTTCCCTTTAAACGTTGTCTCAAAGCGCACACGACTGCTGTGCCCTCGCTGTTAAAAGAGTGCTCATCATTCAAAGTACATTTTGCCATAGGGCCTACTTCGCATTGGATTAACTTATGCACCCACAATAGGACATGCAACTTAGTATAGAAGTACCTTAAACAGCATCCCGAGTTTTTCCTGTTATAGGGATTATAGAGATATCATTCCTCAATGTAGACAATAAGGTGGGGAAAAAAATATTTATTTTAATTTATTAGATATGGAAGTTACCACTACATGATTCAGGAGTAAACTAATTACAACATCATTGAAATGATTCCGAATGTCATTGTAGCAGCGTATTAGCATATGTTCAAAGGGGCTTCAAAGAGTGAAACGCATGAAATAAGGTTCCAGTTTTCTCTCAAAAGCCCAAAGAAATAAAAACTCAAAACTGTCTGCAGGTGTTAATATGCTGGTGAAGGCTCCAGATCCCCTCTAGTCTGAAGACTAAGCTAGATAAAGAAGATAGGAAGAGGATAAAAAGATATCTCTAGAGGTAGAATATCTTTAAATGATAAATGGCTCCTGCGGATCACTGCACCCGTCCACTTTTCAGAAGTATAGCTACAGAACATTTGTATATTTGAAAAAAGTATTTGTTAAAGGCATGTAACTCCTGTGCATTTGCCCTGTGGATGATTAAAAAAAGCTATTGTATCCTTTCCCCCTTCACAGCACATTTAATTGTAAGCAATTTAGACATAGCAATTAACACCTCCCAAGCCCCTCTATGTATAATGATTTTGTTTGTGCTGAAGAATAGAAATACGACATTGTAAGCACCCATAATTCCAGAGGGATTTAAAGGCATTCATGCACACGAGGAACCCAATCACTGAGGCCAAATGAGGAAGCAGCTTTTGATTCATGTTCCTTCACAGAGAATCCAAGCACGAACAAACTCCTGTAACTTCTGGTGTGCAGAACGGTTTGGCCTGTTGGGAAATGTGATATAACTATTTGCCTCTTGGTTAACAGCAGCAAGCAGAACACTATCACACGCACAACAAAATCAATGTTTTAAATGTGCATAGATTCAGCAAAGGTAAGAAGTCTTACATTTCATTTTCCATGAAATTCACATTGAATGTGAGGTTAATTTATACAACAATCAAGTCATATTATTAAGACTGCAATCAAGAGTGAGACTTCCTCAATTAAATGCTATTCAACAATGTTGCACATGGCTAATGGCAGGAAAGAAAAGCATGTGGAGGGTTCATGCCCTGCATACAAAACATTCATGCTGCAGGTACATTATACTGTGCGTACACAAACATCTTAAGGCAGGGCTGTAAATTATAAACTGCAACAACCATCCGGTTTCCCCATTGTAACCCCTGATCGGGATCTATTTAACAACGGATATTTGGGAAAAGGCTTTTCTTACGGAGCAAAGAGTTTAGCAGGACATCAAATCTGACATCACGGGAAATTGAAACAGGTGGAGGAAAAACCTTTTAAATATTATTTGCCAACGATTTGAGCAACATAAGCTCAGACACGCAGGGGAGGGAGACATGTGATAAGTCAGGGAAAACGGAGGGAAGGACATCTCAAAGGAAATCTCACACGTGAATTGACACAAGATGAGAGTCCTAACTGTAAACAGGAACAAGTGTTTGTCACAGTAAATCACAGGAGGGAAGTGAGCAGAGAGAAAGAGCTTCCACAGATGGCACCACAACACATTTTTCCTTTCAAATAATGTTTTTTTAATGTTTCCCAGAGATAATATGTGCACTTGTAAAGACGAATGGCATTTACCATTAGAGAATTATTACCCAAATGTCTATTTTCTCTCATCTCTCAAATATTTTAGCTTCTATTAGCTATTTGCTTTGGTTTTACAGCCCATAAGTTTAATGTTTTGGTTCTCTCTAATTAATCTATATTTGATATAACGATTTGCTGTGACATACTCTTTTTGCAACCTTTGTATTTTAATATTTTTCTCCTTTATTAGTGAACATAGCATTATATTTGCCAAAAAACACAACTCAATGGTTTTTGGTTTGATATAAAACATGAACAGTGTTCTCCAGGGCATTTGTTTTCCCATCCCTCTTCGTCCACTAACTTCAGCAGACTTTGAATGCAAACACATTTGTAATACGCAAAAAAACAAACTGAATTGCACAAGGAGACACATTTCCCTCAAAACGTATTTGACAGTGCCGTTTTATTGTGCAGAGGGATGTAAAAATGTGCCGAGTATTTGAAGTCTCGCTTCTTGAAAAAGGGTCGTTTCAAAAGTTGTCTAACATGGTGATTCCTCACTGCTCCTGTAGACTAACAGTCATTTTCCAGATAAGAAGGAAAAAAACATATATTCATGCTTGAGTCAGTTTTGGATTCATAAATCCACAAAACAAATGTGCCATCTACCGTGCAGTCTCAGGTTATAAAATGCCAATGCAGAGATTTTAAAGATTGTAAGAAACATGAAGGGAGTTGGTGTGAGAGGTGTACTGTGTTGACCCAGAAACAGAAACATGTGTGGTATCATGGTCATTCTGAGGGGAACCTGAGCCAAAAAATAAGAAATATTTATGTAAAGTCTTTGCAGATCAGTAGGCAAGCTAATCATTTATAAGGACTGCGCTGCACCAGACACCCACTCAGACCTCTCCAACATTGAAGGCAAAACAGAGCAGAGCAAACAGCAGAGCCTAAGTAGACTGCACACACATCAATACAGGTGTAAACACTGAGTCTAATTACCTGGAGACTGCTGAGCAGAGGGAGCTCAACCAGAAAAGAACACCACTTGTGACAAAACAAATAGGAAAACAACAAAAACGAAGCCCCCCGGTGACAAGTGATCCGAGACAATATTCTCACACTGAGCTCAGCAGACACCTCCCGCACAGAGTGAGAAAGACCCAAAGATATTCACAGAGGAAGTCAATAGGAGACACCATTTAACTCCTGATGGTACCTTTCTGCAAAAAAAGTGTTATTTTAATCCAGCACCACCCCTAACCCTAACACATTCACTGTTAGGTTCGTTCCATGAGGCTTTTACACTGATTATAGACTGTATAACAGTAGATAAAAGCTATTACATTACATGTCATTTGTTAGACGCTTTTATCCAAAGCGACTTACATAATCAATTTTGTGGACAATCCCCACAGGAGCAATTTGGGGTGAAGTGTCTTGCCCAGGGACACAACGACATGCTGACTGCAGTGGGACTTGAACTTGCAATCCCCTGATTCGAAGTCCAGCACACTAATCACTGAGCCACAGCCTCCCCATTAGTGATAACAGCTAACATGATACATATTGTATACTCTATGATGATGTACATAATGCCATCATAGGGCTATTTTAAATTCAGAAGATAATAATAATAATAATATGAGAGGGAGGTGAGGGGGATAACAAAGACAAAACATACTTGTTCAGAGTTTTCTTCCTTTACATTTTAAGTAAGTAAAATCCCTCATTCTTTGTTTGCAACAGCAAGCTACTGCACACGTGGGTCTGACTGTAAGATATATGCTATACTGTTGCTTAACTGCGATCACTGACAGTAGATGAAACATTGGAAAAGATAAGCTAACATTTCTTTATCTTTGCCATCTTTTTCTTTTACTCCAACCACATTTTAAGAAAGCTAAAAATAGGATTGTACACATTTCAAACCAATTTGCGAGTCAACATGCTCACCCAATGTAACGCTGATCTGAAGACATTCGCCAGTGGAAACATTCACAAGGAATTTGGCAAGTCTAATTTGGCTATTCATTTTGCACAAGTCTGTACAGTATATCCTTTTTTGTGGCTTTACTATATCAGATATTAACTAGTACCTGTACAAATTAAATATGGTGAATTTAAAAATGTTGTTGAAGTTTCTTTATTTAAATCATCCAAATAGTTTGTTCTTGCCATTGTTAGACTTTGAAGATGCCCTTGTGTGTATTGAGAACAACAACCCTCAGATTTAACATTGTTTAACCCGATTAAATTATCCAAATCATACTGTGATCTGTTGCAATAATTTATATTTTAATTTAGTTTGAAGCTAGCAACCAACTACCATTTGAGGCTGCCTAATGTTATTATGAATATAATTTCAGATATCAAATAGCCAGAGGTGTAGACCGACACAGAAACAGAGAAATGTGGTGGGCATCGCAGTAATTTCTGAGTCAAAGCGGAGCCAAATATGAGAAACTGTGGGAAGTAACTTTTAAGGCTGTCTCATTCATCTAAATAGTTTATACTTTGTTGCAATGGTTAGACTGTAAGGATGGCCTTGTGCATATTGAAAAAAGCCAACTAACAATTTAGGCTGCATAATGACAAATAAATATAATTTCAGATATAAAACAGCACTTATTTCCTTTCATGATCACTATTATATACCGTTCTGGATACATTTTTGTTTCTCATAGCTTGGCTTAACAGTAAATAAGTGTTTTTTCTTTCAATTCCAAGGTTTCTTCCCAATTTCAAAACAAAACCTGGCCCCCATGCTTGCAGGTTGCAGGTATTTGGTAGGTGGGGCTGTCCACTTTGGTTGATTGTGAGCACCTTGGCCCAATTCTCCAAGTTACTATAAGTCCTCACAGAAAGACTGGCTCTGTTTTGTTTGACCCTGCTATCATTTCTCCCTGCAACACTTTTCACTGCACACTTTACTTCCACCACATCCATTGAAACAACCAACTCTGATATTATCATTGATGGACGGTGTATTTGCAGCTTCACACAAAACACTATCTTTAATATCTTATCTTAAATTGATGGCCATTTCTACTATCTTTGTGGAGTTTGTTAAATGTAAAACAAAAGAAAGATTTTTGTCCTGCAACATTATTTGTTTTTGTTCAGCCCTGAATAGTACTTTCAGCTTCAACAACTCCCACTAATCAGAAGGGAGGACAGCCAGTACAAAGCCTACGAGCTGCAAAGGCAAACCTTGAGGCATTTGAGTACACAAAGCTTGTTTGCTAAAAAACATTTTGCTGTGAGTGCAAAGTAATACTTAAAGTTGACTTGGATGTATTAACTTTAAACACCAATGGGATTTATAGATTAATACATACAAATGTGTTCTGGGACCCCTAAATACTTGGGTTTATGTTGTCTTATTTATGGAGAGTTGATTTGTGATATCTGTTTACCTGAGTCGAAAAAATGCATAATACAAACATATTCATTGTTTGTATTCAGCAAGGCAGAAAACAAATGTTTTTCTTATTGCCCAAAATCCAATCAAAAATCAACAATGGATTGTCTCTAGCATTGTCTCTGTAGCATGTCTTATACTTGTGTGCCCACATATGAATGAAACGTTTCTACATTATATTGAACTGAATTTGTTTTCACCCACGCCTGCTTGAGCCCGAATAACTCTTTCCTACAATGTAAAAAACAGTGCAGGGGAGACATATGAGAGAAGGAATAACACATGGGTGTTTAATGGGATTTGTTAACAGCGGGAAATCTATGGAATGACACAGGGTTCATCCTTTAATCCTATTTCCTTTTTCACTCATGTCACATTGTAGGTATAACAAGGTTGTCTGCTATAACCAGTGGCGATTCTAGACCAATTTTACTGGTGGGGGCCAGGCTGGGGACAGTTATTTTATCAGGGTCTCTGCATCCCAGGCTAAAGTTTTCTCTTCTAGAATTTCCCATTACAGCAACAATATCCTGCCAGCGTTACGGGGACCCCCCTGTGCCCCCCCCCCCCCACTAGAACCGCCCCCTGTTGCTAACACATTTGAATCCTACATACAGCACAGCAGGAAACCAGGGTTTGCTTCTGTACAGAAATCACTTTGAACTATACAGTTCATCCTCTGAGCCTCTGCTGTCATCGCTGTCAATGCATCAAAACATTCGCCACATCAAGGTGCTTTCTTTTTCTCTGCAGGAGGGAAACATCTGGTAGTGTATTCTTCCCCTTTGGAAAATATCATTGCTTTTATGTGAGGTTTTTTTCTGATGTGGGAAAATAGTGTCAGTTGAATTCACAGGCATTGGCAGGAAGGGAAAAGTAGACCTCTTCCTCCTGTCTTCAAATCTGCTGCCTTGACAGACAGCTGTACCTCTCCGGAGCCAAACAATCAGCTGCAACACATGAGAATATAACCTTAAACATAGCAGTGTGCCCAGATAATTACTCTCTCTGATAACATCTTTATCAGCACTATGTTTTCCCTTATGTTCACTCCTTAATTGCTTACTGTATGCCATGTGGGAGTCGGCTACAACAGCGAAAACAAATGTGTACCGTTTTACACTTGGGATTTCATTACAGCATAATGGTGGAAAGTAGAGAAAAAACAAAGGCAGCTCAAGCATATAAGGGCACTTTTATTTACTAAACTCGAGTCAAGTAGAAAGTTTCATTAGGATGTTCAATTGTCTTTTTAAAATACAATTTAGGTGCTTGAGAAATAATCTGCACATAAAAAGGCAACAGATTATTCAAAAGTAAGGAAATGCTCCTTAGGAAAGTGACAGTTTACATTAAAAAAACAAACAATATAGAAGCATTTACCAGCTTTGCAATTTAAGCATGTTTTATCTCTAAAACTAACATATCCAAAATACAAAAGTATGGATTTTATTGTCAGGCTTGGTAAGAGCTGGCCTTCAGTACAATATGACTCAAGCCTTTTTTCTCAGTTAGCCAGCACATGGATGGGTGTGTTATTCTCATCAGTGAAGTGTGTTATACGATGATGTTGGTAACACTTCCTCAAAGGGCATCAAATCTCCCTGCACTGAATGTAGAAACACAATGTCCTAACATCTTGTCCTGACACCTCCTCTTATTTTTGGCACTTTGCCACCTAGACGGTTGTCTCTCTACTACGGCAACAGAGAAGCTTTTAAACAAATATTTTGGAAAAGGTGATTCTCTGGAGTTCCACTTCAACTGAAAATCAAATGATTATGAAATGAAATCTGTATTTAAATTCCAAACGCGGTTCCCCTTAAACTGAGGTTATTCTGATTTGGCTCCACATTTGGGTGACAGAGGAAACTCTTGGAGCCTTTGACGCTTTAATCTCAGAATTCACGGTCCCATCCAGAAAACTCCTCTTCAGCCTTCGTCTGATCAACAGGGAAACGATCGAAGTTGATATAGCAGGGTCCCTGAAAGAGGAACAATGAATAGTTGATTGAAAAATGTAGATTTATTTAATATGCAGTACCATCAAACCTTGAGTTATTTTAAAACAGTCTGTTGCTCCCAGCCTGTTTCTTTAATCTTACTAGAATGTTAAAGTCTAAAGCCCTGAACACCTGTTCGGCTTCTTACTATGAATCATTTAGTCCTACTGGATCACACTTTTCTGCCAACGTCGGATCATTTTGGATTGTTTGACATGACATCATTCTTTTAACAGTATTGTTTCTGGTAAGGGCATTAGCAGGGATTGGAAGTGTTAAATCATATCCATATGTGTTTGCTTGGTTTTGCAAAATCTTGTTGAACCACATTTTAAGGCTTTAAAAGTCTTAATAATACTTCTTATTTTTAGAATTGAACCTGCTGTGTTCTTTGGTTCTGTTTTTTCTTAAACCAAACAAAGGTAGTAGTCATTGTTCACATAAAAGCAACAACAAATCTCAGATAGTGGTTAGTCTTGCCTTGCGTATGAGCCGGACTGTGGGGGCGTCGAGCTGACCGACACGCAGTTTGTGCCAGTTCATACTGCCAAACCACCTGAGGGAAAGATGAGGGGGATAAACAGGTCAGACACACCATCAACAAATATGGCTCTAATGACAATACAGCAAAACACAGCTATACAGTTTTGCAGATGTTTGCAGTTTGTCCTTGTTTGTTTGAGAATTATTTACAATTTTTCTGTTCAGGTTTGGCAATCCTTGGAGAGTGAGAAATAACTGAAATTGCAAATGTTAGTCAGCAGTTGAGGAACTTTAAAAACAACAAGATAAGACAAAAAACTACTTTTTTTTTAAAAACGAATTTCCTGTATCTTTTTACCCAATAGCATGTTGCCATGGTTACCTGTGATTCCGGACATCTTTGATTCCATTCTTGGTGTTTCCTAACCTCTGACCCGGCCGAGGTCTGCAAACAAAAACATGACATCATTCAGACAGACCACTTTACAAACTAGTTTTAATCATAAATAACCATTACAAAATATATATTATTTTGCAGATATAATCTAATATTCATGCTCTTTACTGGGTGTTATTGTATAAATGCTCATTTAACAACATTAACATATTAAATAATCCAAGTCATATGAACATTACTCATTTGGTTCATTTTCTACAAAATACCAGAGCGATATTAGTATGTGAAATCATTTAATCAACATATTATTCTCACCTGCACAGTTTGCTGATGATGGACTTGGCTGCCTCACTCATGTAAGGTGGATACTTGGGCACCCCGTCCAAAATCTTAGCGTAAATCTTCTGAGGCTCTGAACTTGAAAAGGGAGGGCTGACAAGTTGAAAAGAGAGAAGAGGGATTTTAATGTTTAGACGATCTGTCATAAAAACCCACCAGAAAGTCAGCTGCTGTTACAAGTGCTGAAGAGAACCTGCAGATACTGAATTGTGAAAATGTATGTCATATTTCCCTGCTGCCATCTACTGGTTAATATCTGTGTGACTCTCTGGTGGCATCATCATCATCATCATCAGTTCAAATAATTGCACGTGTATTAGTATTACCTTCCCACCAACAGCTCATAGATCAGGACGCCAAGGGACCAAAAGTCAACTGCAAAGTCATGTCCCTGGTTCTTGATGATCTCTGGGGCCATGTACTCAGGAGTGCCCACAAATGAGTAGGTTTTCTCACCGCGTACCAACTCCTTAGCAAAACCAAAGTCCACCTGAAGAGAGAGACACGCACACACACGCACACACACACATTATCATTTGCCTACTAGCGGCTAGGTGCGTCATCCACACGAGAAAACAAAGGGATGTTTGTAGAGATGGCACATGACATCTTATATGCTTTAAAATATAAATTTGAAATGCAAGAGAGACATTAAGATAGGAATAACAGCATTAAAGCAACCAGTGTGCTTAAAGAGTACAGAAATGGACACATATACAGATGAGTACTCACCAGTTTGACGTAGCCCTTAACGTCCAGCATCAGATTCTCAGGTTTCAGGTCTCTGTACATGATGTTCTTCTTATGCAGGTAGGCGTAGGCCTCCACCACACAGGAGGTGCAGAACACGGCAATGGGTTCATCAAAACGCCCTCTAAAAATCACAGAAACACAAAAGGTTCAACGAGTTCTCCAAAAACGTCCTCCTCTGCTCGTTTGCTTTCAAATAAATGTATTATATTCCATGACTTTCTAGCGCTGATATTCGTATGTATTTGGGTACCAACAGCTCTAAAGAACTGAAGTTTCATTTCATTGTTGGAACTATTGGTTGCTATGGGGAACGGCATCAGCTATATTTCTCTGATTCAGATACTGGCAGCTACTGGAGAAACTTCAGTGTTGATCTCAAGATGTAAAAATAGCAATGAATGCCATTTCCTACAAATGAAACCGTCACAGATGTTGCAGAGATGCTCAAATAACACTGAGGAATTATTCAACATCTATCTAAGGAAATGAGTTGTGTGTTTTTCTCACACTTCTTTGAGTTTGGTCCAGATTTCTCCTCCAACACAGAACTCCATGACCATGTAGATGTATCGCGAGTCTTTAAAAGATGCATGAAGCCTGCAGAGAGAGAATAGGAAAGCGGGATTAAAGAAAAAACTAACACGTTGAAATTCTCTGTAAATGAAACCAAATGCGTGTCTGTGACTGCCGTTACCCGACGATGAAGTCACACTGCGTGGCTTTGAGGATCTTCTTCTCAAACAACATGTGCTCCTCCTGTCTCTTGGCCACAATGTGCTTCTTGCTGACTCGCTTCATGGCATAATATTTCCCATGATTCAATGTGGTCACCTAATAATGACAACAAAACAATGATCACCTCTGAGCATGTAATGCTAACTCTCCTGGGTTATATATATTTATACAATAGACATTCCAATAGTAACACAATTATGGGTTTGTGTGATAGACTGGTGATTGGTTGGCAGTTTGAAGGAATAGATTATATCGCTTCCTTACATTTCCTGCATACTCTAAACAGACTTTAAATATGATAAGGGAAGAAAGGGCCAATAATATCGTTTTTTCTTTTTTTCGGGAGGGTATATTGTATCTTTGTGAAGCAGGAGAGGGTGTTTTGCTCATCCTTAATTGTTTCTCAAATGTTATTCTTCTTATATGGAACTTTTATGTAAAAAGTGTTTTTCTGAAAGTTGCTTCTGACCTATCTTTATGGCTGATTATCGCTAATAACGCCATTTAATCAGGCTGATAACATGAGAAGTAGGTGATTCAGCCCTTTTCCCATCTTGATACTTTTCGTACAGTCTCTTAATGTTCTAGTTCTAGTTACTGGGCTTCGGGTGGAAGTGTATTAAACCAGAAAGGAACTATATAAAAATACTTTTTTCTCACTGAAATGACAATCATCCCAACACGGATTTGTATTAGACGAGTAATGTATTGTACATTCAAGCAAAAAGTTGAAATAGTGCTTTATAATGACAAACAAACATACACTAACCAGATCAACACGGCCGAACCCTCCGACTCCAAGCGTGACAGGATCTCCTTGATAGCGTCCCTCCTGGTACTGCACAGGGACCAAGTCCTTAAACCTCAACGTGGAGCTGGGACTGACCAGGATAGACAAAGAATGTTATTTCAACTCAAAGAACTCATTTGATTTCGATGATTGTGTTATATCTCTTCACCCCACTGCATCCACCAAATCTCATCATCCTTCACTTCTACTCACTTCGTCTTCTCTGGAGCTTGTGCCTCCTGCAGGACTTTGGAGCTTGGATTAAAAAGAAAACAATACAAATGAATATGTTGGTATTTAGCCATTTACATATCACATTATTCTGAATGATGATGGGAAAAGGAGTCATACGAAAATCTTGTACATACTCGTCAAACAGCTCCAGGTGTTCGATGGGAATCGTCTCTTCAAATACCCTGAAGGAACGGCATTGTTAGACAGACAGCATCAGACAGAAAAGTCAACTACAGAAAGCTAACACACAAGGGCACACTGACAGAGAGCAAACGCACTCCAGGAACTCTTTCATTCATCTTTCTCTCCGAGAGCATGACTGAACAGGAACATCAATATAGACTCACTCCTTGTCGATGGAGAAGCAGGTAACAGGGCCGTCCGCACTGCAGGTGGCCGTTCTCAAGACTTCCCTGCAAGAGGAGAAACATTTCTCATGTGTACGTACGAAAAAAAATGCATTTTCATTACTGTGTTTGTCAATGTCTCAGTGTGAATTTTGATATAACTTTGAATTTGAACCTGAAATTGATGACATGTTTAAGGATGTGTTTGCTGCAGGACTGTCATCATAAATGAATAGACTATGGCAGATAATGTGTTAATTATTCAAGATTTCAAGATTCAAGGCTTTATTGTCATGTGCACATTAGCTAGAGTGTAGATATGGCAATGAAACAGTGCAACATGAACATATATAGGACATAGAACAAATAAAACAGATAAAATAGTGCAAGAGAATGTTTTGAGATGTGCAAGTAAATACAAATGAAATAGTGCAAGAAGAGTCTTTATACAAGTAAATGGAATATTAGATATTAGACAAATAATTTGCAAGATGCAAACAGATGAATGTTTATGGATGTTCTTTAAAGAGTTCAAGTGTGTAATAGTCTTATTGCCTGTGGAACGCACATGGCAATTTCAAAAGAATCGAGGAAATGGTGCATATTTATCACTTTAATGATCTTTATGCTGCACAAATCTGCATCTGAACAACCTCCCAATGAATTAACACAGCAGCTCTCACACCCATAATGTATGTGCAGAGAACTTTGCTGAGATTTTACTCACTGATTCTCACGTTTACAAGACAGACGCCAGGTTGTACAACCACACTGTCAGAAATGTGAGCAGCTAAAACAAGGTGCACACACCGAGCAGTGGGTGTTGCGTAAAGGCTTCGACGAATGCCCTGAGGCATGTGTTGTGTTGCCATGGTTACCGTATCAGGGCCTGTTCCCCGAAGTGCTCCCCTTTTCCCATCCGGCGAATCTGCTTCTGATGCCCGTTCACGTTCTTAGTCACCAGGACCTGAGGGGGAAACACACAAGGGAGGGAGGACGAGATAATCAGACAAATGGATACCGAATACAAACCGGCTGAAACATTTGTATATGAATTTCCATGCACACAACATGACAACACGTACCTCTCCTTTGAGGATGATGTAGAAGGTGTTGGCTTCTGCTCCTTCTCGAACTATAACATCTTTGTCCTGGTACTTCACCTGAAGAACAGAAGAAAACACAATCAGACAATAAGGATTCATTCCGTTTACTAACACATCTTTTTCAAACAATAACATATGTGATTTGCAGGACAACAAAAAGTATTACACAAAGTGCCTTGAAAATGCTTCATCTCAGGATCTAAAATAGCATCCTCCAAATCACCATACATTTTTGACTTTATCTTCAAAAACAGATGATTCAAGAAATATATATATGAATTAGCTCACCAAAACACGATTTCTACTCTGAGTGTTACAAGTGATGGTTACTGAAAACAAAGTTCCCAATGAGACTTGTTAGTACACACCTCCTCCATAGAGTCAATGATTTTGGACAACTGGACATCATTCAGGTCTTTCAGAGTACGAGACCTGTGACAGAAAACAGGAAACAGCAGCAGAGTTAAACATAGTTGTAAAATGGTACATTTCATTTCATTCATTTCAATCTTTATTTCGAACAGATTAAAAAAATAACAAATAAAAAATAACAAATGTGAAAAACAGAATACCGTATTGTTAAAATACAGTATTTATCCACATTCACGATAATATTTATATATTCAACAAAAAAAGTCTTCATATTAATAATAATAATTTAAAAAAATCACTGTTATGGCAGCGTGGGATTACAGGAAATCCCCAAATTGAACAGGATGTAGTGGCATCTAGTGGTGATGCTGCATATTGCAACCAACTAAATACCCCTCCTCACACCCACCCCATTCCAAGTGTGTGGAGAACCTTTGTGGGTGGTGGCAGGTAAGATAAAGATGGCTTTATCTAGAATGTGTTTCTTTTGTTGGTTCTTACTGTAGAAACATGGCAGTGCAACATGGCTGACTGTGGATGACAACCTACTCCCTATGTAGGTATGAAGTGCTCATTCCTACCTTATGAAAACACCACAATTCTTAGTTTGAAGTGATAATGCATTAACGAAAACATAGTTATGCATATTAAATTCAATTTCTGCCAATAGATCCCCCCAGAATCCTACACACATGGTTCTTTAAAGTTGTACTTGTTCCAGCGTTTATAAACTCACGTCTTCAGGAAGCCCATGAGCTGCTCTCGTTTCTTCTTGGACTTGTTGGTGATGATCGTCCTGTAGGTTTGTCGCTCCATGCTCCACAGACGCACTGCTGTCTTTGCTGCAACAAGTGAAAGTGATGAAAAGATGACTCTGTAAAGTTCTATGAGGAAGGGGCCATTATGGTATCAAATCCATATAAAAACTCCCAATGCCATTATCATGTACTCTCAAGAGGCATCATTACAGGGGCTGACCTTTGACTGTTGCTGTTCGTTTGCAATTATACAAGATGGCCAGCTCCCCAAACACATCACCAGTGGCGAGGCTGCGGAGGTTACGGCCTGCCTGGGTGACAACAAGCTCACCAGCTAGAGGCGGAAAGAAAAGATAGTGGCATTATAGAGAATTGCATCGTATTTATAACATTTCATATTCAATTTAGTTCATTTGTAATATAGTTTTATCATTCCAAAACCTTGAATCAAATCAAATCAATTTCAAAATGTATTATAGCTCCAAATCACAAGAAATGCCTCAAAGGGCTGTACAAATCAAACAAAAGCAAAAACAAAATACCAACGTCATAGCAACACAATTTGAAACACTGTGTAGTCCCCACCTGCGACTATGTACATGCGGTCTCCTTCAGTTCCCTCTTTAATGACATCCTCCCCCGGTTTGAAGCTGGATACAGCCAAAAGATCCACCACCATGGCTGTTTGCTCATCGTCGAGGCGGCTCAGGAAGTCATTTTTCTGGATGGCTTTGACAATGAGATTTGTCTCGCTGATATTGGGAAGTGAGAGAAATCATCTTTAGATAAGGAAATTGAAATTTCAGGGAGCTCCCACGCAACGTGTAAACCCATCCTATACTATTAAGATGTTGGAGGTGTGCAGGAGAGCTAATCAGATGTCATGTGTAATCTAACAGGATATTCTGCGGTCCAAAGGACTCATTACCAACCTGGCGTTTTTCTTGACCCTCATGCATTTAATCTCAAGGGTCTCTGGGATTGGTTCGGAGGCGATGACAGCCGCACGGCTCTTCCTGACCTCCGGATCGATGTCATGACCGCTCTGAGAGGGAAAGTCTAAATGGGCAAACAGAGGAAAAGTAAAGGGAGGGGTTAACTACTGTAAATCACTGCAGCTGAATGTTGAATCAAAGGTCAACTGTGCGTGTGTGTGCGTGTGTGCGTGTGTGCGTGTGTCTTACCCAGATCATGATATTGACTGTCGAGCTCTTGCAAAAGTTTTTCTTTTTCCTGTAGTCGTTGCTCTATAATGAAAAAAACAGAAACAATGAATGCACAAAGAATCCCAAGAAACCGAATTCCATTGTGGATTTATGTTCATTATCTTAACATATCATTTTTTTGCGTGACAATCTCTAGAAATCTTAGACCAAGATATTTTTATAAACATATCACATACAAATTTGCGTTGAAAAATCCATTTGACAGTCCTCTCTGGTGCCAAATGTACACCAAAACAATATAAATATAGAACATTATATGAGTTGAGATGTGTATGGCGTGCAAGGTGTCTTTAAAGTTGGCATTGTTGTTACAATTCAATTTCTTAAAAACATGCATAACAACTGTGCCCTGTCAAACACACCTTCATCCTGCTTACTCTGCCAATTAGTGGTGACTTTGTGCTCATTACGATGCACTATGGTAGTTTACATTACTATATCAAAGCTGAACTTGGCAGTGCCTGATGTGGTTTTCAATGTGATATATTTATGATTGACTCACCCAGGTCTTTGTTTTGCCTCTGCAGCTCCTGGTTGATCATACATTGTTTCTCTAGCTGCTGCTTCAGCTCCTCTAGTTGCTTCTCCATGACTACAGGGGGAAAAACACAAAGAAATACAGATATATGGGAGGTTTCGATAGAGTGAAGATTAAATGCGGCACAATCAATGGTGGACTGGTACATTTAAATAATGCATCTGAGCACAGATATAAACTACAGTAGCAGACATGCTCGTATGTGCGGAGACTCACACACGCAGCTCCAGATATCATATTTCCACTGTATGTAACTATACTGATGCCTTTTTTCACACGGCACTGAACTCCTCTCCACCTCCTGCACACAGCAAGAGTCCCGCTGAATAATGCACACTAATGATGGACAGTCAACAGGGTGCTTTCACACCCTGCCAGCTTCTGCTACGGATGTGACTGTTCCAGTTCGGCAGCACAGAATCTGTCACAATATGGCAAAGAAACTCCTTATTAGCCCATTTATTACACGCTGTATGCTTGTAATTTATATATGCTTATGTTTTATGTATTCTCTCTGCTAGTGTGTGACATTACGAGGTGGGAGAAGTACTCAGATCTTGTACTTGAGTAAAAGTAGAAGGACCAGAGTGAAGGAATAATCTGTTACAAGTAAAAGTCCTGCATTCAAAATGTAACTCAAGTAAAAGTACAAAAGTATTAGCATCAGAATATAATCAAAGGACCAAAAGTAACATTACTCATTATGCAGATTGGCCGATTTCAGAATAATATATATTATATGTTTTGATTATTATTGTTAATGCATTCATGTGTTTATCAAAGCTGGTAAAGGAGCAGCTAGTTTGAATCACTTTGTATACTGCAGGGTAACTTGTGAATTGTACTGCAGGTGTAACTAAAGTATTATTTAAGTGTTGATTATATTTCACATCATTAATTCAAAATTGCAAAGTAACTAAAGGCACAAAATAAATGTAATGGAGTAAAATTACATGATTTACCTCTGAATTGTATTGGACTAGAAGTACAAAGTAACATAAAATGGAAATGTCAAGTAAAATACAACTATCTCAAAATTGTACATAAGTATAGAACTTGATTAAATGTTCTTAGTTACTTTACACCACTGGTGACATTACCAACCTGTTCTTTATGGTTCATTGTTTAAGTTTAAGAATGGAATTAACCATAACATATGTGTGCATGCAAATGAATACACACTGATTTGTTAGCACTGCTGCTTGAGATAAGCTAACCATACACCAGATCTAACTTTATTTTTGTCATGCATGAGATCAAAAGCCCTGATAAGTGTGCCACTTTATTTCCTTATCGTGGAACAATGGAAACTATTTTCTGTCTATATTGACAGGCCAAACATTACAATCATGAGGTTACGGGACTAATATCCTACACACACAAACATTGCTTTTAGTAAAGCTTCACTGCGCTCATCACGTGACCCCCCCCGCTGCCTCACCCTGAACATTGGACAGTTCTGAGATTAGACAAGATGTTAAAGCAAATCATAAAGTCACGTAGCAATAGCTCCTGTTCCACTTTTTCAGTTGTTTTATATGTTATGCAAGTTTGGACACAGTTTATAGTGACAAGGAGTTGGTTAAGGAACATTGGGCCCCTTGAAAAACACTTTTACATCACTCACCTAGATTGGATATTTTCCATGACAACAATGATTCACTATCAACAACAATGTGCAAATCTAGTCCAGTAAACAACACAATGCAGCTGCAGGGCCACAAGTTAATAGTCCTGAGTTGATGGTCCCAAAGTGTTTACACGGAACACAATGGCAACTAAATAAACATCTGTAGCTACATACTTGTAAGTCAAATTTGCTCAAGGGAGTTTCATATCACTCACACACACACACACACACACACACACACACACACACACACACACACACACACACACACACACACACACACACACACACACACACACACACACACACACACACACACACACACACACACACACACACACACACACACACACACACACACACACACACACAACACACACACACACACACACACACACCACACACACACACACACCACACACACACACACACACACACACAACACAACACACACACACACCACACACACTACACACAACAACACACACACACACACAACACACACACACACACACACACACACACACACACACACACACACACACACACACACACACACACACACACACACACACACACACACAGAGCTGCTTGTTGCTGGTTCTCTGAATTGGCTGTGTAATTATTTAAGTATAAAAGCAGTGATTTGCCTTCTTAAATATTCTTAGAGACAATGGGAAGTTAGAAGAGACACCAAAAACTAAAAGGCTATATTTCTGTCTGCTCGTCATCTGCACAGGAACATGATGCTGG
The DNA here is from genome assembly GCF_902827165.1 of Trematomus bernacchii. Classification (NCBI taxonomy): domain Eukaryota; kingdom Metazoa; phylum Chordata; class Actinopteri; order Perciformes; family Nototheniidae; genus Trematomus; species Trematomus bernacchii. The sequence continues at coordinate 3,118,966 of NW_022987720.1, read as the reverse complement.
ACCCATTATATCTACAGCTCACTGTACACTTCCTACTGTCTCATTATTAATTCATGGCAAAGTGTAACTACAGCTGATTCTCATAAGATGCTCAGTAATAGAAACCTGGAGAGAGCATGTGTCTAGTCTGGTGGTGTGTTTAAGTGCTCTCTGGGACATACAGATCATCACCTTTCCACTTAATGAAATTGTGATGCAAACGACTTTAGTGCATCTATAAGAGAAGCCATGAAAAAAAGGTGTATTTCACTGTTTTACAAGCCTTTTCAACACTAATAAGACACTTGAAAAATGCAACTCTCAAAGTCACAGTGACATTTAAAAGGAGTCCCACTCACCTGCAGGCAGTGTGTGGATCAGGAGAGTAGAGGAAAGTCTGTCCAGCCTATAAAGGCCGCATGGACCATAGGAGCCAAGTAATCACAGTGAACTGCTGATAGGCTCCACTTTCAGCTGTAATGAAGTATTCACACACCTGAGAAGGAGCCAAGTAATCACAGTGAACTGCTGATAGGCTCCACTTTCAGCTGTAATGAAGTATTCACACACCTGAGAAGATTCAAACATGCAGGTCTGCAAAACCCTGTAGCATAACTTCTTCTTCTACAGCCGCTCACTTTCCCAGCTCAATCATTAACAATAACCTGAGGCTCCTCCCACCGCAGCAGGTAGAGGTATACAGGCAGCAGGAGGAGGAGGAGAAGGAGGAGGAGGAGGATGGACTGGAAATATAAAGCAATAATGGGGTTGGAAAAATCACAGTCAGCTGCTAGAATCACATTGAAACCAGATTCTATTACATGACTTTATTGTTAATTGATCATCTAGTCTTGTTTTTTATTACTTTTACAACATAAATGCAAACCGATTTGTGATTTGTGTGACATTGAGAAGTGATATATTATTCCCTTTTGACGTAGAATACAAATACCTGCACGGAGGCACAAGTAAAAAATGTCAAAGCAATTGTAAAATATGACGTGAAAGGGGAAGTCAAATGAAAGGGGAAGTCAAATGAAACACTTAGGTTAACCTTCTTGATACTTTTGCAAATCGATACAAATGTCCACAAAAGACAATCTTTTACAACATGAGCCGTTTCCTTTGAGAGTCACATTCCTATAGCTTGATTTGAGGGAAACGATCAAAGCTGAGTGCAACCAGGACAACGCTGATTACATCTGCCCGAGTAAGAAGTGTGAACTCCATCAGGCTCCTTATTTGCCACAGGGGGAATGACACTGGATGTTTTCCAGGCTGCAGCGTCATTAAATGAATCTAAATGAGGCTGAAGGGTTAGCATTGTGACAGAGGGCGTGGGCCTTTATTGTTCTCAGTTAATTATTGATACTCTGTCTGGTTAATCAACGACATGAACGACCCCACTGATCCCAGATAAAAGCTCCTCTGGTTTCAGCTGTGGGACCCGAGGGACCTCTGATAGGCAGTGAGTTTGACATTTTTCCATTAGGACCCACATGGTGATTGTGTTATTTAAAACAGACCATTGTTGGGTTATGTGTTGCTGTTGACCACAACCACTAATGAGAATGAGTTCATTTCCTCTTCATCACTCCTAAAACCAAGAAGATACAACACCAAAAGAGACCAACATGTTTTATCATTGTTTAATTCAAATTGAATTCAATAAACAAAAATGTATTGTTCATAATGCCCACAGTTCCTTCAGGTGACAATCTTTATCAATATGCAAACAAAATGCTTGTCGTTACAGCTCATAGAAAATAAAACACATTCGTCCATTAAAAATAAAATGCACAGCAATTAAAGGCAAGTGAATGTGGTGAACATCATATTGAGCAAATAACCACAAAATAACAGCAATAGGGACAAATTCTGCTATAATCTTTAGTCACATGTTGATCTAAAGAACTGGTAAAAATAACATGAATCATAAATAAATAATACCTTAATATTGGTATTATGAAATAGTGTTGGTATTACTGTACACACAGATAATAAATTAAAACCCTGTACATGTTTTTCCACACACGCATACTTACTATCATATACAAAATATTCAAATTAGTGATTCAATTCAGAACGAATTACCTGCTGTAAGTCTAACTTCACATCAGATCATGATCATGTGGACTCAAAAGTGTCCGACATGATAAGACATTCTTTGAACTATCGCCCAAACAACAATGTGCGTTTGTGACAAAAAGGCAGATTACAGCACACACAACTTCAAAAGCACTCGTTAGTACATTTCTGATAACCGGTACATTTATCTCAAGTACTATTTACACGGTGTCAGCTCATTCACTTCTGGTATACTGCATCATTGACATTGCAACCAAGCACACTGCAGAAGCGTATACTAGCATACAACACTTCTACACTTTCACATTTCGTTTTTAAAATCAAAAAGCTCAGATGATAATCATATCTTACAAAGTCTTTCCATCATGGCAGATGTTAACTCCTGCTGTGTTTTCAGTTCTTAAAACTAGGATGCTAGCAGAATTAACTAGCACGTTGGTTTGTATGCACTGCAATGAAAAATGGTATGGAAAGTATGCATGGAGGTCTGGGGTAGTAAACATTTAAAGAATGTTTTACACTTCAAAAATAACAAGTCTTGGAAAACAAAAGTAGTAATTGCAGAAAAATAGATAGTTTCACATTCATTTCATTTAAATAACATCTAGTTCCTAAAATCAAAGCTTTAAATGTCTAATTGTGCGATTAGTTTTTGACACTAACTACAGTGCGCCATGTGAAGTTGGGACGGCAAACAAATGTTTTAAGAGCTTACATTCTTATATTTTTTCAACTAATATATATAGTTGTTTGTGTGTTATTATAAAAGTAGGCATTACCCAGCTCAGGACTTTTTACTTTCTTAGAATGCTAATTGAAAGAAAACCTGAGAGGGCGAGGAGGTAGTTGAGCATGATTGTACAATACTGTTGGTCATTTCCTGTGCAAACATGGAGGAGACGCAACATTTACGTGGTAACAGCATGCAAAGCTGAGCCATGATGTTTTGTGAATTGCAGTTGCAGGATGTTAGTGGCTTCATATTGTTCTCAGCCAGCAGGCATCCTGGGATTGAGTCGGGTTCAGAGCGTACAGAGAGACCGGGTGAACGTTGATCAGCTGCTCGGCTTCTCTTTGATGCCACAGGCTTTCTTAATATCTTTAGGGTGTTCAAAGGCGGCTTGGAGAAACTGACCGAACAGGCGCTCCATGTAACTCTCGCCGAGGGGAAAGAAACCCTGCAGGAATGCAATGTGTCCGCCGTGGGCCGTCAGCAGCATGGCAACATTAGGCAGGCTCTGGATAGTGGTCAACGGGAGGGCTGAGTGAGCAGGAAATACAAAATTAGTGATTTTGTATTCCCTGATGATTAGTTAGCGTTGCTGAAACATTAGATGCTTGGCATTATTTGTAGCAGGAGGATTGAAAAATGAACTACGGCAGGGAAAAACCTAAAGTGCAACTACACAACTTTTGTAGCAGGAAAAAGGCCCCCTTTATAAATAGAAAAATGCAACCTACACACTTTTTTAGATACTGTGTGTAATGCTTAGATATAACATCTGGCGGAATTCATAAAAACTTTAGTTACATATGTTGATGAATACATCAATAATGATGTTACACATGTCATATTTAAAACAGACTTGTTAATTAGCTAAGATTTATAACACTTACTGGATTACATTGTCATGCATCTCAACTTGTAAACATAATCTATGGACATTTTACATTTACACATATCTATACATTCTTGTATTAGTGCTTAGTATTGAAACTTGAAGAATTATACAATCTTGATTTTTAAGTATTTACGTGAAAAGTTGCATCAAAGTAAAAACACATGGTCCCTCTTCTCCTGTTTTACACTCACCGCCTTGGGGAGAGAAGGGGTCATCAGCAGCGTTGAGACACATGATGGGTACCGCTGTATTTGGGAGTTTATGGTCTGGGCTGGCATCGTGGTAATAGTCCGTACAAGATTTATAACCAAACAGCAAAGAGGTGAAGCGTTCGTCAAACTCACGGATAGTCTGCGCCTAGAAGAGAAGGATGAAAAGACATGAATATGAGGAGGAATGGCCATCACACATTAACAGCATTGAGAAACTGGCGCTGTGTTTGAAGCGGGTCTTACCTTCAACACATAGTCAATGTCCACCACTTTCTCCAGAACCTTCCTGTGCCTGTGAGAAACAGGTTTTTTTTTGTTTTAACACAAGTTATTTAAACTACACCGAGGAATGGATGGAACTGCAACGTATCTGACCTGGTGACAGCCTGACACAGACCGTTGGTGAGGTACTTATTGAAGAGCAGCCAGTTTAGTGGTTCCTCCATCGAGGCGGCGGACTTCAGTGCATTCCAGGGGACGGAGATGGTGAAACCCGCCACCATCCCTGACTCTGTGCGCTTTCGGGCCAGGTAGTTCAATAATAACATGCTGTACAGGGTGAGAGAAGGGAAGTATACAGTTAAAGGACAACAGCAATTAGACAAAGTAAGGTAGGATCAATTTGACCATAAAATAACATTTTGGACAAATATTACAGCTTGCACCAACTCACCCTCCCAAAGACACACCAGCTCCAAGCACAGGGGCATGTGGGTAGAGTCCATTGACATGAAGCACCACGCGCTCAAGATCCGATGTATTGGCTGCACAGTAGGTGACAGGCGTCTGAAGAGAGCAAGAGGAGGAGAGTTACATGCTGTGTTCAAGTGCTAGATTTTGTGTTTGAACTGCGAAAACAGCTGGCATTATTTTATATTTGTCTAATTGTCAACAACAATTCTGTGAGTCGGGTCTCTCAATAATTTCCAACTTCCATGTCTTGATGGAGCATTTGGAAGTTCCACTTGTTCTTATTGGAGAAACAAAATCTTTGAAAGTGATTTAAAGATATATATTTCAAATTGTAAAACTAAAATCATAATAGAAAATAGTTTTCTTACTTTTTTCGGACATTGCAGATGTCAGTTTAAAGATACCGAAGTTATTACTGCCTTTATTAGGGAGTGTTTTCAGCCGATGATCAATACACAATTCGTGCTTGTTTGAGAATTTAAACAGCAGGATAGCATATGTTGGACAAAAAAATAAACATTAGTGCCCATGTTCATCCTTATGGAGAAACATGTCAACCTGTACAACAGAGAGGTTCATTGTAAAGACAACAACTATTAGACAACGATGGAGGTTTATGGCATAGAAGTACAGTAAAAGCTTCTTTAGGCTTTTCTTTGGGTACACTTGGCAATCCTTGTTCAATACTTTGTTGGTTTTTCATTGGATCTGTTGATATGGGTATTATTTGAAATAGCAGCAGGATTAAATGAGTGTTCATTAAGTAGTCAGGTACTTACCAACAACTCTTCCCCTCCCAGCCCTCTGTTGTTGAAGACCACAACTCTAAGAAAGAAAATGTCTTTAGGGTGTTTAAATTTCACTTAGATTTTGGCCCACAGGTTTAATCAATAGGGCAGGAGACAGTAGAGGAGCTGACCTGTAGCCGCGCCGGGTGGCCTGGTTAATAGCATGGCGCACATAGGACACCTTGCTGTTTCCTGTCAGGCCCGGGAGGATCAGTACTGTGGGGCGGATGGAGGATTCTGGGTACTCCGCACTCTGCCGATTGTCCACCCAGTCCAGAGAAATCTGACCACCATCGACTGTACGGATCAGCTCACTGAGGGAGGAAGGGAGGATTACTATTTCACATAGAAACACTGTATATAGATGTGGAAGAAAGATAACAAGACGACTACGTCAATCAGGTAAAAGTAACATATTAAACATAGGGGACCCGTGCAGGTGGTTTGTCCTACTTGCGATAGCAGACAGTTGGTTTGGACTTGAGGATGGCACAGACCAGGGTTTGAATGCGGCCCCCCCAGCACCACGGAGTGGGGATGAAGGGCTCGGACACCACAGGACAGTGCTTGTGGAGGAAAGCACTGAAAGCCTTGCTAGACACCAAGGCAGGAGTCTGAGAGGAAAATGAGTGAAGGAGTAAAACACAGGAGTATTTCAATTAGTACTTGTGACAAACAAGAGTGCATGCAAAACAGGGTAGGGGGGGGGCGGGGGATTAGAGAAATGTGCAGCTTCAAGAACAGGATTGGTCTGTTGTGTGGTAAACAGTATATGTTATACAAAACCTGGAAAACACAAAAAACGATGTAGGTTAATGTTTGCAGGTTCCAGTTGCTAAAAAGGAAATATTTGGTGTTTTCCTCAATTTTGCATCATTGTTAAATATATATTTGGGTTTGGGGAGTAATATTGTACCAAGGGATCACCTTGGGCTCAGAGTTTTTTTCGATCATGTAAAAGTTAATTATCAGATGAATCAAAAATGTATAGAACCGGCAAAAAGATTTGTAATGATGTAGTTTTCAACTACTTACACTCTTTTTTTAAGAGATCCATGACTCGCATAATTAATTTGAACAAACATTATTAAATGGTTCATAGATATGTTGAAAGACGTATTTTATATATGTTACTACTATGTTAAAGGTGGGGTAGGTAAGTTTGAGAAACCGGCTCGAGATACACTTTTTGTTATATTCCATGGAATGCTCTTAACATCCCGATAGCAATGAATATATTACAGTGCGGGTGGGAAACATCACATCCTCCACCCTGATTCTCAACACCGGTGCCCCTCAAGGCTGCGTGCTCAGCCCTCTCCTCTACTCCCTGTTCACTCACGACTGCGTGGCCACACACAGCTCCAACACCATCGTGAAGTTTGCTGATGACACGACCGTCATCGGCCAGATCACAGACGACGACGAGACGGCGTACAGAGAGGAGGTCGAAAACCTGACATCTTGGTGCCAGGATAACAACCTCCATCTCAACATCAGCAAAACAAAGGAGCTGATTGTGGATTACAGGAAGCAGCAGGGAGAGGGACACGCCCCCATCGCCATCAATGGGACTACGGTGGAGAGAGTCAAAAGCTTCAGGTTCCTTGGGGTCCACATCACTGAGGACCTGACATGGTCTCTTCACACCACCACCATCACCAAGAAAGCTCGACAGCGGCTCTTCTTCCTCCGCAGGCTGAGGAGGTTCAAAATGGATTCCAGGATACTCTGCAACTTCTACAGGTGCACGATAGAGAGTATCCTGACTGGCAGCATGACGGCCTGGTACGACAGCTGCACCGACCTCAATCGTAAGGCTTTACAGAGGGTGGTGAAAACTGCACAGCACATCACCAGGACGGAGCTGCCATCCATGGAGGACCTTTACTCCCAGCGGCTCAGGAAGAAATCCCTACGGATTATCAAAGACCCCCATCACCCCAGCCACAAACTGTTCTTTCTGTTGCCGTCTGGCAGACGTTACCGCAGCATCCTGGCAAAAACAAAAAGATTTTGAGACAGTTTCTTCCCGTGGGCAGTGAGACTGTTAAACAATTGAACTGCTGAAACAATTTCAAAACATTCATCTTCTACTTAGTAATATATATCTACTATCTAATATATATCATTCCAATAACTTGTATATAGACTCGTACTGCACTATTCCACATACTCACTTTATTTTAGAACTATTTTTCTTTTTGTATTACTTTTACTATCTGTATTATTATGTTGCATTGTTGGAGAAGCCTGTGACATAAGATTTTCAACGACATAATTACTCTGTAGCTATGTTAGTTTGACAATAAAGAACCTTGAACCTTGAACCTTGAAGTGCTTTGACAAAAAATCCATAAAAAAATGTCATCTGTGGAAGCCGTAGTACTGTAAAAAGCACGACCAATCATTTTAGCCGGCCCGGCTACTGGATGGCCTACCTGCCTGTCAGCCTTCCATCTGTGCACAAACTTATCTCGTGCCCTCATTGGTCATGTGCGCGTTCGTGTGTGTTGGAGGAGGGGCTCTGTAAGGAAGTGGCAGATTTTTTTCCGGCTGTGTATTTTCTAAATCTAGCGCACTCGAGCTGGTTTCTCCAAAATTACCTACCCCACCTTTAAATGTTGTTTCTCAATTTTGCATTTATTACCATGTTTTTCACCACTAATGAATGCTTCAAATGCTTCTTTTAAATGACAACTACAATATAGAGTTCCAGATGTTGTTAAATCTCCTTACCATTAATTTAAAGTGCTTTTTATATAATATATTCATTTTTGAATATGCTAGTCAAATAGTTTATATTTAGTTATAATATGAAGTGATGGTAAATAATCATTAGTTGCAGACCGAAACATAGGGCTTCATAAGTTACATCTACATTTAAGTGCCCTCAATTAAAAAATAAAACACAGTTAGCTAATGTACTACTATTATGTAACATTATATTCATAGGAAGTTACATTAGGATGTGGCAGGGGTCTTTAAGGTGACTTTTTGTGGAAAGTTATGTCACCTTATAGACACTCAGCTGTGTATTGCCTGATCAACAAAAACGTTTAAAAGAGAAGAAACTAGATAAATAAAATAACATTAAATAAGAAAAATAAGAATATTAATAACAAAGAAAAATAAAAACAGAATAATATAATACAAAAATGTAATTATATAAGAAACAACAGAGTCAACTCAAAATTAAATATAGAAAATAAAGGAATATGCAATAAACTAAAATAAAGTATAAAAAGCATTTAATAAATAAATATAAACAATATATTTAAATAGGAAAAGGGATGAGGGAAAATCCAAAAGAAAAGGTGTATTTAGTGCAGTCATACCTGCTAACCTTTACCCCAGTGACTGACCTGACACTTGCGGCCCCACAGATAGTATAGTGCGGCCGTAATGGAGCAGATGAGCACCGTGTGAGGTCTGGAAAGACAATCCCAATATGTTCTCCATAGGTCGAAATGAGATAAAAACATGGCTATTGTCTTAAGTAGTTAGCTTCAGAAGAGAGCTAACTTGCTAGCTAACGGTATGGACCGGTACATGACTCTTAAGCCGACACAGCGGAAAGACATAGATACGTGTAACGTTGGTTACACTAATGCCCGACAACATGCCTTCATCACCATCAGCTAACGGTATAGATGTGTTACAGCCGAGGACGTCCCATCACCTCTGACGCTAATGGGTGGGAAATAGCGGGTATCCACCTGCAGCCTTTTATTCAGCGGTGTTTCCTACAGCAGCTGCCGCTTCCTGGTTCTCAGACCATAATAGGAGATCGTATGTTAAGCTAAAGCGACTCCTCCAATGTCAGCGACCGCACAACGCTAAGGTCCGCCTTCACCAGACGGACAACAAACCCCACAATGCAGTTCTGTTGCCAATTCTTCTTCTTCTTCTCTTTAGGATTTTTGGCGTCTGCTCTATGGCAATTTGGTGAACTACTTCCACCTACTGGACTGCTGGTGTTGAGCAGGAAAATAACTGGAAAAATAATAATACTACAACAGAATTGTAGAAATGCAACTAAAATGTATCTCAGAAGAAGGTTAACTAAATTATAAGGTTAATTTAACACATTTGCCCTTGTTTTACTTTTTATTACTTCCTGTCTGTCTACATCCGTACTAGAATGTTAAAAAGTCAAAAAAACAATCCTTATCATAAAAGGTTGTGTAGCTGCTACTTTGTAGCAGTTTGACTGACAATTTCTTTTTTAAAGATAATGTTCATAGGTATCGATATGTTTGGCTATCTGACACTCAGTACGTATAAAATTCAGTAGGTCAGGGGCCGTTGTTGATGAGCATTTCCCCATTTTTCCTTTTTAATGAGGCTACTTATTGTTCTTAAATCATCATTATCACACTGGTGGTATAAACTAAGTTAATTCTTTTGGCACATTACAGAATTGAAATGTTTAAAATATTGTTACCGTTCTGTTTCTTATAAATGAAAGCAGAGTAAGAGTTATTATATGCTGCAGGCCTCAGACTCTTTACACCCACGGCAAGAAACAAATCCTTTAATCCTCGATGTTTCAGTCCACATTGGCTATGTTGAAACAAAGGCCATAACAAATAATAACATCTCAATATGTCATGCATACTCTTAACTGCTTAATTGCTGAAAAAGTACTGTATAGTTCGTAGAGAAAAAAACTTGGAGATAATCATAATCATTTATTCATGACAATAACAAAGCAAGCACAAAAGTTATTATTTTAATTTTTATTTTTATTTGATCACATAAATCTCTAAATATTTGGCTTTAAATGCAATACACCAGTCTCTTACAAAACAAGGTCTTTATTTTAATCTTTCTTGAATGACTTAATTTGATAATTGTTTTTACAACCAGCACATAACATCTAGTTGAGTGGGATTCCTGCAACCACCTCTGACTCAATACCACACTCATCATTTCCACGCTTGATCTTGAAGAAACCTGAAACAAGAAGACATCAAAACATGATTAACACTTCTTAACCATTCACTCTCAACATTGCATGATTATATGACAATGAAAGAATGTGTGACCAAGAAACAAGACGTCCTTAAACCCCGGTTCTGTGGTACCTTTATCTCCCCAGTCACTGTTCCAGGAGTTTGCAGCGAGCCAATAGGGCGTCCCATTCTCCTCCCCCCAACCGAGGATCTTAATGGCATGACCGCCGAGCATCTCTCCTGCCACATGCTGGTACACACCTACAGTAGAGGAACATACATTGCAATAACACAGCACTTACAAGACAATAGTGATTGTCTTTCTCCTTCTTAACATATACTACAGATTTGATAGAGAATAAGCTATGCTTTTAATCACGTGTATATGTTGTAGGACAGTTACATACACTAACCTTAATCTGTTTTGTTTTTTTGTGAAATACTGAATATTTGTTCTCAACACATAATGTGCAAATATAACAATCTGAGAAGGAAAAAACTTTCTTTATTTCGATTTCTCACCACACATGTCCACATTATGGCCTTAAATGATGATGAGTGGTCACATAATGCTTCGTTTTAAGGGGTCATGAGACAAAAAGGTAGGGAAATCCTATAGTATAATTATAATATGGAACTCGAAAAGCAAAAATAGTTTGCATGACAGTTATGTGTCTGACTAAATATGAAATACGCAAAATAAACCAGGTTTAAAGTTGATTTTCATTCTGAGATGAAGTCAAACTGCTTTAAATATAAATACTGAGGTTACTTGTCCTGCTTGTTTGCTGCTGTGTGTAGAGGAGAGGTTAGTGTGCATGCAGTTTGTTGTAGCTAATGTAGCGACAAAGTCAGATCTCACTCACCAGTCTTGTACAGCAGAAAATCTGCATACACCGAGAAAGCTGCCTCCACAGGCCCGTTCTTGTACAGCTCGGTCATGATCTGCTCCTGTTTGGACGGGACGCTGTATGTGTGCTTACCTGAAGAGGGAGACACAGTTAACAAAACCATGTAGAAAGAGAAGCTACTGTGAGTGGGAAAATTGATTGTTTGGGGGTCTGTACCAAAGTTTTTGTCCTTCTGATAGGACGGAGAGTATCCATCAGCGCACAGCTCCACACACTTAGGAGTCTCCTGTTCTCCCTGACACGGAGGACGGGTCCCGTTCACATGATGCTCACAGGCAGGGATGCTGTAGGGTCGGCAGCCTGTCAAACACACCGTCAATTGAATTATGATTTTCTTTAAACCCATTTGCAGCTGAATTTTTTTTATTTCTCATTTGTTCTCTGGGATATAAAGTTCAAAATCAGTCAAACTGGTCTTAATTACTTAGTCAGGGCACATGAGTATATTCACCATATTTTGGGAAAAATTTGATTTTTCAAATAATTTTCAAAAGATTTGTCCTGAATTTGCCACAATAATCAAAGTGTGATTTTTCATGTGATCAAAACATTTCAAAATTGTTCCATTAGATGCTTGCTAAAAGTTTTTTCATAGCAGATTTCAAGACGTAAGACCAATCAGAACTAATGCTGTGGCATATTTTCTAATAATACTTAATATCCATTTCAGTTCACAGCTTACCAACGTTGGAGTTATACAGGCCTCCTGTCACAAGCCCTTTTTTCACCCAGAACTCCCACGCAGCAGCTGGAAAACCACCGAAACAGCTGCATCCACAGGAGGATAAAAACACCATGAGCGTTGTTGTTTAATGTCCTCTAAAAAGACCTGGAATGAACTCATTTTGCTACTCATATACTCACCCCATGCCACATTCATCACAGCAGGAGAGCAGATCTTCAGCGGAGATCTCCAAAGAAACCTGACCACTGCTGTGGATACACAACCTGTCGGATATCGCCTCAACTGCCCCGAAGGCCTGTGGGGAAAGAACATTTGATTACTGGTTTAAGAATATGCTAGTTGGCTCTTAAATGCACTTTAATTGTCTTTTAATTCCCTTTAACCTGCAGCATTACAGCTTGCCCTGTCTAGCACACTGTTGTGTCCTTTTGTTGGCCTGTCTTACCCAGCAGGACCCGCAGGATCCCTGGTCCCTGATCTGTTTGATTGTGGGACAGTTTGGCCACTGCTGGCGCGGGTCGAAGCTGTCGGGAAGCCTTACGCCTTCAGTATTGTGAACCCTGAAGAAGAGAGGACAATCACTGATCTCTGCAGATAAGATGAACCTGCTGACTGTCACCTGTTTGGGCATGTGAGAGACTGCACACACACACATAAATCTGTGCCCTCTCACACTGATTAAACGTACACCTCTGGCAGCCTGGGTCCGTTCAGTATTGTCCCACACAGTCCCTTCACATAGCTGATGTCAATGTTGTAGAAGTTCTGCCCGGCCTGGATATAAAGAGATTAAGTTAAATGAGAGATTAAAGAAATCACAGCAATCTTGGACAGCAGGTTTCCTCAGGTGGCTGTGTGCTGAAAAGACAGTTATCAGAACAAATAACCCGAATTGACTTACTGTCCAGGTGGTGTTGGCTTTGTTAATAAGGTCCACCATCTCTGAGGAGGCATGAGGGCGGTGAGGTCGTGCCAAGGTGACAGAGACCGTCACAACGACACAAAGGAGAGCCAGAGGATGCATCCTGCAAACCAGATGACATGAAAAATGTTGTATTACTTAAACATATTTCTTCCTTAAAAGGGAGTTGCTGTTCATTAAACATTTCAGCATGAACATCACAAGGAAAGACAGTTTCATTTAGATCAGGATCTTCCTGTAATACCCCTGGAACCTCATGTTGTTTCTTCTCAAAATATGAATTCAACAACTCAACAAATATTGAGTAGAAGAATTCGAAGATGACGAAGCGGTACCTGTACAAGTCCAGCGCAACTACAGAATGCAAGATAGTAGCACATAATGCTTTTATATTATTATTATTATTAGCATCTATCTCTGTTCTTTTCAGAAACATGAATGAATTGCCACAGTGCCACAGTGCTGACATTTGAAACCAAATTGTTGTTTTTGATCAATTAAAAAAGAAATTACAAGGATGGAAATGGAGTCACAGAAGAAAGTGAATTTACATACAAATATCAGAGAAAAAAAGGATGGTATGAAAGTCTAGCAGCTTTAAAGAGAACAATTAAACACAATACAACACAAGAAAGACGATCTCTCAAATATACTGTAGGTCTTTTAGATTTACCTGCAGTTGTTTTTTATCAACGTTCTCCTGCAAATCCTTTCTGAAACTGAACTGAACACTAGTTCTCTCACTTTCTACCAGCAGTAAGTCATTCAATCACATGTCTTTGTGATAAATGCATTGTCAGTAAACATGTGACTGAAATAAAAGTCTTTCCAAAGGTTGACAGGTGATCTTAAAATGATGACCTGGCAACCATACAGAGAACATTTATGACTTAACATTATTGTTGACTCTATGAAAAGCACATCATATCAACCTTTGAACAATGCTGTAAAATTGTAGTCTATAGGCTCTATTAAAATATTCACCCACTTCAACAGGCTATTGTGTTGTTTGCACAATAACAATTCAGGCTGGTTAGATTATTTAACTTCTTTATTTGTCTCATATATGTACAAATAAAAAATGTCACATTACATAGCAATGTTTGTAGCTCTCCTTTGGTTCTGTACAAGGTAACTCTGTGCGAGCCTTTCAACTCACCAAAGCTGCGTTAAGGACACTTTAGCTAGCAGTCACAATATGTTTTTTTTTCAGATATGAAATGTATCAGAAATGACATTTGTTCTCCCTCATTCATTTAAAAAGTTCATGTCAAAACTACATAGGAATAGCTTTTTTTTTCTTTCTCCTATTTCAAAAGCCATAGAAATGAAACACAAAGACGTATAAGTGGTGAAATAAAGTTATAGTGTTGGAGGATGCAGATGCAACAGATTAACTGTAAAGTGCATGATTGTAACTTATATTTACTTTGAGTGTTTCTCCTGAAGAAACATAGTGAGATGGATATTAAACTAGCTTTAAATTTGACCTGAAAAATATAAGAGTTGACACAGAATCAAACAAAAACTTAATGGAATTAGTGACTGCCTTCTCTTAGATCCTTGAAAAGGGCAGTGTCATGTAATTTGCATTTACCAATTAATGGGAAAAATTACTACCTTCTGTTTTTAAATGTTAAAATATGCTGAATAACTTTATTCAAGGGGTCAAAATGTTACAAATGAAACAAAAAAAGAACAGAATCAACATAAACTAACAAGAAAACACCCTGAATTGTTTTAATGTGCGATTTATGCTGGTGAATATAACCACACAACATTTTGTGTAATTAATGTATCCAGATGCAGGATGGACTACTATAAATCACTGTCAAACAACCTAAAGAGATCAGCCTGCTACAAGAAACCCTCCATAGTTTAAATATGTCCATGTTCCTCTGAAGGCTGTAGTAAGGAGGGCATTGTTTCAGATTCTAGATAGGAAGGAACTGGACATCCAGAGAGTGGGCAAAAAGGGGCTTTCTGAGTCTGTGGGCCCCGGTGAGGTTACGGTCAATGGGTTCACTGTCCCTTCATGTCCCCGGTGCCCTGTGCCTGTACTGCGGTGGTGCTGAGGTACTGCCAGCTGAGAGCGGCCAGCAGCATGGCAGCAGACAGATACACGGGCGACAGGTGGGCGGTCCTGGAGGGCAGGTTGCTCTGTGACACGGCCGACTTCTCCCGGATTAGAGCCAGGATGCGCAGGGTCTTGTCCCGGGTCGGGTCTGAGTGGGAGACCTTCTGTAGAATCTGCAGAGAGGGAGAACGGGATGTTAAGCGTCACTCAAGTACAATCATGTGAAACACGTTAGCTGGGAGGCTGGATTAAGAACATACACTAGAGTAGAAAGACATACAAAATAAAACAATAAAATATATTTTACTTACAAAACATAAGAAGAAATAATAAAATAATATCCATACAAAATTGCACTCAGTGTGGGTATGTTATGTCTGTGTCAGAAAACTTTTACACGTTTACCACAGGGTGTCACTAAAGCACAGTTTGCATTCAAACTGAGAAGTTTTATTATTGCAAAAAAAATTGAAAGACTTGTTTTGCAGAACACCAGAACTAACTGACTGGGTTTAACGTTTGACTGAAACTGTGTTTCCTGTAAAAACGGAAGGAGTAGAAAGAACAGAACGAAATGGAAATTTAAGTGGGATAAACATTTTTTACTGAATTAAAATCTTGGGAGAAAAGCACAATTTTTTTTAAAGGCCACCAATATGGTGAAAGCAGGGCAGCAAACACGACGACACACCCACCTCCTGGTTGTACTGGGCGATGATGGTCTGCACGGCTCTCATGTTGGTGGCCTCCATCATGAGCGTGACCGCCTGCCCCTTCCTGATCTTCACCACTCCCTGGAACAACCTGGGGTTGTTGTAGCAAGTCGACAGAGTAGCTATTGCCATCACCTGATCAGGAGAGGATAAACATGTAGTTGAAGGAAAGGACTTAAAGAAATAATGATATTTGTCTTGTTGGTAAAGTTTGCTATCTTTTCTACTCTATTGTTGTCTCCTTTTTTCTCATCAACAATATTGCATGTTGGTCAAGTAGCAGTTAGCATTTAATGATGCGATGCCGTTTTATCTCATCTTAGTCATGGAAAAGGAAGTACACTGAAAGGTAGTAAATGTAAAATGGACAGTATTTATATAGCATTTTTATAAGCATTTATCCATTCTTTGCGACTTCTCAAAGTCATTATTCACGAATCCAAACTTTGACATGCAAAGTGCAATCAGCTCAGGCAAGCTAACATTCAACCACTTCTATAAGAAGCAACTTTGGGTTAAGTATCTTGCCCAAGGATTCATCGAAATGTTGTTTGCAGGAGCTGGGATCGAACCCATAACCTACCTCACAGCCACAGTAATAAGTCATAAGTCAGTGTGTACCTGTGGAATGGCACAGAAGTTGAAGACGCTCTGGTTTTGCAGGCGGGACAGGTAGGCGATAACATCGGGGACGTGTCGCAGAGCGTCAGTGACCAGAAAGTTGAGACAGGAGAGAGCCGAGTCCAGCTTCTCAGGCTGAGTAAAGTCCTCCAGACGACCTGCAAACTGACTCCAAGCCTGCACGGGGACACGAGATATTAACACATCACATATGGTACTGTTTTGTTTTTTTAAATCAATATTCAGTAAACCTCTAAGCAACATCAGCAAGAAGTCAAAAGGAATCATGTTAGTTTTTATTTTTATTAAGAGACACAATATACATAAAACATGTTTGAGACACTAGCTGACTTAAAAATGTTGGTCTTTGTTTGTAAAATCTGTATATTCTGCATTTCTGTTACTATCAAATTGCAAATCTGTGGTGATCAGTCAAACAAACACTCAAACCAGGACAGAGGACAGGTTCTTACCTCTTGAGGCCAGAAGGCGCGTCCCACCTGAATGTCCTCCAGATAATCTCGGATGATGTTCGTCTTCTGGAGGAACAGGCCCATGGAGTTAGCAATCTCGGTGTCGTGCCCCACCTCGGGGTCCTCCAGCTGGGACGCAGAGAACAGCTGAGACAGGCCGATACCAACCAGCCCCGCCACGTAATGGCAATACTGCACAGAGGATAACAGAAGACCACATGGAATCAGCTTCATTGTCCAAGCATGATATGTATTCTGGTTTATGATTAAGCAAACACAGTTATTCTAACATCCAAAGATTTTAAAACATTTATTCAATATTGTCAAAGTCATAGACAAACAGTTGGTTTTATAGAACGTTTTACGTGGTGTATTGTAAGACTGCATCAAAATCAAGTTACCATAATGACTTAAACACATCGGTAAGACAGAATGAAGCTGCAGAGATACAAGTCAATATTGCATATGTGACCAGAGGCCTGTACTACGAAGCTGGTTCAACCTAACCTGGATATGTTTGAGTTAGCCGGTTGGCCGAATCCAAAACATACGCGCTCTGGCTAAACTGTACTACGACGCTGGTTATCAAGTGGATCGCTCAAGCCAGCCGTGTCCTATCTAGTTAGGTGCGCGTTCACATGAAAGGGGTGGTATTTGGAGCATTCGACCAATCTCAAACACGGACAAGCGTACTGACAGCGCAGCGTCATACTTCCTGAATGAAAAGTGAACTTTAATATTAGTCAAATATGAAGAAGTTAAACTTTAAACATCCATGACTTAAACACTTTATCCAGGATAAAAGCCACATAGCTGCACCTGCAAGGTGAATACAGCTGGTAAAAGAAAAAGTGTTTGAATGCGTACATTAACAGGTTTATGAAATCACTGCCCCGTCCAAGACACGAGTGGATCTGACTTTAATTAGGAGAATTTGACTCGAGTGTTTCGTCAACTTAATGTGTTGCTTAAAATAATACTTCTGCATACAGTATGTGACACCGAGTGTTGCACGGCCAGATACGGCTCAAGAAGCTGACTCAAATAAGGAAATATATGATACATTATGATGTGATATGATATGAATGATAATGGGACACATCGACGTCTGCACTCACAGTGCCGCGGACTGTACTTAATGTTACTCTGATCCGGTTACTTATGTCGTGGCAGATATTAAGTAAGCTTTCTTAACGCTAATATTATAATAGTCAGATTGCTCTGAAGATGGGAGGGGATATTCTATTAATCTTCACGTTCACACAGTCAGTTGATTTTTGACGGCCGTCTTTCCTGCAACGGCAGTTTTTCTGTATTTCCTCTATCCTGTAATATGAATTGATCGCTTTAAACTCCGCACACGGAGCTCTGATTGGTCAGCAGGCGGTGCTTTCACTGAGTTGATCTCTTAGCCTGCCACCTAACCTGCTCCGGAGCAGGTTTGCCGCTCAGCATAAGTTACCATGGAAATCTAGCCTGCTAAAAAGAGAACCAGCGTCGTAGGACTGGAAAGCCCGAGATTTCCCTGAAGTTAGCCGGCTAAGCGAAAATCCAGCTTCGTAGTACAGGCCTCTGCTCTATCGAAATCTCATTGACCCGAAGACACATTTTGAGTTGTATACACTGTTGGAAGGAGGAGATTCCTAGCTTTCTAATGATATCAGGATTGTTGTTGTACTCCAAATATTAAGCAAAATATGTCACATTATATAATGACTGTCACCGAGTCATCATTTTGAGAAAAAGGCCTTCAAAGTTTCCTCTTCTCTGGAATCCATCGATCTGATTGATTATTAGCGGAGCAAATGATCAAAATAGTCTGGAGGGAAAATATTTTCGTTTGGATTACTGGTCTGGGGGAAGCTTGTGCGTGTGCGTGTGCGTGTGCGTGTGCGTGTGCGTGTGCGTGTGCGTGTGCGTGTGCGTGTGTGTGTGTATTTTTGCATTTGTGTGTATTGTGTTTGTTTCCCGGGGAAAACACTCACGAGAAACACCGGCTGTTGTGACGTTAAGTTACTCCGTTCTCCGCTTGTAATTATGCCGTTACAAGCTTCAAAGTTGTATTTATCATCTGAATTTGCCGAAACAAGTTTAATATTCTGAAAGCCAAGACTTTGTTTATTTGAAATCAGATGAAAACAAACTGTAACGGACCCTGCCGTGTTATCTATGATTACTATACGCCTTACATTAATAATTTCAGCCGGAGGGAGGGGGAGGGCGGCGCTACGGAAGAGCAGATTGCGAGTGAGGGGTGCCTGTCATCTTCCCTTTACAAGCTTCAAGAATGTATTTATCGTGTGATTTTGAAAATAAAAGTTTCATATTCTGAAAGCCAAGACTTTGTTTATTTAAAATCAAACAAAACACCCGAACCCCGAAAAACTATTTTTTTACGCAAATCCACGTTTATTTTGAAATGAGCCGTTTCGATAGAGCGGGTCACATATAGAAAAATAAAATAGCATATATTTTTTCATATCTTATGTTACGGAAAGTGCAGGGTATTATAAACTGTGTTAGATATCTGTTTGTGTTGTAAGGATATGTACTTTTGCCATTTAGTACAAGTCATTTTTATACTCCTGTCATTTATCTAACATTTTTGCTGTTATTTTAAGATAAGGTTGATATTTACCAGGTCCCACTCCTTCATGGATCCCACTTTCTTTTCCAGGAACTCAGCCATTCCTACTCCCATACGGTGGCAGATATCTGAGATGACGTCTCGGTATTCCTTAGCGAGGTTTCTGAACTCCACTGATATCTGGAATGCAAGTACATAGAAAGATTGTAGTAACAGATACAAGTGACAAAGATTTCACTTCAGATTTTTCTATCGAATACCAGCCTAGACATTTATAAAAGGAACTACATCAGTAAATGACACTCTTGAGAGCCTAGTATATTTCAGGCCGTTCCAAATAAAACCATGCCGAGCTACTGACCGTGGGGAAATCTGCCAGAACCTGTCGGTCTTTCTCTTGGCTCTCGGTGAAGCACCACTCATCCTGGTACAGGAAGGTGTGGAAATCATTCAGCATGGGGACCTTCTTGTCCATAGGAATCGTCATGTCGTCCTCCACTGTGTCCAGCGCTCGCAGCACCAGGTAGAAAATACAAACTGCATGCCTGGATCAGAAAGATAGGAGAAGGCTTTTAGTGTCTTTTCACATGCTGACTGAAAAGACGCATGTCCTTGAATCAAAAGACAAAAATAGCAGGCGTGTCAAAGAGGTCGTCACAGGTCAGGGTAGTCTATATGTAGAGGATTCTTTCCGACCGAGAGAATATAAAGTGGACACCCACAAACTTAGGATGTGTATTTTATGTTTAATAACTTACTCATTAAATGTCCATCTGTGTTTGTTTAATTAAGTGTGACATTGAGACATGAGCAGATAAGCTGATCAATCATTCTGTTGATCTGTTGAGGTAGATCAACAGAAAAAATAAATGTACTGTATAAAGTGCTTTGTCATACTGAATCTAAATACATCCTCACAGATATGTAGCCTTATTTCCTTGGTAAATGACAGCAAACTATTGCCAACTGTGCGTTTGTATTGGTACAATAAATTACTTAAATCATTAAGTCCTGCAGTGGACTTTGGTTTGTTGAGGCTGATGCCTGTTGATTGATAAGCTATCATGTGCAAAATGTCTAAATAACACAGTCTGCAAACACAGTCTTGTGTCAGACACGGTTGCAACTCCACAGGTGATACCGTCATTATCAAAGACAAATGCACCACACAACATAATGGATGCAATCCGAGTATTATGTTTAAACTGCTGATAGTGGTGTTGACGATGTTAATCACTTTAATGTGTCTTTTGCACATTATGCACATGTGTTACTCCCAGCCAACGCCCATCTGCCCTTCAGGAAGAAAACATGCCCGCAGACACACCCCTCCACCTGGAGCCAAGGCCTGCAGTCGAATAGTCCAAAAATCAGCTACTATCGTCTATTCCTATCGTCTATTCCTTAGCCTCTGTGTGAAACGTCACGGGGTTAAGGAATAGTGGATAGGATAATTCAAAAGGATTTAGGAGAAGAGACTACGGTGCCTTGAGAATCGACTGCACTTTCACTATCCGACGTATTTATGATGCGCCAGCGGACGTCATGAATACGCGTCTGCTGCGGTCTGCTGTGGGGAAAGTGCAGTTTTCTATACAGCAGACCAGGGGCGTCGCCTGGACCTGAAAACATTCGGGGCTTAGCCCACAGTGGCGGCGGCACTACAGTGGCATTTTTACTGCAACACTCCCCAGCACACGCACACAGTACACCCGCGACTGTTACAATGAATGCTCGATAATCAGCTCACGGCATATAGGCAGGGGTAAAGTGGTATTTTTTATGAGTGGGGACCTCACCTCCTCTAGGGGGGTCTGGGGGGATGCTCCCCCGGGAAGATTTTTTTTTAAATATTTAAGTTAAAAGCATCAATCTGGTGCACTTTGAGAGCAAAATGAAGAGAACTATGGATACCTCTCTCAACACCCATATGAAGCAGAACTGTAAACAGATGTACTTTTTCTTTATGGATATTTTACTAATCACTCCCATTTAAACTCTATTCTTGTTTTACTGCCATATAGTATTTCATAACTGTTTTTCCTTTATTCTCTTATTTTTTTTATAACTATAATGATCATATGAAGGTGTGCCGCGGAAATAATCTTTTGAATAATTTGTGACCAAACCGTTAGAGACCCACTGAGATAACTTAGACTAAAGTTATGTATCTAAACACTCAGAGAGTCCTTTAGCTCACCTGAGTCTCTCAGTCTGAGAGGAGAGGACTCTCCTCCAGCTTGTTGTGGAACAAACAGCTCCATATGTCCGTTAGTGCAGCTAGCTAACCAGATGCTAACAACACGTCCATGCTGGCACCGGTCCCTCCCTCCCCCTCTCTCCCTCTCTCCCTCTCTCCCTCTCTCCCTCTCTCCCTCTCTCCCTCTCTCCCTCTCTCTCTCTCTCTCCCTCTCTCTCTATCACACTAAATGCGCTATTGCCACACACACACACAGAGCCGAGTTTGAATGACACAAGCACACGTTTATTTCCATGCAACTCTCTGATTGGTCTGGTGTCATGCCTCTGTTGCATTCACTGAACACGGGAAATTACAGTGCTGCCGTCCTCTTTTGTGTCATGATGAGGTTCACGTAAAGCACGGTTAATGTATTATATTATTGAGGGAGAATTGTCCGGGGCTACAGAAAAAACATTCGGGGCTAAAGCCCCGGATGCCCAGGCCAGGCGACGCCACTGCAGCAGACTACATGGATGTTTAATAAGAACGGACTATTGTAAACTCATCTAGAGACTCTGCACCGTGCACCGTGCTTTATGAACGTGGACAACAGAGAAACATATTCTGCATGACTCACCTCAACTCCCCGTCCAGCGCTTGTATGACAGCTGCAAAACTGCGACTGGTTTGGTTCAGATACAGATAGCAGGTCCGCAGACTCTCACTCATGGATTCCTGGCAAGAGAGACAGGAGAAGGTCGAGTATCGGTAAAAACATGCGGGTCTGAGGGCGCTGGAGGGACGGGCGGCCTCCTGCAGGGCCCGCTCCCCCAGTCTCCAGCACGAGAGGAGGGACCGAGGAGCGGACCCGCAGCCGCGCGGCGCCACCGACAGAGAGCGCTTGAACACGGACAGAGAGAAGGTACACTTGCAGCAAGCTCCGGCCATACGGACACCCTGCGCGACCGACCCTGCAACTATGAAACGCCTCTGTGCATGTCGACGCTACGGCTGGTGGGGAAGTTTGAAACATGTATCCCAGAGGACAAGTGAGCGGAGGGTCGGGTGAGGCGAGGAACTCCACTGACTTCCCAGCAGTCTCCCTCACTGCGTAGCATGCTGCGTAGAGGAGCGGGTCTGCGCAGAGCGTTTGTAGATCTGCTGTTATGATTTTACTGCTCCTCCCACCTTTACCCAAAAACAACACCAGCTGCGTGTTTCACAACTTGCTGCAGTTTACAGTTAGGAAATAAGGCTAAAACTCAACATGCACTTCTGTTTTAAACCCTTCTGAATCACAGCGGAAGGTTACATTAAAGAATAGAGGGTTTTGTGAGTGGAAAACGCATAATATTAAAAATAGCACTCAGTCGACTGCAGTTGCTACTGCGTATGTTGACCATTTTTATCTCAACTTTATTTATAAGAGGTGCACTGACAAACTATGCTCTACAAGTAAAGTAGCGACTCGTTTAAGATGTTTCACATTGAAATACATTATACATCAATTACCTATTACCTTACGTAATATTAATAATCAACCACATTTATTTTTTAAATATTGAAAAAAATGTTAAAGATATAAGTGTTAATCCTACTGAGGCAAATTTGCTTGGTGAGAATAAACTGTTTTATTTGTGTTTGATAACGACAAGTTTGCTGCGAAAAATACATGGATAGCAGTGTATAGTGTGGACACCTGGTGGCAGACAGTGGGAAGTACAGTAGGATGTATGAGTGGAGTCAGGTGTTGAAGTCAAATCTGTGATCTGTCAGATTCTGTGAAACTGGAGGGTTAACAGTGGTAAAATATTGATGCTTTTTTCGAAATATAAACAGCTGAAATGACTGACTATTACTATAACTAAAATGAATGACAATCTAAATGTTATAGGGTCACAACTTTTGCAACAGCCTCATAGACCTGGTGGTCAGAGGTTAGTAAACCTTTGCATGAAAATGTTAGCATATTATCAAGTCATAAATCTGGCAGATCACAGAAAATTGGACAAACAGCTGGTACTAATACATCTATGGCTGATGGAAACTAAATGCACATCTAGATGTCTGGGTTGGATTTGGCACTGTAGTAGTAGCATCTATAATAAGTATTACTTACTGAACAAAGACACCATTTGTCTACTACAGGAAAGTGAGGGCTTGTGTTGTGTCAAAGCGCTTGTTTCCAGCACTATCTTTGTATTCCTATTATTAGGTTAACTTCACTTTGCAGGGATATCCTTTTGTTAACCTTTTGTCTGGGTCATTTAATAATACTCCCTACCAGGATAAACTAACTGTTAACTTAAAACCATGATACAGTATTTGCAGACTCTCTCTCTCTCTCTCTGGGTCACATTGGTGTTAAAACATTGGGATTAGCCGGTAAACATGCGCACATCATCTCTCCCTGCTGTTGAACCCGCCAAGCTCTTTATGTAACGTAAATCCCAAGTCAATGGTCATATCAACCTGTGCACACCTGAGCCAACACAGAGTGAGAGATCTCATTAGTGCATCTAGCAGAGTCTGTTTCCATCAACTCATGGAGAAGCAAAACCGAGCATGCCTCTGTGGGTTTCTGTTTCACTCCAACCTGTTTGTGGTGATGCTCTTAAATGAGGAACATCATGTGCTATAGGCTACTTGATCCGAAAGGCACATTTGAAAATGAAATCCTGTAGGCAATACAACCTGCACACTGTCTTCATATGACCGTAGTGTTATGTAGAAATGAAAGTTATTCTCAGTATGTTCAATAAAAGGGTTTACTCACATAATCCAACTTTCGCATCACAGTGCTGCATCCCCCCATTTTAAATTTAAATAGGTTGAATATCTCTTCCGGGTGCCCCAGTGACTTCAGGATGTCCATGTTGCTTCAGGTTTTCTGCTGTTACTCTAACAAACTGATGTGTAAACCTGCAGAGATGTTCACCCATCAAAGCGAAGCGTCCCGAGATGCAGCAGCACCAAGGAAAAAATGCGTCTCTCAGTACCAAACGTCGTCTGATCGACCGAAGCCTCTGATTGGCTGACGAGTCATGGGCATAGCGGCCAGTGTCCAATGAGCGAGCAGAGTGGCTGGTGTGATGCCCCGCCTCAGCGGAGTGACAGTGGAGCACGGCTTCTGATTGGTCCTTATTCTTCCGAATGGGAAACCATACCTGCTCATTTAAATTATGTAATACTAGACTGATACCTGTTGGTTGTGATCTAACTCTTTGACACAGCGTGTTAGCCATCATCTGATATATAACTATAAGCTTTGTCTCTTTGAAAACGTTTGTTCTATTGATTTGAATAGAAAACCGTTTCTTTGTATATACATATTTTGTCTGGTAGGCTTTTATGCCTTTTGGTCTGACTGTGATGCGATGTGTTTTTTTGTCTTTTTACAGATACATATACTAATAATAATAATAATAATAAAGCTTTTATTTATATAGCACTTTTCATACAACACATGCAGCTCAAAGTGCTTTACAAAATGACATATCACAAGTTAAAAACAAACAACAAGAAATTCCCCTCAGATTATTTGTTAAGAACTTTAAAAGGTACATGCAGCAAAATATACCATTGTATCAGGTTAATCGACACAAAGAGGTCAAATGTATGATACTATAAATATAAAGTTTATTGTTTTTTTAGTCAGGTAATAAAAAGGAGCTGAGGATTGTTCTAAGGGAGCTGAGGTGGAATATTAAGGAGGCTCAAGCAGTGGCGTCGCCTGGCCTGGGCATCCGGGGCTTTAGCCCCGAATGTTTTTTCTGTAGCCCCGGACAATTCTCCCTCAATAATATAATACATTAACCGTGCTTTACGTGAACCTCATCATGACACAAGAGAGGACGGCAACACTGTAATTTCCCGTGTTCAGTGAATGCAACAGAGGCATGACACCAGACCAATCAGAGAGTTGCATGGAAATAAACGTGTGCTTGTGTCATTCAAGCTCGGCTCTGTGTGTGTGACTGTGTGTGGCAATAGCGCATTTAGTGTGATAGAGGGGGAGGGAGGGACCGCTGCCAGCAGGGACCTGTTGTTAGCATCTGGTTAGCTAGCTGCACTAACGGACATAAGGAGCTGTTTGTTCCACAACAAGCTGGAGGAGAGTCCTCTCCTCTCAGACTGAGAGACTCAGGTGAGCTAAAGGACTCTCTGAGTGTTTAGATAGTTTACTTTAGTCTAAGTTATCTCAGTGGGTCTCAAACTGTTTGGTCACAAATTATTCAAAAGATTATTTCCGCGGCACACCTTCATATGATCATTATAGTTATAAAAAAAAATAAGAGAATAAAGGAAAAACAGTTATGAAATACTATATGGCAGTAAAACAAGAATAGAGTTTAAAAGGGGAGTGATTAGTAAAATATCCATAAAGAAAAAGTACATCTGTTTACAGTTCTGTTTCATATGGGTGCTGAGAGAGGTATCCATAGATCTCTTCATTTTGCTCTCAAAGTGCACCAGATTGATGCTTTTAACTTCAATATTTAAAAAAAAATCTTCCCGGGGGAGCACCCCCCCGGACCCCCCTAGAGGAGGTGAGGTCGGCCCCCCACTCATAAAAAATACCACTTTACCCCTGCCTATATGCCGTGAGCTGATTATCGAGCCTTTATTGTAACAGTCGCGGGTGTACTGTGTGTGTGCGTGTGGGGAGTGTTGCAGTAAAAAATGCCACTAGTGCCGCCGCCACTGTGGGCTAAGCCCCGAATGTTTTCAGGCCCAGGCGACGCCCCTGGGCTCAAGGCTCCTCAAATCTGTGTGGGATAGTAAAGTTCCTCTTTGACCTGAGCCTGAAGCAAGGAAGGGTACCACTGCTGTGGAAAACATCTGTATGGTACCAGGGCCTACAGTTTGTCTATCAATCTGGCATAGGTGTGGATGACACTGACACAGGAGGAACTATATAAGAATCGTGTTTTTTATTTTATTTCTCCAGTGCCTTTAATTCATGCTTCTGGGGGACAAGCTGGAGCACTGGGGGGAAATCACCACCGCACCTACTTGATTCATTTATCTTTCAATTCAATGCTTCATGATTAACATTGTCCCTTTTTTAAGATATTCAACTGTTTTGATCACACAAGAAATGTAAGTTCCACAGCAGCAGAAAACTACAAGAACCTAGCAACATATAAATAAGTAACTCAATCAAAGTTGATTATTATTATGTATTATGACCCTCTTAATAAAACAAAAAGTTAAAGATGAATATATATTGCTAGGTAAATAGTCAGTGAAGAGACGAGGAAGTTGTGATTTAAAAACAGTAACACATCTATGCATGAATTTTATAGTTAAACTTATGGGCTCAGAACAGTCTCATAATACACACATGCACACAGAAGGATTCACACTTGTATTTCATGATCCACAAAAGGATTCACACTTGTATTTCCGGATCCACACTTGTGTTTTTCAATGCACACACAAATGTGTTCCGTTTCATATACATGTAAATAAAATCCAAATACAGAAAAAAGTTTTACATATGTATTTTTGATCCTCACATATTTGTTTTCCGTTTAAATCCCCTGAACCTGCAAACACAAACCGCTTTCTGTGCATGGATCGCTCTGCATTCGTGTGTGGGTTTTTTGAGACTCCCCTGACGGTCACCCGATTCGTACTTGTAATTTTTTCTATCTATAGCCAATCAGATGTCTCCTCAATTCTAAGCCAATCACATGAGCGCGCCCCCACGAGGGTAGATTTCTTGCGTTCATGTCACTTCATATACGCATTTTGCGTAGTCCGGAGCAGGGTTTCCGCGGACAGAATTTAATTTTACCGGACAAATTTGAAACTTACCGGTCATGTTTCAATAATAATAATAATAAGAATTGTGTAGCAGCGTTTCCGTTAGGTAATTACCGGACTATGACCGGATAATAACACGGGAGTAAGGATCATCTCTTTTCCTCTCTCCCTCCCTCTCTCCTGACAGCCCGTCAGTTTCTCATGCAGCTCGCTAAAACTTCACTCGCGTTTATGTCCATATCGATCAGATCCAGCTCTCCTGATCGGCCTTTATAGAGAGCACCGATCAAACTATTAAGAGTGAATATCGGCCGATAATGACCGGCGGGGCTCCCCCAGTTGACAGTTCACTGTCTAGCACTGGCTTCGTAGTGCACTGATCGATTAGGCTAAGCTAACCTGTAGCTGCTCCCTCCACACTCACAACAACTTCATACAGACATAAATAAAGCAGCTGATCACCATACAGGAAACACACATTTAAAACAGTTTTGCCTGCCGTTTTTGTGTACACAAGCATTCATTAATGGTTCGGAAAGTGGCACTGTACCTTAATAATATAAAGGCTTGTATTTGCGTGCATTTCCTGATCGGAAAGTGGCAATGTACTGAGAGTGGAGGTGTCCTGAGATTAGCGCCTGCAGGCAGGCTCCATGGACCTGTCAGCTCCGGACAGCGCAAAATGCGTACATGAAGCGCTACGTCATGAACGCAAGAAATCTACCCTTGTGGGGGCGCGCTCATGTGATTGGCTTAGAATTGAGGAGACATCTGATTGGCTATAGATAGAAAAAATTACAAGTACGAATCGGGTCACCGTCAGGGGAGTCTCAAAAAACCCACACACGAATACAGAGCGATCCATGCACAGAAAGCGGTTTGTGTTTGCAGGTGCAGCGGTTTTAAACGGAAAACAAATATGTGAGGATCAAAAATACATATGTAAAACTTTTTTCTTATTTGGATTTTATTTACATGTATATGAAACGGAACACATTTGTGTGTGCATTGAAAAACACAAGTGTGGATCCGGAAATACAAGTGTGAATCCTTTTGCGGATCATGAAATACAAGTGTGAATCCTTCTGTGTGCATGTGTGTATTATGAGACTGTTCTGAGCCCATATAAACTGAGCTGCTTCATTACAATGCTGCTTCATCATTGAGTGACCAGAGGACATTAAGATTTATCCAACGTGGAAAACTTACCATAACCTGACAGCTTACTAGCAATTTCACATTATATGCAGAAAAAACAAAGAAGGAGGAAGCGAGAGACAACTGCCAAAATAGGTTGAAAGTATGAGGTCAACTTAAAATAATTAAATGGGACTCAGTGCTTTTCTAGGTAACAAAGATTCTTTCATAAATAAATAAAATCCCATAGGGTAAATAGGCTACTAATACAGCTTGATAGAAATGTTTAACTTTGTATAGTAGCCTAGGTAAAAACAAAAGTGCAACTAATTACACTGGTTCTGTATTTATTTTTTATTTTATAACATTGATGTGGGAAAAGAAAAAAGCAATTTGTCCACAAAAATCGAAAGAGGGCATAATCAGTGCAATTCATTTACATGGGACACAACACAAGCGTTACACGCTTATGAAAATAATGTTGAGTAAGAAATATGATATAATTTTTTATTTAAAGCACCCTTCATTTGCAATATTGTAACGGAGGGGATCTAGGTCTACGTTATGTTTGTGTAGAGTTTCATTAGGCTAAAGGCGAAGCATTGTTTGCACTATTAGGTTGTTGCCTACAGTTAGATAATAGCATTTTTAGCACAAACACATACTGGAACACTTGGTTAACAAACAGACAAGCAAGTGTGGCGTGTGTATACACTTTTTGTTATATTCCATGGAATGCTCTTAACATCCCGATAGCAATGAATATCTTAAGTGCTTTGACAAAAAATCCATAGCACGACCAATCATTTTAGCCGGCCCGGCTAAATTAACTGGATGGCCTACCTGCCTGTCAGCCTTCCATCTGTGCACAAACTTATCTCGTGCCCTCATTGGTCATGTGCGCGTTCGTGTGTGTTGGAGGAGGGGCTCTGTAAGGAAGTGGCAGATTTTTTCCGGCTGTGTATTTTCAAATTCTAGCGTACTCGAGCTGGTTTCTCCAAAATTACCTACCCCACCTTTAAGTGTGCTTTATTGTAAGTGTGCAGATATACAGCGTAAGGTAGCCTACATCTTACCTGAGCGCTCTAACACTAATGGTCCGCGGTTAAAACGGTCCCAGTGGAAACAACACCTTTTTGTAAAGTAAAAACAGTTTCACCGAGTAAGCTACAGTAGGGGGTGATATAGTTGTTGGTAGCTTTTTCTGTATTGTTTTTAATGTATTAATTATAAATAGCTTCATAAATGCGTGTTTAGTATTGTGGATTTCATGTTTGATATAGTTTGACTTGTGTTTCACTATTATATGTGTAACAGGTGTGACTGTAAGTAACAGGCCTGTTTTTTGGTAGCACCTAATGGTGGGAGGCTATATAATGGCGCGTTTCCACTACAGCCTGCAGCCCGGTTTAAGAGGGCTGTGACGTCAGCGGCCCGTCTTTGGTTGCGTTTCCACTTGGCCTAGTACCGGCCGGCGGGTCCTAATTCACAGTTTTTCTGGCCTCATAAAATCGTGGGGCCAGGGCCAGAGGCAACGAGGCTGAGTCGGGCTGAGTATGCTAAACTAGAGAGAGCGTCGCTGGCAAGGGGGCAACAACTACAACAAGATGGACATATTTGACCGTGATTTAATTGTAATACACGTTTCAAAATGATGCCGAAGTAACAACATACTGATACCGGTTAGTAAAAACCATGAATTAATGCTTTGTCAAGTCTGCAGACAGACGGCAGGGGAAAAACCTTTTAAAATGCTTGTTTTCTAAATGGAGATTGGCTAAGCTAACGCAGTATATGCCCCGACCGTCCACACTCACAACAACGGCCTATACAGACATAAATAAAGCAGCGACTGTATTCACCATGACACAGGCAGTCTGTGGTTTGTACTTGTTTAACTTTTGTCTAGTTTCTGAACATATATGAGGAGCTGTGAGCTCTGAGTGCTAACAGCTAACGGCTGTGTTGTTTTTCTGGGGTCCTCTGAAGATCACGTCACGGCTCCGCCTACACTGCGTTACTATAGATACTGCCCCAGTTCCTAAACTGTAATGGAAATGCGCCATAAAGTGAGCCAGTCCTAACGAGGCCCAGCCATACCGAGCGGGGCCGAGCGAGGCCGTGTAGTGGAAACGCGACATTAGACTGCTCATACCAATTTGGGTTGTTACAGTGGGCAATGCAGCAGGCCTTACTGTTGCAGAGCATGATGCTAGCCATGTACGGACTTGTGAATAGTTTTCAAGAAATGCCCACATTTTGAGTTTGCTTTATTTTCTTCCTCCTTTCTTCTGGACTGGTCCGCTCTCAGGTCAGTCAAACATATATTCCTTAAAGTAGAGAGGAGGGAAAGCTGCAGTATGCTAGCTATTTTTGTGAAGGCCTGCTCCTAGTACTAGACTCCTGGTAACTATAAATGCCATCTCGCCTCAACGTGGCAAAAACCCCTGGACTATTTTTCTATAAATCAAATCACCCCAGGATTCACATACATCGACAAACCTCGCCCACAAGAGCGGGGTGGTGGCATAGCTGCTATTATCAGAAAGGACATAAAAACGACCATAATCTCCATCCCCGATGTTTCTTCATTTGAACACCATGGTCTTCAAACTCTCTGGTCCCACTCCCCTCGTCACAGCCATCATCTACCGTCCCCCGACGCCAAACCCCTCCTTTCTCTCAGACCTCTCTGACCTTCTCACTCAGCTTTCTGCCATATCCCCATCTGTTCTCCTCTTAGGTGATTTTAACATTCACGTTGACGACCCGACCTGCAAATATGCCTCTGAAGTTTTGGAAACCCTTCATGCTGCAACTTCTCTCAACACATCAACTTCCCAACACACAGCCGTGGTGGTCACATCCTGGACTTGGTCTGCTCCACTGGTCTCACCATCCATCATCTGTCCAGCCTCAATCTCCACATCTCTGATCACCTGGCCATCATCATGGACATCATCAACATCCCCATCCCCGCCCAAAAGCAAAAACGCACAATAACCTACAGAAATCTCAAATCCATCTCACCTTTATCACTATCTCCATTACCTGCAAGATGTCTGTCTCTTTTCTTTCACTTTCTGAAAACCCATCTGAACTTGTGGACTATTATAACAGCACCCTCTCCTTCTGTCTCAATGAACTGGCCCCCACAAAAACTAAAAATGTCTCTTTCATACACTCCGCCCCCTGGTATACCCCCGAACTCCGCCAAATTAAATCAAGGAAACGTCAACTGAAACGCCAACACAAGAAAACCACACTAACAGTCCATATACAAATCTACAAAGACTATCTCCAGCAGTACAGTAACGCACTCAAAGCAGCCCGGTCTAATTACTACTCACAACTCATTCAGTCTGGCAGCCTCCAGCAACCCCAAGCGTCTGTTCTCCACCATCAGCAAACTTCTCAAACCCTGTGACAACGCCACCTCATCCTTCACCACCGAACAGTGCAACTCCTTCCTCTCGTTTTTCTAAACCAAAATCAACAATATTTACAGCAATCTGACATCAGCACCCCCCCACCTCCCCTCCTGCCCCCCCCCCTTCACCTCACAGCCCCTGTCCCACTTCTCCCCTGTGACCCCCATGCAACTGTCCGACTTCATGACTGGAATTAACTCCACCTGCACACTTGACCCAATGCCCTCCAAATGTGTTAAAGAGAGCCTCCCTGCCATCTCCCAACTCATCGCCACCATCATGAACTCCTCCCTCAGATCTGGATCAGTTCCCCCCTCTCTCAAACTGGCTGCTGTCACACCCATTCTCAAAAGACCTGGGCTGTTTCTCAATCGCGAGGATGCTGGCTTGGTAGCACAGCCGAGCCGAGCATCTTGCTTCAGAAGCAAGGCAAGAATACTTCCTGGCATTCGGAAAACAAAGAGTGGAACAGGCTAGCAAGTGTGCAGGTGTGCGTCATATGAGAGGCCCCGCCTTACATCTTCCACCACAGATTTGGGGAAATTGGTCCATGCGCAAAGCATTGTGGGGATTTTAAGGACGCGAAGTCTACCCATGTGCAGCCTCAACATTTCCCCCAAACCAAGGACGCGGCCTCGGTGGAATTCCAAGTATGCTGGAGATTGGAACAGTCCTTCGGCGGCACTCGATGACATAGCATCCTTGAAATATTGGCTTGGAAGCCAATATCCTCGCGATTGAGAAACGGCCCTGGACTCACACCCGACATCATGTCCAACTTCCGGCCCATCTCAAATCTCCCCTTTCTGTCAAAAATACTTAATTGCCTCACAACTGAAATCCCACCTCAGCTCCAATGACCTCTTTGAGCCATTTCAATCCGGTTTCCGATCAAAACACAGCACCGAAACAGCTCTTCTCAAAATCACAAACGACCTCCTCCTCTCCTCTGACTCCGGCAACCTGAACATCCTCATCCTCCTCGACCTCACCGCAGCATTCGACACCATCAACCACACCATCCTGCTGTCCCTCCTCGAATCATCACTCAACATCACCGACACTGCACTCTCCTGGCTGAAATCCTACCTCACCGACAGACATGGGCGTAATTTCCACTGGGGACAGGGGGGACATGTCCCCCCCACTTTTCAAAATCTCATTTGTGCCCCCCCCACTTTAAAAAAACTTTTTTTTTACGCAAGCGGTCATCGTCACGGAGGAGCGTCTGTGTGTGTGTGGCACGAGCGCATCTTGTGAGAGAGAGATAGAAAGAGAGAGAGACAGAGAGAGAGAGAGAGACATAGAGAGTTACGGGGGTTGTTGTTAGCATTTGGTGCTAGTGGAGATTAGTAGCTGTTTCAACAATAAGGAGAGGGAGAGCTCTTTCCTGTCGGACTTTGAGAGAGAGAGAGAGAGAGAGAGAGAGAGAGAGAGAGAGAGAGAGAGAGAGAGAGAGAGAGAGAGAGAGAGAGAGAGAGAGAGAGAGCGATATAGCTCTCTATATATCTCGATCTACAGAGCTCGCTCCTGATCTCTCTCTACTCTCCTCCTCTTCTCTCTCTACCTCATCTCTCTCCTCTCTCTCCTCTCCTCTCTCTCTACTCTCTCTCTCTCTTCTCTCTCTCTCATACTCTCTCTCTCTCTCTTCTCTCCTCTCTCTTACCTCTCTTCTCTCTCCTCTAGAGAGATACTCTATCCGTGGGTTTGTTTTTACATCTGGTTCTATCGCTCTTAGCTACCCAGATAAACTGTTTTAGAAGCTGTTTCAACAATAAGGAGAGGGAGAGTCCTCTCCTGTCGGACTGAGAGAGATAACGTCAGCTCAGGGAGGTAAAGGACTCTCTGAGTGATTAGGTTGTAAACTTTAGTCTAGTTATCTCAGTGGGTCTCAAACGGTTTGGTCATCTCTGTAAACAAATATTTAGTTGTATATAAAATAAGTTAAGAAATCCTTCCAATGTGTACTATAGGTCAGTACAAAATAAAAAACACAGTTTGAAAGGGGAGTGATTAGTCAAATATGCATAAATAAAAAGAAAAAATGCAGACTAGGTAAGATAAAGATAGGAGAGAGGAGTTTATCAATGATTTGTTATTGGTTGTGAGCATATTCTAATGGCTTTTTGATTATTGAAATATATACAGTTCTGTTTCATATGAGTGTTGAGAACTGTATCCATAAATCTCTTAATGTTGCCCTCAAATAAACCAGATTGATGCATTCAACTTCAATTTAAAGAAACAAATCTTCCCGGGGTGCATGCCCCCGGACCCCCCTAGAGGATGTCAGGTAATCACAAATAAAACAGGTTCACATGGATAGGATACTAGATAAGTGTGCACACTCATTATATACACTACACATTTTTCTTGGATTTGTTAACACTATAGTCCCTAATATATTTGTAGAAAGGCAGGAAATGGAATTAAATTGAGAAAATATGTCATTGCGGAGGACCCCCTGTTTTGTGTCCCCCCCACTTCTCAAACCAAAGTTACACCCTTGCCGACAGACATCAGTTGATCAACATCAACAACTGCACCTCCTCCACTGCTCCTCTGTCCCAAGGCGTCCCCCAGGGTTCGGCGCTTGGCCCCCTCCTCTTCATCCTCTACATCAGGGATGGGGAACCTCCGGCCCCCGTGCCGTATACGGCCCGCGAGACCATTTGGTACGGCCCTCGAGGTAATTTATAAACACAAAAAAAAAAAAAAAAAATTAAGAAATCTAGACCGCAAAAAAAATAAACAAGCGAGGAGTGCAGTTTTTTTTACTGGCCAAGGTCAGGGTCCTGAACACAAACCCGAGCAGAACGTGTCATCACGTGGTATTATGTCTGGTCGACCATCTTAACCATTAGGAATGTTTGAGACGAGCTGCTGGCTCGCCTCGGAAAGTAGACGAGAATAGCGATCAGAAGCGGGGGGGGTCTCAAAAAAACTCGCCTGAAGTCGGTTCATTCTTCTTTCTTTTCTTCTTATTCTGATCAGATTGATTCGGAGGATGGTAGTGAGTGATTCGTTAGTAGTATTCTTCTTCTTGCTGCGTCTTATTCTTCTTCTTCTTCTTGTCTTCTTCTTCTTCTTTTCTTCTTCTTCTTCTCTTCTTCTCTCTTATTCTTCTTATTCTTCTTCTCTTCTTCTTCACTTCTTCTCCTCTCGGTTTTTGGCGGATTTCAAAACAACTTTAAGGTGCATACCGCCACCTCCGGAGTCGGCTTGACTCGGTTTGCATTTATAAATGCACACGGCATCTATTGCACGTCTGTCCGTCCTGGGAGAGGGATCCCTCCTCTGTTGCTCTCCCTGAGGTTTCTCCCATTTCCCCTTTAAACTGTGGGTTTTTCTCTGGAAGTTTTTCCTTGTATGATGTGAAACGTAAGGACAGAGGGTGTCGTATTGTCATACTGATATTCTGTACAAACTGTGAAGTCCACTGAGACAAATGTAACATTTGTGATTGTGGTATCTTACCTTGTGTTATTATTACATGTTATTGCATTTGTCCAGCAGGGGGCAAACTCACTCTTGGTATTAAAAGAGCCTGTTGTACATGTTCCCACGAGGAAGTCCCGGAAGCATGTTACCAAAGTAAAACCAGTTAAATCTACTCTTATGTTGTGGACATACAATTATTGATCACAAGATACAACATATTATTGGCGACGAGGATTAAGAAGAGGATTAAGACAAGGATCAATACGGGATCAAAGAGGACATGCCGAACGGACTGGTTAGCACCTTACATGCAGGTTTGGGTCGTTAGCGGCAGCTAGCTCAAATTATTAGCATAGTCTGCGGGTGGAGGAGAGGATTCATTGACACACAATGGCAATGATTGGCACGCTGGCACCTTTTGATGCAAAAAATCAGAAGTGGGAAGAATACTGTGAAGTATTGGAACAGTTTTTTGAGGCTAATGAAATTGAAAATGGAGACAGACAAAGAGCCATATTAATAAGTGTTGTGGGATCATCAACATACAGCCTTATGAAAAACCTCCTCAGTCCGGATAAGCCCAAGGATAAGACTTACACACAACTTGTGGAGCTGCTAAAAAATCACTTTGACCCAAAGCCTAGTGAAATTGTGCAAAGGTACAAGTTTGACTCCCGCAACCGTGAGCCAAATGAGTCAGTAATGGAATACGTGGCTGAGCTGCGTCGGTTAGCGCAGGATTGCAACTATGGTAACACTTTGCAGCAGAGGTTGAGAGACAGGATCGTCTGTGGAATAAATGAAGATCGGATTCAGAGACGACTCTTATCAGAAGCGGATTTAACATTTGAAAAAGCATTGTCAATTGCTGTGGCGTCAGAGACTGCAAATAAAAATGCACAGGAGATACAAAGCCAAGGGGCCACAGCTAAATGCTTCAAAATGGATAAAAAGCCACAGGAGGCTTATGCACACAGAGAACCTACCAAAGAGTGTTACAGATGCAAGGGAACCAAGCATGAAGCAGCAGACTGTAGGTTTAAACAAGAGAAATGTCATGCATGTGGTAAAATAGGACACATTGCCAGAGCTTGTCGTAGTAGATCTACACAGAAGGGAAACAGCAACAAAAATGCAGACCCAAAGAGAGAAAGGAGGCAAACCACATATCACCGTTCTCATAAAGTACAAGAGCAACGGAGCCAAAGTGATAGCTCAGAAGAAGATACATTCTTACTGAATAAGATGAGGTTCAGATTGGGACGCATGAGTGAAGTGCACCTGAGACGAGTAGACCCATACATGGTTGAAGTGAAGCTGGATAGTAAGTTTGTTAACTTTGAGATAGACACTGGCTGTAGTCTCACAATAATGAATGAACAGACATTTCAAAGACTATGGAAAGACACAAAAAGTCCATGTTTGAGACCAACCAAAATCCACATCGAGTCTTATACAGGTGACCCTGTTAATGTGGTCGGAGCTGCCCTTGTTAAAGTGAAATACAAACGTCAAAGTCGGTACTTGCCCCTCATTGTGGTTAAAGGGGACGGCCCCAGCCTGCTGGGAAGAGGCTGGCTGGAGGAAATACATCTGAGTTGGAAAGAAATCAAGCTCAGACACAAATCCCGAGTCCTGAAACACCTGAAGACAGAGGACAAATCGCTGCAGCAAGTACTGAGCAAACATGAAAATGTCTTCAAAGAGGAGCTTGGCACACTGAAAGGTATGAAAGCTACCATCCATGTAAAGGCTGATGCAGTCCCTCGGTTCTTCCGTCCGAGGTCTGTCCCGTACGCCATGCGCACCAAAGTAGATGAAGAAATAGACAGATTGTTGAAAGAAGGAGTAATCTCACCTGTTAAACATGCAGAATGGGCAGCACCAGTGGTTCCAATACTGAAGCCTGTTGGGACAGTAAGGCTATGTGGAGACTACAAGCTCACTGTAAATACAGTTTCCTCACTTGAAAAATACCCCATACCCCGAATGGAAGACCTGTTTGCAGCACTGACAGGAGGAAAACGGTTCACAAAGTTGGACATGAGTCATGCATACCAGCAAATACTCATGGATGATGAATCAAAGAAATACTTAACAGTGAATACGCACAGAGGCTTATTCACATACAACAGACTGCCTTTTGGAGTAGCATCAGCCCCAGCTATATTTCAGAGGACAATGGAAGGTCTCCTGCGAGGCATTCCTTTTGTGGCAGTGTATTTAGATGACATCCTGGTGAGCGGTGTGGATGAGGAAGACCATCTGCAGAACCTCTGTTGGCAAAGCTGGAGGAGGCAGGATTGCGTCTGAGAAGGAGCAAGTGCACTTTCCTGGAAGAGGAAGTGGAATATCTGGGACATCGAGTGGACGCACAGGGACTTCACCCTGTGGAAAGAAAGTCAAAGCCATCATGGAGGCTCCCAACCCCACAAATGTTACTGAACTCAAGTCGTACTTAGGTTTGCTAAATTACTATAACAAATTTCTGCCAAACTTAGCTACACTATTGGCACCACTGCATGAGCTCCTGCGACAAGATGTGCGATGGACATGGCAAAAGAAACAGGAAGAGGCTTTTAAAAAATCAAAGGCCCTGTTAAACTCAGCAGAAGTGTTGGTGCATTACTCTGCTGACCGAGAGTTAATTATGTCATGTGATGCGTCACCTTACGGGGTGGGCGCTGTTTTATCACACGTAATGGACGATGGAACTGAACGTCCTTTGGGGTTCATGTCGCGTACTCTAGCGCCTGCTGAAAAGAATTACTCACAGCTAGACAAAGAAGGCTTAGCAGTTATATTTGGAATCAAGAAATTCCACAAGTACTTGTATGGTCGAACTTTCACCATCTATACAGATCACAAGCCACTGATCTCTCTCTTCAACGAAAAGAAACCCATTCCACAGATGGGTTCCCCGAGAGTTCAGAGATGGGCAGTGCACCTGAGTGCCTATGAGTATCACATTGTGTACAAACCAGGAAAGAACAACGCTAATGCGGACGCATTAAGCAGACTGCCGCTGTCGGAAGATGTGCGAGAGAGTGAGACCGCAGAACAAGTGCTCATGATTGATCTTCTGGATGACACACTCGTGGACACAGCCAAAATAAAACACTGGACAGCTAAGGATGTAATATTGTCTCAAGTTCATGGTTATGTCCTGTCGGGATGGCCTTCAGTGACTGAGACTCCTCTCAAGCCGTATCATCAGAGGAGTGAAGAACTGAGTGTGAGGGATGGCTGCGTGCTCTGGGGAGCCAGAGTCATCGTACCAAACAAAGGCAGGGAAAAGATATTGAAAGTACTGCACCAAACACATTCCGGCATGTCAAAGATGAAAGGTCTGGCTAGATCTTATGTATGGTGGCCGGGGATGGACCAGGATGTAGAAAAGGAGGTGCAGTCTTGTGAGGAGTGCCAAAAGCACCACAAGTCACCACCATCAGCACCATTGCATCCCTGGGAGTGGCCGGAGTCTCCCTGGACGAGAATTCATGTGGACTATGCAGGCCCTTTCCTGGGAGAGATGTTTCTACTGATAGTGGATGCTCACTCAAAATGGATGGATATTTATCCAGTGAAGTCAGCTACATCACAGGTGACCATTGAAAAGCTGCGTCAGAGTTTCAGTGTTTTTGGACTGCCAAAAATGTTGGTGTCAGACAACGGAACCTGTTTTACAAGTGCTGAATTTGAGACTTTCATGAAACAAAATGGCATCCGCCATGTGAGGTCAGCACCGTTTCACCCGTCTTCTAATGGGCTGGCAGAGAGGGCGGTCCAGACCTTCAAAGGGGGGATGAAAAAGATGAAAGGTGAAACATTGCAAACTAGACTGTCAAGGTTTCTGTTCAGTTACCGCATCACACCTCACGCGACCACAGGCCTGTCGCCTGCAGAGTTGATGATGTCAAGGAGACTCAGATCTGCATTAGACCTGCTCCTGCCAGATGTGAAAACAAGAGTGCAGCAAAAACAACTAAAACAGAAACAGTCCCATGACACAAACAGGAAACTGAGAAGTTTCTCACCTGGGGATAAAGTGTTCATCAGAAACTACTCTTATGGACCTAAATGGTTCGCTGCGGTCATCGAGAGCTCATCAGGTCCAGTGTCATATACAGTGATCATTGGAAGTGGTCAAGTCGTGAAGCGGCATGTGGATCAAGTAAGAGCCAGATTAACAGACACCGTGCCCTTAGAGCCGGTGCTGGACTCCAACAGAGACACTGTGGTTCCAGTGACAATCGAGCAAGAAGGACCTCCTGCAAGTGAGCCAGTGGTTCTGTGTACTCCGGTCCCGCCGGACTTGCCTGCTACACCCGTGGTGAGACGATCAGAGCGCGAGAGACAGCCACCTGTATACCTGAAAGACTTTGTTAAATAGATCAAGAGATGTTCCATTAATAGAGCAGCATAGTTCTCTGATCTCACTTTAAGGAAAGGTTTAGAATGTTAATCTTTGAAAGTGAAATGGTTCATGCCAGTACCTCGAAATGTTGTGTAACGGGAGTATGTTATACTCCCACCTTCGGGAAGTATTGTTAGCTTAAAGGGGGGGAAATGTGGTATCTTACCTTGTGTTATTATTACATGTTATTGCATTTGTCCAGCAGGGGGCAAACTCACTCTTGGTATTAAAAGAGCCTGTTGTACATGTTCCCACGAGGAAGTCCCGGAAGCATGTTACCAAAGTAAAACCAGTTAAATCTACTCTTATGTTGTGGACATACAATTATTGATCACAAGATACAACATGTGATATTGGGCTATATAAATAAACATTGATTGATTGATTGATAAAGAATGGACAAATGTGTTTAATCGTTAATGTCAGATATGTGCTAAGTAAATACATTTGTTCCTGCTCAAGAGTAGATTCAACTTTATTGATATTGCACAGATTACAGGTACTGAGACAACGAAATGCAGTTTAGCTTCTAACCAGGAGTGCAAAAAGCAGTAAAGTGAAAAGTAATGTACACAATCTACAGAATAAAATATAGAATGAATTGAATGATGAAAAAACAGTGAGGGGTATGAATACACTATATACACAGTAGCCTAGCCTAGTATGAACAGTGTGTTGTATGAATATGCTAAGATATATAAAGTATGACAACGGTAAGCAGTGCAAGTATAGTATAAAATATATAG
This sequence comes from Trematomus bernacchii, assembly GCF_902827165.1. NCBI lineage: Eukaryota > Metazoa > Chordata > Actinopteri > Perciformes > Nototheniidae > Trematomus > Trematomus bernacchii. Next base: position 3,078,511 of record NW_022987720.1, on the reverse strand, counting down.
ATATTAATGTCATGATGATAAACATTGTGGAACAATGATGAAAAATGTGAATGGAAGTGGCGACGTAAAACTGACACAAAACAACAACACACTTTTGCCGAGCCAATGGAGAGTTTCATCTCCAGCACGGGGTAAAACCCACCAATGAGCGCTCAGCTCGAGATACCAGCGAGTCGTTTCCCATCAAGCATTTCGCTTCCGCAGCCCGGGGAGAGAAACTCCGCCGCCTCGCCGAGCCTCGCTCTCAAGTCTGCGGGCGTCTTTGTCCCGCGAGATTTCAACGTCTCATGTAGGCGAGCCTCCAGAGCAAGTCGGACAAAATGACTAACCATCATGCAACGCACGAGCAAGACGTTGATCGCAATTGCGCAGGTCTGCGCAGTAGAGATGGCAAATCTGGATCATTTTACGGACTCAGGGTCTTCTGAGTCAGTCATTGAAGAGATCCGGATCATACGAGTCATTTGAGTCATACGAGTCAGCATGACCAAGACCGTAGAAATCCTATTGGTGAAACCGAAAAGTTGTTGCATTTCACGAGCATATTATTATTCCATATATTTTGAATATATATATATATATTTGTATATATATATATATATATAATATCTGCATGTATATTTTCTATTTCGACATGTATATTTTATATTTTATTTTATTTTTATTTCTATTCTTGTATATTTTGTAGTGTTGTTTTATTGTAAAATGCCTTATGCTGCTGTAACAACAACAATTTCCCAATTTGGGATCAATAAAGTACTATCTATCTATCTATTAAACTGACGTTCTATTAACCTCCGCTACACAGTGTATTTTGCTTTAATAAAAAATGTTGATCACAAAAAAAAGGGTTATTTTGCGATTTGGCAAATCTGAGTCTGCTGTTGACTCGTGCATGAGGACGAGTCTGCTGGATCTCTGGATCTGCTGCTATATGGTTACGGCTCCGAGTCCACACGAGTCTGATCCGCTGTGTGTTGCAGCGAGTCAGGATTTGCGAATCTGCGAATCTGCGAATCCGAGTCTGCTGTGTGGACTCGTGCATGACGACGAGTCTGCTGGATCTCTGGATCTGCTGCTATACGGTTACGGCTCCGAGTCCGCACGAGTCTGATCCGCTGTGTGTTGCAGCGAGTCAGGATTTGCGAATCTGCGAATCTGCGAGTCTGCTGTTGGAGCCGTCGGCTCCTCTGAGTCCCCACGAGTCTGCAGGAAGTTTCACTGATCCGCGTCCCCTCCCCTGAGCCAAACGATCACTTCTGGCAGCTATCCTGTGACTGTATACTTGCTAAAGGGTAGGTAGATGGACTTGGGGTACGTTGTAATGTGATTTTACATGTTATAAAGAGAGTAGCGAGTGACGCAATTTATAGTTTTAATTTGTACGTCACACCAAGTGTGGGACTCAAGGACTCGGGTTAATGGAGAGGGGAGACTCGTCATGACCAGCTCATTTCTAGGATCCGGGTTAATGATCCGGATGAATCAGGACTCGCCCATCTCTACTGCGCAGGTCTCGCTTGTCTCAAACAAGCCTACTGTGTTGTGTTCGAAAGCTGTTACCGTTCATGGTGTTCGCGGGTCAATTTTGACCCATGATTTATCTCCATCTCCAAAACACTCCAAAATAATGACCAAACAATCTTGTTGTAATTTAAAGGTTATGATGGAGTTAAAACAATATTGGATGATAGTCATTATTTTGGAGGGTTTTTTCAACTGTGAAAGAGGTGCAAACTTGTTGCAGAGAACTTCTTGTTTTCTACAAGCCATTGCAGCAGGAGCACATACAGCCAGCTATCTATGATCAGTGGCCGCGCCAGGGTATGGCTGGGGTAGGCTACAGCCATACCAAGAAATGGCTTAGCCCCACCTTAGCCCCACCATGAAAAGTGATGCAAATTCAATTAAATAATAAGCGAAATGCTAAATGTTGAGAACACGGATTGCGAAAATATACGGGTCGTGTCCACAGCACACAAACTGATCCTGCTGTAACAACAAGTGCACGTTACTGATGCAATATGGTTGAGACCATTGGGCTTATGCTATAAGAGGGGTGCAAGGAATAGTCTAAGTAGTGGGGGAGTTTTATACACTAAAGGTGTGGAAATTCTCTGGCGTTATAATATCAGCGCGGCCGCGGTCAGATCAAAATGCCTCCGAATGCAATTTGAATAGACCTGACCTACAGCCAATCAGAGCAACGCAACGTTGGATCTGCGTCATGCCTTATTGATTGAGATCAATCGAAACCGCCATTCAGTATCCCCATTGGATCTTCAACGTGTACTATCATACGTCACGTTCACAGTGATCCCTTTTTATTTACTACAAGACAAATGTGCCGTTTTATTTCATACAGTTCCATTTTGATTGAGACAGGGAAATAATCTAAACCTCACGCGTGGCGTTTCACTGTCAAGGGGGGCGATATAGCGTGTATGTAATTACATTGCAAATACTGACTTGAGCACCACCACTGTATGGGTTAGCCCTACCATAGATTACCCAACAAAAATGCTCTGGCGCCGCCACTGTCTATGATGCAGAGATCCATACAAACATTGCAAAATGTATTGTAAAAGTAAAGATCTCCAATGAATTGTGTGTATTGACATGTGAAGTAGTGATGGGAATTATGGCTCTTTGAAGGGAGCCGGATCTTATGGCTCCGTTCCTTTCAAAGAGCCGTTCAAAAGAGCCGTTCAAAAGAGCCGTTTTTTAAAAAAGGGGGCGGGGTTACTAGGTTTATTTGCGAAATAATCACCAGGATAATGATTGACTGCATTGCCAGACCTAATGTCAATAATCTGCATTGTAAACATGACACAAGGTGGCGCCATATCCATGTCATTCATGTCAGTGAATGTACTTTGAATTTACCCTCTGCATGTGTTAAGTAAATAAAGTTGCCTTGCCTTGAATGAAATTCACGCAACTCTTAATATTAGTAGTGTGTTCTTAAGTGGCGATGGAGATTATTTGTTGACCCTGCTTTAAAGGATATTTTGCCTTTACAAATGGTGCGCTTTATCACTGCCTGGGTTTTGGTTGAAGTGCATCCAAATGCTGCTGCGTTTTCGCGTTTGGCTCATTTTCCATCCGAAAAACACGTCGTCTATCTGTCCAGTACCACTTGTTATGACTTCTCTCTCTCGCGTATTCCGTTAAGACCCACCCCCAGCAACTCCTCGTGCTGAAACCTACCAATCAGAGTAGGGGCGGGTCTTCACAGAATACGTTTGGGGAACAAAATCAAGCTTTTTTAAAAGGCGAGTGAATTTTGGCAGGCAGTGAGTGCGGACCAACTTTGATTGAACGATAAGAAGAACGGCTCTCACCAAGTACGACTCGGTTCCCCTCGTTCGTACCAAAGAGCCGTTCAAAAGAATCGGCTCGTTCGCGACCGACACATCACTAATGTGAAGACATAGTAGCTAAATGTATTGCAATTGAACATGGGGATAAGCTATATGTGATGAAAATGCCTGTGTTTGAGACAAGTTAAATGTTGAGGGCTAGCACAAACTGTTGAGACTCAATTTGTCTGCACATATATGATGATTTAAATGTGTTTTTCTTTATGCTATTATTGTTTTTTTATAACTCACTGTTTGATCATTAACTGTATTTTGTAATGCATGTGTGTTTGTGTCTGTGACTGGGTAAATCAGTATGGATATTTCTAAATATGTGAGTAAAACGCCACATTGAAGCGCTGTATGAACTCAGTTGTCTCATTCAATAACAACATTGAGAAAATCTTTATCTAAAGTGTAATTCTTTGGCTATTTTGTGTGAAGATGTGCTGAAAAAGAAGATGAAAATATATGTTACCTAAAGGGAAACCAACTAAAACCAGCAATGAAAAATATTAAACAAAGTATAAGACCTGCATTCACATTTAAAAAAAAATGCATACAATGGGACTAGTGATTATCATGATACATACCATGGTAATGTCTGTAGTACCATTTGAATACTCTATGGAGTAGCCTACCAGTTATCTGAGGTACCGCGGCATGTACTATAGTATCGGAGGTACCATGGTATGTACCATGGTAACAACAGCTGTGGTACAACGGTATGTACCAGGGTTATACTATGGTACACTATGGTAACATCTGAGGTACCATGGTAGTACCATGGTACGTACTATGGTACACTATGGTAACATCTGAGGTACCATGGTAGTACCATATTAACTAACAAAGTCTATAGTTTTTACAGTGCCACATTTCAGTATAATAAACCACCAACAAGTATGTCCTGCTGCAGCATTTGAATTGACAGTTTTACTATAAGACTATCAGTGTTGTTGATGTAGTTTCAGGTTTCCTCCGGGTGGAGGCAGTGGAGGACACGCAGATCAGCTGCTTCGCGAGGGTTTTTCATGAGAATAAGAAGATAGGCAGTGATGAAGCGAGCCTCGGAGGAGGATGCACTCTCAGGACCGCATGCACTCTCAGGACCCTAGTTGTTTTGCAACATCGCCACCTAGCGGATTGGATGACCGCAAAAGTACAACCAGCGAGTATTGAGTCTCATACACTGCGAGTCTCTTTAGACATTGTAATGCTTGTTATTAACCATCTAAAAATGCATGAAAATATGTTTTTCTTACTGAAATTACATTATTATTATTATTAACAACAAGTTGTTAATATGTTTTTGATTTTTAATAACAAATGTATTTTGTATGTCAGATAGTCTTTTATATTTGTCTTTATCAAATTTGACATACAACATAAATATATATATATATATATATATATTGTAGTAATAATGATATAATCTATTTATAATTGTAAATGTATATTGTATGTAGACATACATTTAGATGTATATTTTGTTAAAAGAAAACTGTTAATTTAGTTTTTGGGAGAAGGGGTGGGGTTAAATAAGTGTAAACTCCTTTGAATCAATTTGATACTGCTTATGTTTCTACAGTATCATAATTCTCTTGTTTAATTTCATTATTATATATATATATTTTTTATTGTATTACACGTTCGAAATAAATCAAATCAAATGTGTCTTTGAAGAGGTGCTAGATTACTCAAAAACAACTGTTAGTGTGTTTATGCACCAGGCTGCAAAAGATAAACATGCAATTTGACGAGAGGAAATATCAGTGCAGAATACATTTTTATTTATTGGGCACTGTGGATTCTTCACTGGGGTGAGGCGGGGTCTGCTGTTCCCTCAACCACCAGACAACAGCTCCAGCTGCAGTACCCCGGGAAGCCCTCTTCTGAGTAAAAACCCTGCAACACTCCTCGCCGTCCACTTCCCCGGTAGCCTGTGCCAACGTCCTTATAAAGGTTGTCGCAGTAAAAGCACCTGGAAATTTGGTATTCCTTCCGAAATTCCCTTTTGTGTCCCTCTGAGAAGACATTCCAGTTGACGACACCTGAAGTAGAATGTCATAAGAAAATTACAATTCAGACAGAAAAACAACAAAACCTTCCTTAATTTAGCTGACCTTACTCTTAGTCAATCAACTTCATAATACTAGGATAGGAGAAGGCAGAAGTAAAGACACTTTATAAACTTACTGTCAAGCCAGTTGAAGTGGGCTTCCTTTTGGAATGACCCCTGGCTCACGATGTATTTAAAGGTCTTGCAGGTAAGGGCTAGCGTGCAGATTGCAGGATCTCCATCCTCAAGAACGACAAATGTAAGGATCCTGCGGATTATGCCTTCAGGCAGCTGTAGATATAAAACACGATTTAATACGAATTCCTTTCAAGCTACATTGTCTCTACTGTCAAAACTAAAGTAATTGTAAATACATGCCTGCAATATGCCAATGGCCACCTTCTCCTGGGAGACATCCTTACTGGCACTCTGTCGTGGCACTGGCTGAAGGGTTCCCTCGAGCAAGCTTCTGGCCTCCAGAGTCCAGAAGGCAAACCTTTGGCCGTGCCTTTGAAACAATAAGAACAAGATGTAATCTAAAGTATTGCATAGGGAAAGGCTAAGGCATTGGTGCACAATTGATATGCATTAATAATCTCAACAGATATTGCCATCCAGAGTCTTACAGCTCTTGTTACTGATGGTCTACTGATCTGTAGATGGTTAACCTAATATAACTAACAGATGTTCTATTGACATGCTACTGAGTTTGTTGAGAGATTGTAGATAATCTACAAGTGACCCTCAAAATTAAGTCTTACTGAAATTAAAACACACATATTGTTAAGGGCTTTCATACCCTTGTGTTTCAAAACGCTCCATGAGAAGAAGACACCACCACTTCCGAATCAAAGGCATGTCCATCTGAATGAAATGTGAAAGTGACAAAGACATTTTTTGATTCACAATGTCCATAATAAATCATTTTTCTTCAAGATGAACAGTATGATGAAACATAAGCAACACTTTAATTAGGCATTTACTTCTTTGGTAAAAAGAAATCATAAACTAACCTCCTGGAATTCAAACCCGGCGCTTGTAACAATGGATAGAGTATACTGGAACAAAGAAGATGGAAAACAAAGCATTATATTTACAATGTTTACAGAAGCCTGCAAACGTACCAACTGATACCCTACCATAAGCATAAAAATCCCGCAGTCATTTCCACAGATCTGGCGTGGCAAGCCCTAAAATCAACAACAAAAAAAGATAACATTAAATACATGACTGATAGATAAACCCCAAGTCTTCTCTGTCACATGATGATGTTTACATGATGTGCAGAGTACGGGCAATAGTAATTTATCTTTGCAGTAGCTATGGATTTATTATTAATATTTGTTGTGCATTCACCGCAATATCATGCCCAGTCTTCTCAGTCCAGCTCCCTGGATCAATCTGCTGAGCAAGATTTCTACAAGACAAAAATGTAAAGATTAACAAAAAGAAATGTTGGAATTCATAATGTTAAAGTTATTTGATACTTGTGCACATAAGTCTACAGTAGCTGCCACATATCTTTGTCAAAATTGCCTTGCAGTACCGGCATGAACAGATCTTTAAAAAGATAGCAATTATTTCCTAAAATCAGAGAAAAGCTCACACATCAGAGAAAAGCAATATCAAATCATTTCAAACAGATATATGTGACAACCACTGAGACATTAGGAACCAAAACATACCAGTACAGGCTATAGGAACGTAGCCAAAATGTAATGTGCCATATGAACGTGGCGAACAGTATGTCTCATCTGTTGACCTAAAAATTGCTCTGTACTCAGCATCACCAAACCCAGACTCGTGCAAGGTGTACTGCGAGTCTAAAAAGATCATCTCTCTCAGGAGTGGCTTCATGATCTATAATATGGTAATGAGTAAAGAGATGCACAAGAGTTTACAAGTCATTAGGACAGGGAGTAGAGTTGTAGTTGACTCTGTTGGAATACACATGAATTAACAGGTAACAGTTGACATTTAAAGGAGTCAAATTATGAAATAGTTGTAATAATAAATGGAAAGAATTCAGTAATATGTGTAAGTTCATGAAAATGTTCAAAAACATTACATTTAAAATGATGCAAAAGTTGTGACCAACACTGAGAAATGACTGATATTTATGGTCGGTCTTTGTTTTGTTTACCTGTTACTAACTAATTACCTATTGCATTAGCTTTTGCCGAAAGCTATAGCTAACAAATAATTGTTTTTAGTGCCTTTAATACTGTTAGAAGCTATCATAAGCTAACAGATGTTTGTTTGTATTGCCTTAAGACTATCATAGTTAATGTTAGCTAATCACACTTCATTTCAAGACACCGGAATTGTTATTAATGTTAAACAAATAAAACTTTAAAAGCACTTCACACTACTCACACTCTCTGCGTTGTCGTTCATATTCATGTCTCCTGCTCACTAGGTGGCGATGTTGCAAAACAACTAGGGTCCTGAGAGTGCATGCGGTCCTGAGAGTGCATGCGGTCCTGAGAGTGCATCCTCCTCCGAGGCTGCAGCTTCATACTATTGGATGAAGCTGCTGTGTGGTGGAAAAATATAATGTTTGAGTGTCGTTGTAGTATTTTATTTTTGAGTTAAAGCTCCCATGTCATGCTTTTCCGGTTATTACCCTTCCCCTTGTGTGTTATGAAGGTTTTTATGCATGTAAACGGTGTGCAGAGTCAAAACCCTCAAAGTACACCCTGTAGCGAGTAAAACTCTAACACAGAAAATACCTCCCCAAAACGCCTCGTTGGAGATACGTCACTGCCCATTTGAGTCTTCCATTTAGTTCCGGGTACCGCCTGATGTCATGCGGTACCCGGAACGAAATGGACCAATCCCGAAGAGCTATGGCCACACCAGCAGCGGCGTGTTCCTCCAGAGGTTCGAAGAACCGGCATTTCACAGACGAAAGCTTCCAAAACATTGCCCAGTTTGAGGCCGGATATGCACAGCTTGTTTGGACCGTTTGGAGCAGGGGAAGATCCGGGTACACAACCTGTAAGTTTGCATTGTTATTTGTGTATTTATCAAACAAGACTGTTTAAATGTGTAAACTGTGTTGGACTGCTAAGCCATTGACACAGTGCTAACTGTGCTAACTAAGTTGCTAGAGTTTCCATATATCAACTCTAATATCAGCAGATGGCCTTGCATACATGTATCTCATAGCAGGAGAATGTCTGCATTCACACACAAAATATCTATTGACAGTATACTCCGGGTGATTTGCCGTGCGGTCAGTCGCGAAACGTAATTACATTATAGCTGGCGTAGCGTGTATGCAACCGATCTAACACACGGAGCTAGAGCTAGGTTTGGTCGGAAAAACATTTTTGTGATGCTACGTTGCTAGCGTTTAAATATATCAACTACAATGTCAGCAGATGGCCTTACATGTTTGTCATGGCAGGAGAATGTCTGCAGTCACACACACGGAATACTCATACAGTATACTCCGGGTGATTTACCGTACATTGTGACAGTACATATACTGCATGTATAGCTAACGAGGCTAGCTGTATGCTAGCGCAAAACAATGTATTCATGCAAGTTACATTGTATGACCGAACGTAGCAGAATACCCGTATACGATTGCAATTATAAACACGTTATTGCTAGCCTAATATGAACCACTAGCTTTTGTTCATAGTAGTTTTATTACACTGCATTATAGTTGCCTTTCCTCCAAGCTAACGTTCATATCGTGTTAGCTACCAAGGTAAACAAAGCTAGGTTAGCATATTAGCAGGCAAGCTGTTCATTACACTCCTACCACAACTACTACTAACGAATCTAAAACAACTAAGTTTCTCTAATATTTTGTGATTTGCATTTGATTTCGTCCAGCCAGATCCTGGCGGACAATCCATGACGGGGACGGGACTTCTACTACTACTGAGGCCTCGTGCTAAAAGGCACCGGCTGTGCGCAGGCAAGATGCGAGGAGGAATGGATGATATACCGTGTATATATGTATATTTATGTTCATTTTGTACATTTCTAAAAATAAAGTTTAATGGAAATACTTAGTAGGCCTATCCTTTCTTCCCTGAATTATTTGCTCCTATAACATATCATTCATATATAGCAAACCATGATTTGATTTCTCATCAAACAATAGTAGTTTATTACAGGTAAAAATAACTTACTCTTTGTTATGACCGGCTCGTAGGCCACAACGGAAAGGCAAGGAGACATACACGAGTTTACAAAACCACGGCACATTTATTGTGGTAAATGCAGAGATAGGTGGTCGGGGAGAGAATCGCTGAGTTTGTCCTTCTGCAGCCGCTTTGGAGAGAGACTCCGGGCCGCTGGGATTAATAGCACCGGCTACGGAGGTGTCCGTGATCGCGCTGATTACCCTCTTCAGCTCCACCCCACCGTAAGCCCTGCAACACACTCTTCTATAACAACAGTTGTAGGTTCAGTTCTGTTAGTTAGTATAAAATATCAGCTGTACCGACGCCATTATTACACTGATGTTCCCCGAAAAAAGCGGGCGGAGCCTCTCTGGTGGTTGACTAATCAGAACAGAGTGGCCGAGCTGACCAATCGGAGCACACTAGGCTCACAGGGAGGGGGGGGCAAGAGCTCCAACGAGTCGTTTAGTGGAGAGAGTGAATACTGCTGAATACACATGCTTGACAGAGATGCTGTATGCGAAACCAATGTGAGTTTGGAAAATTGCACAGTATAAATCTATTTTAGTATACCTCAACAATGTAATTATGATCAGTGGAAATGGCCATGACATGGGCCCTTTAAAAAGACCGGGTCCCGCTGTATTACACAGGCTGCTCTTCAGCGTCTACTCACAGTAGACGCTTTTGGGGCGGCAGTGGCTTAGTCTGTAGGGACTTGGTCTTGGAACCGAAGGGTCGCCGGTTCACGTCCCGATCGGACCAAAAAAAGTGAGCTGGTAGCTGGAGAGGTGCCAGTTCACCTCCAAGGCCACTGCCGAGGTGCCCTTGAGCAAGGCACCTAACCTCAAAACTGCTCCCTTGGCGCCGGGTACCTGGCAGCCTCTCTGCTCTGCCACCTCTCCTGTCTGCATGTGGTTGTGTGTGTGCATGTATATCCTCTGTGTTTGTGCATGTATATCCTCCCCTGTGTGTGTAATGTGTGTTAACACAACAGAGTGGGGAAAGAAATTTCCCTGTAAGGGATTAATAAAGTGTAACTTCTTCTTCTTCTTCTTCTTCACAGGCGCGATCCCACTACTGAGCGGCACGGGGGCTTTGGCCTGCTCCGTCTCCGGCCTGGGCCGATGCACCCCTCCTTAGACGACCTGGTGGTCCCGAGCTCCCCCAGGAGCACCATATCGATACCGAACTTAGTGCGGACACCCGATCGGCATAGTCCGCTGCAGCTCAGAACTCCTGAGCTCAAACGCTTCGCCAGCCTCAGCCTCCCAGTAACTTGGATTACAGGCGCGCGCCACCGCACCCGGCGAGAAATAGTTTCGCTCATAGGGTTTTTTACTTCGACAAATTTGACGTCATCAAGCAGCAACCTGGAGTGGCATCTAGTGGCGAGAAATAACACTGCAGCTGCTAAAGAGATGAAGGCTGAGTTTGTTCAAGTTCTGGATATCGAACTTCATCTGTTCATTAATATATTAATTTGTATATATGTGTATTTGTCTTAATGTCATTCTAATTATTCTTGCAGCACAACCTTATCAAATAGGTTACCACACATTCAGGTAGCGCTCTGCCGCTCTCTAAAGGTTCTCTGAAAATGTATATGGTAAAAATGTTCCACATTCTGTAAAGTTTATAATGAAGAAATCACATTCAGAGATCCCTTAGGGAAAAAACCTCTTTGAATGTTTATAAGAAGTGTATTCTCTATCAGTTTAGCTCCTGTTTCTAAATGACAGAAGTGTCTGCCTGTATTATATCTAAGAAAATATCAAGTGTTTATAGATTCATACTGAAATGACAGAAAATGTTATATTGCAGAACAAATGAAGGCATCAGTAAAGAAATTGGAAGTTTCACATCCACCCCATCTATTTACAATGTTCAAATGAAGGCTACTGTATGTGTACTGTCCCAAACAGTTCATATCTTGCTTGTGTTGTTTTAAATGCAATAACAGTATGATGATGTTTTGTTATAAGACTAATCAATTGTGATGTTAATCAATAAATAATGACTAGTGCTGGGTTAACATTACTAAGGTGCAATATACTGAGTAAAATTCTTGGCATAGTACATGTCACAGAGCAACGTTCTGATGAAGAATGATAAATAATAACTAAAGTAAACCATTGACAGACAAATGAAAACCACAAGATCACCTAAAGAGTTTATTTTAGCATCATGACAGTTGTTACTGACCACAAAAATCAAAAGGAAAAGTAGTGGAATGAATCAGGTCAATACAATCATCATGAAATATGACATGTTCTGTGAAAGTGATGCTGATGATAAATGCATTTTCATTTGGCACCTACAGTTATTAACACCCAGGAGCTTGCAGCTTCTTGTACGTGATAGACAGAAATAAAGAATCTAAAAGGGAATAATGGGGACCTCAGCCCCTTTCTGTAAATGCAACCGAAGACAGAGAAGAAGCACAGCAGTGACGAACAAGACATTTATGGAACATTGTTTTTTACAGTTCTTGCTACCAGTGATAGTAAAGCTGTCGACAGGTTGGAAGGGATTTACACTTAGAGGCTTCGAAACACATTGTAATGCAGCTTAACAGACGCTAAAAGCAATACAAAACTGGAATGACGTTTTTTAAAACAGCGGGATATGTTCATTAGTTTCCTGCTCTGCATGAACTTTGTTCACCCGAGCAATTGTGATCACATTAGCCACTTCACCAAAGCACATTTTCTAATAGAGCCACTGAGTTGGCACATTGTACACACAGATTACAGAGAACTGAAGCCCCAATAAAGAACAAGATGAAGAAAATCAGATGAGAAATGTGTAAACACTTTACATATTAACTAACAAAGTCTATAGTTTTTACAGTGCCACATTTCAGTATAATAAACCACCAACAAGTATGTCCTGCTGCAGCATTTGAATTGACAGTTTTACTATAAGACTATCAGTGTTGTTGATGTAGTTTCAGGTTTCCTCCGGGTGGAGGCAGTGTAGGACACGCAGATCAGCTGCTTTGCGAGGGTTTTTCATGAGAATAAGAAAATAAAAAAGGCAGTGATGAAGCTGCTGTGTGGTGGAAAAATATAATGTTTGAGTTTCGTTGTAGTATTTTATTTTTGAGTTAAAAAGACTGGGTCCCGCTGTATTACACAGGCTGCTCTACAGCGGACTATGCCGATCGGGTGTCCGCACTAAGTTCGGTATCGATATGGTGCTCCTGGGGGAGCTCGATCGGGACCACCAGGTCGTCTAGGGGGGGGTGCATCGGCCCAGGCCGGAGACGGAGCAGGCCAAAGCCCCCGTGCTGCTCAGTAGTGGGATCTGTGAATAGACGCCTGTGAATAGACGCTGTGGGTGCCAGCGTAGATTCACAGGCGCGATCCCACTACTGAGCGGCACGGGGGCTTTCCATATTTGGCCTGCTCCGTCTCCGGCCTGGGCCGATGCACCCCTCCTTAGACGACCTGGTGGTCCCCTAGGAGCACCATATCGATACCGAACTTAGTGCGGACACCCGATCGGCATAGTCCGCTGCAGCTCAGATCTCCTGAGCTCAAACGCTTTGCCAGCCTCAGCCTCCCAGTAACTTGGATTACAGGCGCGCGCCACCGCACCCGGCGAGAAATAGTCTCGCTCATAGGGTTTTTTAGACAAATGTGACGTCATCAAGCAGCAAGCCGGAGTGGCATCTAGTGGCGAGAAATAACACTGCAGCTGCTAAAGAGATGAAGGCTGAGTTTGTTAAAGTTCTGGATATCGAACTTCATCTGTTCATTAATATATTAATTTGTATATATGTGTATTTGTCTTAATGTCATTCTAATTATTCTTGCAGCACAACCTTATCAAATAGGTTACCACACATTCAGGTAGCGCTCTGCCGCTCTCTAAAGGTTCTCTGAAAATGTATATGGTAAAAATGTTCCACATTCTGTAAAGTTTATAATGAAGAAATCACATTCAGAGATCCCTTAGGGAAAAAACCTCTTTGAATGTTTATAAGAAGTGTATTCTCTATCAGTTTAGCTCCTGTTTCTAAATGACAGAAGTGTCTGCCTGTATTATATCTAAGAAAATATCAAGCGTGTATAGATTCATACTGAAATGACAGAAAATGTTATATTGCAGAACAAATGAAGGCATCAGTAAAGAAATTGGAAGTTTCACATCCACCCCATCTATTTACAATGTTCAAATGAAGGCTACTGTATGTGTACTGTCCCAAACAGTTCATATCTTGCTTGTGTTGTTTTAAATGCAATAACAGTATATGATGATGTTTTGTTATAAGACTAATCAATTGTGATGTTAATCAATAAATAATGACTAGTGTTGGGTTAACATTACTAAGGTGCAATATACTGAGTAAGATTCTTGGCATAGTACATGTCACAGAGCAACGTTCTGATGAAGAATGATACATAATAACTAAAGTAAACCATTGACAGACAAATGAAAACCACAAGATCACCTAAAGAGTTTATTTTAGCATCATGACAGTTGTTACTGACCACTAAAATCAAAAGGAAAAGTAGTGGAATGAATCAGGTCAATACAATCATCATGAAATATGACATGTTCTGTAAAAGTGATGCTGATGATAAATGCACTTTCATTTGGCACCTACAGTTATTAACACCCAGGAGCTTGCAGCTTCTTGTACGTGATAGACAGAAATAAAGAATCTAAAAGGGAATAATGGGGACCTCAGCCCCTTTCTGTAAATGCAACCGAAGACAGAGAAGAAGCACAGCAGTGACGAACAAGACATTTATGGAACATTGTTTTTTACAGTTCTTGCTACCAGTGATAGTAAAGCTGTCGATAGGTTGGAAGGGATTTACACTTAGAGGCTTCGAAACACATTGTAATGCCGCTTAACAGACGCTAAAAGCAATACAAAACTGGAATGACGTTTTTTAAAACAGCGGGATATGTTCATTTAGTTTCCTGCTCTGCATGAACTTTGTTCACCCGAGCAATTGTGATCACATTAGCCACTTCACCAAAGCACCTTTTCTAATAGAGCCACTGAGTTGGCACATTGTACACACAGATTACAGAGAACTGAAGCCCCAATAAAGAACAAGAAGAAAATCAGATGAGAAATGTGTAAACACTTTACATATTAACTAACAAAGTCTATCGTTTTTACAGTGCCACCACCAACAAGTATGTCCTGCTGCAGCATTTGAATTGACAGTTTTACTATAAGACTATCAGTGTTGTTGATATAGTTTCAGGTTTCCTCCGGGTGGAGGCAGTGTAGGACCCGCAGATCAGCTCCTTCGCGAGGGTTTTTCATGAGAACAAGAAGATAAAAAGGCAGTGATGAAGCTGCTGTGGGTGGAAAAATATAATGTTTGAGTGTCGTTGTAGTATTTTATTTATGAGTTAAAAAGACTGGGTCCCGCTGTATTACACAGGCAGCTGCAGCGGACTTTGCCGATCGGGTGTCCGCACTAAGTTCGGTATCGATATGGTGCTCCTGGGGGACCACCAGGTCGTCTAAGGAGGGGTGCATCGGCCCAGGCCGGAGACGGAGCAGGCCAAGGCCCCCGTGCCGCTCAGTAGTGGGATCTGTGAATAGACGCCTGTGAATAGACGCTGTGGGTGCCAGCGTCTATTCACAGGCGCGATCCCACTACAGAGCGGCACGGGGGCTTTGGCCTGCTCCGTCTCCGGCCTGGGCCGATGCACCCCTCCTTAGACCACCTGGTGGTCCCCCAGGAGCAGCATATCGATACCGAACTTAGTGCAGACACACGATCGGCATAGTCCGCTGCAGCTCAGATCTCCTGAGCTCAAACGCTTCGCCAGCCTCAGCCTCCCAGTAACTTGGATTACAAGCGCGCGCCACCGCACCCGGCGAGAAATAGTCTCGCTCATAGGGTTTTTTACTTCGACAAATTTGACGTCATCAAGCAGCAACCTGGAGTGGCATCTAGTGGCGAGAAATAACACTGCAGCTGCTAAAGAGATGAAGGCTGAGTTCTGGATATCGAACTTCATCTGTTCATTAATATATTAATTTGTGTATTTGTCTTAATGTCATTCTAATTATTCTTGCAGCACAACCTTATCAAATAGGTTACCACACATTCAGGTAGCGCTCTCTAAAGGTTCTCTGAAAATGTATATGGTAAAAATGTTTCCACATTCTGTAAAGTTTATAATGAAGAAATCACATTCAGAGATCCCTTAGGGAAAAAATCTCTTTGAATGTTTATAAGAAGTGTATTCTCTATCAGTTTAGCTCCTGTTTCTAAATGACAAAAGTCTCTGCCTGTATTATATCTAAGAAAATATCAAGCGTTTATAGATTCATACTGAAATGACAGAAAATGTTATATTGCAGAACAAATGAAGGCATCAGTAAAGAAATTGGAAGTTTCACATCCGCCCCATCTATTTACAATGTTCAAATGAAGGCTACCGTATGTGTACTGTCCCAAACAGTTCATATCTTGCTTGTGTTGTTTTAAATGCAATAACAGTATGATGATGTTTTGTTATAAGACTAATCAATTGTGATGTTAATCAATAAATAATGACTAGTGCTGGGTTAACATTACTAAGGTGCAATATACTGATTAAAATTCTTGGCATAGTACATGTCACAGAGCAACGTTCATGCTGCTGATGAAGAATGATACATAATAAATAAAGTGGACCATTGACAGACAAATGAAAACCACAAGATCGCCTAAAGAGTTTATTTTAGCATCATGACAGTTGTTACTGACCACTAAAATCAAAAGGAAAAGTAGTGGAATGAATCAGGTCAATACAATCATCATGAAATATGACATGTTCTGTAAAAGTGATGCTGATGATAAATGCACTTTCATTTGGCACCTACAGTTATTAACACCCAGGAGCTTGCAGCTTCTTGTACGTGATAGACAGAAATAAAGAATCTAAAAAGGAATAATGGGGACCTCAGCCCCTTTCTGTAAATGCAACCGAAGACAGAGAAGAAGCACAGCAGTGACGAACAAGACATTTATGGAACATTGTTTTTTACAGTTCTTGCTACCAGTGATAGTAAAGCTGTCGACAGGTTGGAAGGGATTTACACTTAGAGGCTTCGAAACACATTGTAATGCAGCTTAACAGACGCTAAAAGCAATACAAAACTGGAATGACGTTTTTTAAAACAGCGGGATATGTTCATTAGTTTCCTGCTCTGCATGAACTTTGTTCACCCGAGCAATTGTGATCACATTAGCCACTTCACCAAAGCACATTTTCTAATAGAGCCACTGAGTTGGCACATTGTACACACAGATTACAGAGAACTGAAGCCCCAATAAAGAACAAGATGAAGAAAATCAGATGAGAAATGTGTAAACACTTTACATATTAACTAACAAAGTCTATAGTTTTTACAGTGCCACATTTCAGTATAATAAACCACCAACAAGTATGTCCTGCTGCAGCATTTGAATTGACAGTTTTACTATAAGACTATCAGTGTTGTTGATGTAGTTTCAGGTTTCCTCCGGGTGGAGGCAGTGTAGGACACGCAGATCAGCTGCTTTGCGAGGGTTTTTCATGAGAATAAGAAAATAAAAAAGGCAGTGATGAAGCTGCTGTGTGGTGGAAAAATATAATGTTTGAGTTTCGTTGTAGTATTTTATTTTTGAGTTAAAAAGACTGGGTCCCGCTGTATTACACAGGCTGCTCTACAGCGTCTATTCACAGGCGCGATCCCACTACTGAGCGGCACCGGGGCTCCTGGGGCCTCATTTATAAGGGATATACGCTCAAAAAATGGCGTACGCCAGTTTCTACGCAATGTTTGCGATTTATAAAATTCTAACTTGATGGGAAAATGTGCGGTCCTCCCATAGACCACGCAAACTCTAACCCATGCGTACGCACTATAAGCACAACAACGGGAGAGACGAGAAACTGCGACACCGTTGGCAGAAGGAAGAATGGAGAGAAATATGTGGAAATAATACCATAAATAAAATGTTACCTCTCATTTATCATATATGAAGAATTCATTTTCAAACATTGATTAAAGCCAATCTTAAAATGATTAAACAAACGCCTGTTTGAGACTCCTCAGTGCACACAAAAACATAACTTGGAGAAATAAATAAATACGGATATGTTATTTAAAACCACCTCGAATATGTTGTGTTAATGTTATGAAATGTTTTCTCATAAATGATGCGGTAAGCAGGAGGACAGAATTACGTCTAAACTGACGCCGTTTTGCATTTCTATAGGTTGTCGATACGAACATGGTTTTATATACTATCACGTTTAATCGTGTTTTATGCCGTTTGCCAATACTTGATAAGTCGCTCGTAAAACACAGGAGGTATGGAAACTAAGAACACCATATGTGGTCAATTGTACAGCTAATATAACACAACACATTGTATTTCCTTTAACTGGTGGATTATGGATATATAGTTGCTGATCGACAGCTGGAACACAAACCACCAAATACAACAAAATAATTCAGATCCAGTCGTCATAACTCCACTCCGGAGGGATTCCCCGATCATTTCTTACAGTTTCTCATCAAGGGGGTGTCTCCTGTCCCCGGTACAAACACACTGCCTGAGGAAGGTTATGTGTATTTTTTTTGTCATTAACTTTTTTCGGACCACTTATTTATTTATTTTGGTGACGATCCGACCTCCATGCTGCTACTCTGGTTCAAACTGCATCCACCAAACATTATGATTTATCTCGACCTCCCCAAAATAACCAAAATCTGACATGGTGTGAGATGCCTTTTTTAGCTGTTCTATCATCATTTCCTGCGATCTTCTTCATGCAGTCAGTCAAAATGAATGAATGAATGGGCGTTTCGTTGACTATTTATAGGCAAATATGGGCGTTACGAGTCGATTGTGATTTATAAAGGGGAAACAGGCGTAGGAAGTGCCGTACGCACTTCCCTCGCCGGTACGCAATGTTTTGTGAATCGGAAAATGTCGGAACATTTCTGTACCTATTTTTTTGCTTTGTACTACGTAAGCAACCTTCCCACGTGAATCCTACGCAAGGCGTTATAAATGAGGCCCCTGAGCTGCAGCGGACTATGCCGATCGGGTGTCCGCACTAAGTTCGGTATCGATATGGATTGACGTGGGAAGGTTGCTTACGTAGTAGCCTACAAAGCAAAAAAATAGGTACAGAAATGTTCCGACATTTTCCGATTCACAAAACATTGCGTACCGGCGAGGGAAGTGCGTACGGCACTTCCCACGCCTGTTTCCCTTTATAAATCACAATCGACTCTAAATGCGGCGCAGCTTTTGCAGGCTTCACGTAACGCCCATATTTGCCTATAAATAGTCAAAGAAACGCCCATTCATTCATTCATTCATTTTGACTGACTGCATGAAGAAGATCGCAGGAAATGAGGCCAACAGCTAAAAAAGACATCTCACACCGTGTCAGATTTGGGTTATTTTGGGAAGGTCGACATAAATCATAATGTTTGGTGGATGCAGTTTGAACCAGAGTAGCAGCATGGAGGTCGGATCGTCACCAAAATAAATAAATAAGTGGTCCGAAAAAGGTTAATGACAAAAAAAATACACATAACCTTCCTCAGGCAGTGTGTTTGTACCGGGGACAGGAGACACCCCCTTGATGAGAAACTCTAAGAAATGATCGGGGAATCCCTCCGGAGTCATGACGACTGGATCTGAATTATTTTGTTGTATTTGGTGGTTTGTGTTCCAGCTGTCGATCAGCAACTATATATCCATAATCCACCAGTTAAAGGAAATACAACTAATGTATTGTGTTATATTAGCTGTACAATTGACCACATATGGTGTTCTTAGTTTCCATACCTCCTGTGTTTTACGAGCGACTTATCAAGTCTTGGCAAACGGCATAAAACACGATTAAATGTAATAGGATATAAAACCATGCTCGTATCTACAACCTATAGAAAAGCAAAAAGGCGTCAGTTTAGACGTAATTCTGTCCTCTGCTTACCGCATAATTTATGAGAAAACATTTCATAACATTAACACAACATATTCGAGGTGGTTTTAAATAACATATCCGTATTTATTTATTTCTCCGAGTTATGTTTTTGTGTGCACTGAGGAGTCGCAAACAGGCGTTTGTTTAATCATTTTAAGATTGGCTTTAATCAATGTTTGAAAATGAATTCTTCATAAATGAGAGGTAACATTTTATTTATGGTATTATTTCCACATATTTCTCTCCATTCTTCCTTCTGCCAACGGTGTCGCAGTTTCTCGTCTCTCCCGTTGTTGTGCTTATAGTGCGTAGCATGGGTTAGAGTTTGCGTGGAGGACCGCACATTTTTCCGTCAAGTTAGTATTTTATAAATCGCAAACATTGCGTAGAAACTGGCATTCGCCATTTTTTGAGCGTATATCCCTTTATAAATTAGGCCCCTGCTCATAACTCACGAAGCCCTCAACAATCAGGCCCCCCTCCTGAAGAGATAGTTCTTGCGATAGAAAACACAACTCTTTTAAACACAAAGAATAAAGGGAAAAAGTAAAAGTTCTAAATAAAGTTTCATTTATTTTACAGACTATATATGAATGAATAAGCTGTAAAATGATGTAATACTTAAAAAATGCTTCATAAGAGATGCTCTTCTACTGTGTCAGATGTTCATAATACACACAACTGCACAGGTCGTTAAGGTTCATGGAATTTTCCAACCATGTGAACCAAGGACTCATTCTGCCTCCAGCCAGTATGTGTGTCACTTGTGGCAGCTTCCAGGAATTAACTATACAAAATAAATGATCAAGAAGCATCTCATACAATCCAGTTCGGCTTCTACTCTTTTTATTTATGTGATTACAGTTATAATTTTTGATTTATCACTTCTATGAACTGGCTAAACTTGAAAAAGAGTGTCTTAGGATGCCGCAAGACAGTTGATGACACACAGCTTGGCAATATTAAATCAACAATGTGCAGGGATCATATCTGGTGAGGAAAGGGAGGAGCTTACTGTTGAAAGCTCTTAAACTGTTGTTTAAGTAAACATGTTGGGAGTGCAACTGTTCACCTGTCGGAGGTGACACTTTGTCAGAGCATTTTACTTTGTAATAAGGAGACAACTTAATGAACGACTCTACAAGAGAAAAGAGGAAGACTCATTTAACCTGAAAACCTCCTGGACGGATGATGGAACTTCCTATGTGAGTACACTTTCACATAATATGACCTAAAAGAGAGGTGAAACGGACATGTTCTTGTATCTTGATAGTTGTACTTCTCTTTGACATTTTATATTGGTGGAACGGCTGAAACACTGTAAAACTCTTACATTTTTGTAATCTTTTAGCAAAGACATAAACTATTGTTATCCATAGAAGTCAAACTGAATTTGTTTTATTCAAAACAGCCACCGTACATACAGTGTAATCTGATCCCATGATGATATTCCTGTTTTCTGTTTCAGAGTTAGCCGTAAACGACCTCTGTGTAATGGATATGCACAGGAGCTTCCCATGTGCAAAAAGAAATGTCTCAAAACTCTGGCCAGATATGAGGCTGACACACGCACAGACAGGCATGACAGACAGTAAGTGCTGACAGAATATATAAATGTAATCTGGGTCGTAGAAGTGTTTTCTTGAGAGGTGTTGCAACAGGAATATCACAGGTTTATTCATCCGTCTGGGTTGTTTGAGGACAAAGGGTATTTCAGGTGACATTTTCAATTCCTCTTGGTATGCCACATCATTGTTATGGCAACATAGGCCTACCACATGTCGCATCCCTTTATTTGATGTGTCTCATTATGTTTCACGACTGTATTTAAATCACCACACCTTAACCACAATCCTTCTGAAAGCATTTTAATTAAATGTAAAGAGATCTGTTTCATATTTACAATTCACAAGTCGGACAGTATTCAGATGGTGAAATGTTCCTTTATCGTAGAGCTGGATTATTCATTGAAATAGGAAACTTTTTTTAATATGGTTTATTAATGACCATGGAGAGAGTATTTCAACAATATATTCAGAGTTAGATGATCATTATTGTCCATCAAACAATAATCTATATATTGCAGCCTGTTAGCTTAGCTTAGACTGGAAACAGTAGAAACGACTATTGTGACTCTGTCCAAAGGTAACAAAATCTGTTTATTAGCACTTCAATTTAATATTTGTTCCAATTGACCACAAAATATGATGTGTTCATTTTAAAAATAAAGAGGTGGGTTTTGTTACTTTTTAGACAGGGCCAGGTTGGCACTTCCCCCTGTTTGTAGTTTTTATG
This sequence comes from Trematomus bernacchii, assembly GCF_902827165.1. Classification (NCBI taxonomy): domain Eukaryota; kingdom Metazoa; phylum Chordata; class Actinopteri; order Perciformes; family Nototheniidae; genus Trematomus; species Trematomus bernacchii. Next base: position 3,056,687 of record NW_022987720.1, on the reverse strand, counting down.
CTAAGCTAACTTGCTGTAGATTTATATTTATTGGACAGGCATGAGGGTTTTCTATCTTCTTGTCTTAATCTCTGCAAGAAAGCAAATCAGTGTATTTCCCAAATGTCAAACTATTTGTTAGAAAAGTAAATACAATCGTAATTTAACAACAGAATTCTCATCATAAGACAACTGATTAAATATTAATAATTCTAGTGTCAATAGTAGTCCATTTTAGTGTGTATTTACAAACAATACGCCCCAGTTCCCAGTTATCACAATGTTGGTGTTATTCACCCAGACTTTTATGCCATACAGTGAGATATCATGTGTTACAGGACAAGCTGTGGCCCCCTCTGCACACCTGAAGACTGTGTGAATGGAGCGACAAAAAACCTGACTGATACTGAGAGCTTCTTGGGTGACATATTGTCCTGGGCTGACACACAAACCTCTGTAAAGAAAGTGTTGTTGCATCTCAAGTTCAAACAAGCCACTGATGACGTCTTACTTGACAAATCAATCAACAAGACATTTCTGGAGTTTCAGCATGACATCACAGAGGAATGTGGTGCAGAGGACAAGCAGCATTCATGGGCTGTCATTGAGAAACAGGAGGAGATTATCATGTACGGACCTTTCTATCCAAAGTACAACAAGGGAGAACACAGCGAGGACATCATAATTAAACAAACCCAGGAACTTCTGGAGTCAGAGGCTGTCTCAGAAGGCGGGAAGGTGTATGTTTTCACCAAGAACAGCCCCTGTTTGGCTAGAAATACAGATGCGTGCATGCTGAATTTGGTTCAGAAAGCTAAGGAGTGGTGGACTGTGTATGGAGTGAAGACTCGTATTGGTTACGTGAAATGTTGGGGCTTCAAAGGAAATAAAGAAAATGTCTTCAGGGATATTCACTTCAGCCAAGTGGACTGTATCGATCAGACTGAGGACTATGAGAGCTATGTTAAAGCAGCTGAAGAGACTGATCTTAATCCTGCGTGTGAAAATGTGTTTTCTGCTGTGAAACGCCTCCTGAGATCTGCAGATTTGGCTTTTATAAACACCGTGCAGGACCAGGACTGGAAGAGCTCTAAAAGAATGCATAGTATTTTTGAAGGCAAACCAGAAGAGGAGAAAGACATCCAGGAGCTAAACACAATGATCGAAGCTGCACAAGTTCTGCTCCCAGACAAAAAAGAAAGTTTGGAGGAACATTTAAGAAAAGGACCTGCTTTTGCATTTGAGTACGCTTTTGGCTCACAGGTGTCTGACGCCACGCAGGGTCAAATAAGGCTCACATTTCAACAGTGTTGGAAGGAGATGGTGCAGGACAAATATGCTGAGTTCATCAGGGAGAAGCTGACTGAGGACTTCAATCAATGCACTGTACATCTTTTTATCAAAGATATTGTAAGCTTCACAAAAGAATACTTAGAAATTGGGAGGATACAGTTTCCAGAAGAAGCTTCACAAGTTCCCCGATGACTACACTTCGCCAAGATGAAGAGGAAGTCACTAGGCTACATGTCAAGTATGTTTTTTTCAGTAGAATGAATTACCCAAAACGATTACATCATACAAACCATTGGTTTTATGTCAAAATGCTTGGTCTTTATTAGTTTTCTCAGTAGAGCTACAGTTGCACACAGAGAAGGGCATCAGAGTGTTAGTGCACACATGTCCGTCTCTCATTGTGTCTTTACTTACAATATATCACAAATGGTGTATTACAATTATACTGGAGTGGAGTTTTCACATATATGCTCATATATTTGTTGGTAATTACATGTGATGATATCCCACATTTACACGTTACCCCCCCATGCTTGTCAGAATGCAAGCAAATTAAAGCATTGAGTATTTATAATAATCTGTACATTCTTGATACAATAAGCCGTCACAAAATCAAACAACCTTCAGCTAACACATGATAATTAAATGATTGTTAGGTTTGGGGTTGTGCCTTTAATAATAAATACTATCTACCAGATATTTTCTTTTTTTAAGGCCCTCAGGTATTAGTTTCTTACGGATGCACATCTGCTCTTGTGTCAGCAGAGGGAGCTATGTGCCATATTCAGAACGTGCAACATAGCAATAGGTAGTTTCTCATGTATTCTTTCACAGCGGTGTCAATACTGACATGTGTTTTTTACACTTTAAATCAAAAGGCACACAGTTCAGGCAACTGATCGAGAAACGAGAAGCAACCAGGGAGCTTCTTCTATTGCACTGGCCTAATCAAATCCTTTCTCTGGTGGGGAGTGATGGATATCTTGAGCAATTCTCTTAAAGTTACAGTAGGTTTAATGCTACAGAATAGCTTTTCTTTGTAGATTTAAATGCACTGTGAAATTATGCATGTGCATTACAAATATTGGTATCACATTTAAATCTGTGTAATCAATGAGGATTATTAAGTAACCTGAACATTGTTTGCTCTGTGAAGAGATTTTTGAGGTTTTGAAATGTATTCTTAATTTAACTGGATTGTATTGTTGTGGCATTTCAGAAAAAATGTATAGTTTCGTTTTTTTTTTTTTTATTGTGAACTGACCCTTTATTACACATCTCCTCCATGGTGCTACCTTCTGTTATTCTTTACATGTTGTGTATGTCCTTCGTTTTAAGGCAAATTGTCCATAATAACATGAAAATGAAAAGAAAGTATTGAAATAAAAATACCTCGATGAGATCAAGTCTGGCCATTACTGTTATTTGTTATTGGATTATGTTACAGTATCTATCATTTAAAGCAACTTCACTGGGAGGGTAGAGAAGCATGTACATGTTACAGTTCTTAGAGTTCAAGAGTTTTGTGTGTCTGATCGCGGCGCTGCTCTTTAACAAAAACTCCAATCAGTCCCTCGATTGCTGTGAGTAAACATACAGTATCTGAGCAGTTCTGTTTAAGATCTCCATTTCTTTTGTGGCGCCCACATGTTTGTCCCAGAGACTTGTGCGGTGTGTCGGCTGCACAAACATCTGCATACAGAGCGCTCTGATCCCTCAGAAGAGTTGAATCGCTATAGATAGGTTGGTTTGAGATGCGTGCCAGGTTGTGGGTCTTCTAGGCCAGGATTAGGTTGTTCCAGGGCTCAGCTTTGGAGCCAGAAGACCCACCGTGGCCCCCAGGGGACATCTTGAGAGGAATGGCCCCACTTTGAGCTGTCATGTAGGCTGGCAGGGCTGAGATCTAGAGGGATACAGAAGGAAATGGTGAGAAGGCCTGTCAGATTTCTTATGTTGGCAGTCTGTCAGAGACTTTGACCTTTTTTTAATCATGGGGGAGAAAAACGTTTTAAAACATACAAAAAAATGCCAATGCTGTAGAATCTGGGTTGATGTGTTTCTAAACATTGGTTTGACTCTGTTCCTTATAGGCCGTATTAGACCTTGGCCTTTAGGTGATACGATCCCGGTTTGTTGAACAGTTATTTAATCTGATTAGCCTCTTTTTCATCACAACCACCAACTCTAACAACTATTGGATCTTAATATTCTCTGAGATTTGTTTAAACTGTGTCTTACCTGTGCGTGTGAGCCGTGGTGTGAGTACAAGCTGTGGGTTTCCGGCTCCGTCTTTATCTGCCGAGGCTCCTCAGTGGTGCTGGAGGCCCGGGGAGTGCTGCTGGTCGTGATGGGAGACCCCTCGCTGCCTGGGGTCCCTGTGGAGCACCAGAACTAACGTCATGACACATTCACAGACAGTATGAGCATGTAAATGGGCCTAAGTCTTGAGCTCCTGCCATTGTAACAGCTATCACCATGTCTGCACAAATGTAAGCATGTGGTTTTGAAGCGCACCAGTTTGGGGCTTGTTGAGGCTCTTGGGTTTGCGTTTGCGGGTCTGGATCCCCTCTTTCTTCATAGCCAGGGGTCTTGCTACCTGTCAGGACACCAAGACAAAGGAATAACCATTAGTCAACAACAGCAGACTGAAATAAGAGTAGTGGAACAATCTTGGAGGATGGTGTAGAATAAAGGTTAATACATTGAAGATGAACCTTTATTAAGAAATTCAGTTTTTCACTCTGGCTTGTATTTTTGTTTAATACACACACAGTATACCGGTAGGTGCACACATGCACAAGTAATTAATACACACTATACAGAACACATGCACATGCATCTGGAGAGGGCCAGAGCAAAGAGGCTGCCAGTCTAGCCAGCACCGGGGAGCAGTTTTGAGGTTTGGTGCCTTGCTCAAGGGCACCACGGCAGGGCCCAGGAGGTGAACTGGCACCTCTCTAGCTACCAGTCGGTTGATCGGGACTTGAACCAGTGTCCCTTCGGTCCCAGGGGCAAGTCCCTACAGACTGAGCCACTGCTGCCATTGAGGCGCAACGAGATAAAGACGGGTCAGAAAACCGTCTCTTGTTCTTAACATCTTGGACATTTCTACTCTAATTTCTGAAGATATGCTTTCCAAAAAATCTGTGAATTTTCATATTTTTGAATACCTTTAATGATGGATTTTAGATTCATTTAAAAATGCCAGTTTTAAATTCAAGATCAAAAGGGTTTTAACTATTTATATATATGATATCAGCAGTTTTTGAGATGCACTTCTTCCCCCTCTTCCCTCTCTCACCCCATGGAGTTTCATGTAGAGGCCACAGGCGTTGCAGACCGGCTCTCCCTCTGCGTTTCGTCGCCACAGTGTGGTGGTGGTGGTGTGACAGTTGGTGCAGGACAGGCCCACCCTCCTCGAGGCAGACTGAAAATATGTCAGGAGAAAAAGACAATACATTTATTTTCCCAGAGTGAACACTTGAATGTATCCATCCATGTATTGCTTCACTGTTTGGTACAGAATACTAAAGTGCTGCTCTGTCACCCACCAGCCGTCTTTGAGGTTTGATGAGAGGTCTGTTGATGCCGTTCATCTTATGGTACAGTCCGCATGCATTGCACAGGTAGTGGCCGGTACCATCCCGCCTCCAGAGGGGGGTCGACATCGCCCCGCAGTTCACACACTCTCGCCCCTCAGCAAAGTCATCAAACAGGTCTGATGGAGGATGACAAGAGAGAAATATGATAAGCCAAAATATATATTTTTTTTCTTTCCCCGTAAACCTGATCTGGCTCTAACTGTGATTTGCTTCTGTCAACTTATGGGTACTTTCCACGTCCAGAGAAACATGATTTAATATGAGCTAGAACAAAGTTTTAAACCATCAAACTGTACTGAATAAAATAAAAAAGCATCCTGGTTAGGTTAGGTTGAAACAATGGCTGCTTTTCAGAATAGTTGATGTGTTACACATTTGTTTTACCAATTTAGTTATGAGAGATATTACAGTAAGTGTGTCTTCTACCATTATGAACTATTGCAAAGAAACATTTATTATCAATTCTCCTTATGAGGTAGCACATATCCATCTCATGTACAAAACAGAGCTGATTTTGATAAATTAATTTCCAGCTGAGTTTATTCCACACAAACTTTTTTCCAGCTATCTTAATGAACACTTTACTCCACTGTAAACCCTGATGATCAAATGCAGGGGCCTCTCTATACCAGCAGGAGGTGTAGGCCGCAGTGTTTCAGGCCCACACAACAGCAGCCTGGAATCTCTCCTTATCTCATAGCTCCCCTTGAGATAAAGAGTCGGCTGGAAATAGACACGCAATAGAGCTCCATCATATTCAAATAGAGACTCTGTGTCTAACACATCTCTCTCAGTTAACATGACATCTCATAAATCTGTCATAGAGTCTAAAGAACCACTTAGGTATTCAGGGAAAGAACATATCCATCTGATATGTGAAAGTGACAGAACAGGTTAGAATATGTGAGGTTATGCTAAGAATAGATTGAGGAAATGTGCAAAACAGCCACATTTAAGTTGGATGTTATTGTTGTTTGCAACTGTACTTTCCCCTGTGCATAATTATTTGTCTTGAGATAGCATAAATCTGGCCCCCGTCTGCTCCTCCCTCGCTGCAGAGTGCAGCTGATACAAATGCAGGCCTCCTCCAAGGCTGAGAGCAAAACAGAGAAAGCAGGGCAAGCTAACCTTGAGCCAGGCAGAAATTGTAGCCAACACAAGACAAAAACTCAAAAGAAACACTGCAGTGTCCAGGTCTAAATGGAGGTTTTTTTTTCCGCTGTGAAAAAGTCAGTGTGTGTCTTTATCAGGGGGCCCTGAGGCTTTAAGGGGACAAAGGTGGAAACAACCGGGACACATAGACCAACTGCTCCGAACAGATTATACATTGATTATTTTAATAAACAGTGAACAGTGGGAACTGTATAAAACACTGTTAAAAGTCACAAGGGGTTTGCTTTATCTAAGGTCTGTCTGTGGTACTTCTAATTTACAAGATAATTTGCCTTTCTTTGTCCTTCTGTATTTTTAAAGATAGCAATTTGAAAACATACTTGACAACCATTTAAAACTCAATAATTGTACTTTTTTTTCTGCACATATTGTTCGTTTTTAGATGATTTTAATTCAATAGTATACAGTATTCACTGTTATTTTAATCCATGTCTACGGAAAAAAGTTCTTGGATTGGAACTTTTTACCCAATCTGCCGTCTGTTGACACTATTGACATTGGATATAAAGACAACATGCAAAACATATAATTAAAAAAGTATTTTATGTTCCAGGCAATATTACAAATGTATTGTTTTATAAACTAAATGTTCATGTGTATTCATACCATTTCATAACAAAGGCTTATATTGTTGTCAGAGACATAGTATAGTTGTTAACATAATATAATTATTCTATTAAAGTAATCAAACTCAAGAAAAAATAATGATTATATAAAGGAAGAATGTAAAATGCGATCCATTAAAGTCATAGATGTTTCTCTGGAATAATAAATCAGTGATTAAAGTGACTTTTAAATAATCCCCAATATATTTTCACAGATGTTTTAAGGAATTTAGGTTTTTCAGTAAGGCTACATCATTGCTCAATGATCATTAAACTAACTCTCACTATGACTTATTTTTGTGATTTGAATTTGAAAAGCGCCACTTCACAGCTGAGGGAGTTTCCCCTTCATCAAAAGAGCAATAGAAACTTTCTTTACACGGCTCATCAAGCACTGAGGTTTGATTTAATTTGATGTGATGTGATGTGCAGCTGGTTTCTGACACATCTATAAAGAACAGCAATGAGTAAACACACTGATCTGTGAGTTAAGTGTGATTATAATCAGATGAAGAGGTCAATGTGGATCAATGTTTTTATCTGTTACCCTGTTGAACAGCTCACCTTTGTCTTTCTTCATTGAAATTAGATTACCTCGTGTGTTAGGCCATGTAAATCATAATCACACAAAGCATTTTAAGAGCAATCAGAGAAGTTATAAGCCATTCATCTTCTGTTAATATGATACAAATACTATACTATCTGATATGACTAATTATGATCAAGCCCATCAGATCACGGTGTAAATTACATGATAATGAAATGAATGAATGAATACATTAAATATTGTCCAATATTGCCCATCACTCTGATTAAAATCTAGATAATGGAAGGTAAAATAAACAAAATTATGATTATTCACCGAGACTACACAAGGTGCAAGTCATCGAAAAACTGTCAACCTAAGCTAAATCAATGTGTTGCGATATAGTCCAGAGTTCAACCTCCAACTAAAGGCCAAATTCACATCCAACACAGACAAAAAGATAGCAGTTAATATTTACATGAAGGCTTTTTAAAAGAAAAATTCACTGTTACTTCACAAAAATAATTAATTATTTCAGTCTTGACCAAGATCAGATATCTTCAAATCAAATCTGACCTCATTATGAGGCCAAACACAACTCGTAAACTTTAAATGTGTAATCAACTCAGGTTCAGTTAAATATTAATTGATATCACTTCAAATGTATTATTTCTATAACTCCAATTCACCAGCAATAACAAATGGTTTGGCTAAAGCATTGCAGCTTCCCTTCTATTCTGGATCTGATTTCTCATGTTTGATTGCACTTAAGTCAATTTGGACAAAAGCATCAGCTAAATGTAATAGGATATAGTCATTCAATGCAATTTGATCCTTGAAAATAAACAAAGATATTTGCATAAATAAATATGTTATTTTGTGACATTTTCTGTGCCAAAAAGTCAACCTGAGTAAGTGAACCAATCGGTAATTAATTGTCATTACAGACTGCTCAATTTGGCCTTTTGTGTTGTTTTATTAAACAGTGAAGTTAACGTTAACATTTGGTTTAAAATGGCTCATAAATAAAATAGGCTAAACTTAATAACCCCTTTTATTGTCAAATTAAAGAATCTATGCATTTCACCCAATACATTTGTTTTGACTTAATTTACTATTTTAAGATGTTAAATGTAAATTCGAGGTTTATTGAATAACTAATGTGTATTTAGTAAGTACATATAATAACAAGGTTATACATAATACAACGATAGAGCGAAGCAGTCTCAAACGTCATTATCAAAAATGGAAATTGCTTAACACAGCGTAATTAAAAATGAAAGAAAATGGTTCTTTCCATATCATAATAACTGTCATGGAAATACATTGATAAAATAGAAATCGTGTTACTTAAAGAAACAAGCAGACACGATTTGAAGGTGATAAACAGCCTTAAATTATTCTGCGGTATTTTTGTTGATCTCACGTGGCAGTCTATAACTTTTTTAAATTAGTTTACTTTTTCATTTGGTTTTTAATAGAATATAATAATTTAAAACAAAACCTTTCTTCCTTTATTTAAATTAGAAGTTTTTTTACAAACGCTCGTTCTGCAGAAATGCGATGAACAAAAACCGTCTCTCGTAATCAGATCTTTAAAAAACCAAAAAGCTCTTCAATTTAAATGTATCTCCTAATTTCAAGACATATTTCCTTTTTGTATACCAGAATATTTGGAAAATATAATCTTCTTTTATTGTAATAATATTAGTCATGCAATCGGGTGTTCCTGTAAATTATAATGCCTTAATCTTGATGGGTCATGATTGAGAGATTATTTGTGCCACATGCAAACGAAACATGAATAATATATATAGTTTTATGGCGTGTAAATATTTATATTGTTAGTATTGTTTTATAAAATCGTGTTGATCTCTATTTTAAAAAAGTACATTGATTTTTCAATCAGGCCTTGCGACCTTTAACCTCGTTCATGTTGTTTAACTTCTTCAATCGTTAACAAATAGGCCTACAAAATAATAGAGATATAAAGATATGCTACTTTCTTTTAATAATCTGCACTTGTTTGTCTCCCTGCATGCAATGAAGTTTATCATTTAACATGATTGACCTTTCTGTGTGACACAATTTAAATAAATAAAAACACCATTTACTGGAAAAAAATATACAGCTTTACAGTTAAACAAAATATTTCAATTTTACATATATTTTCCTGTAGCTTACCTATGTTTGGGTGCCGTGTTGTGCAATGAGGAGCGCCGGTTTGGAGAC
>NW_022987720.1:2694777-3044777 GCF_902827165.1 Trematomus bernacchii | reverse complement strand
CAGCAGTATTGATTTTCTGCCCCCCACCCTCTCTTGTAAGAAGTCAAGGCAAATAGAGCAATATTGCCTCAATGGAAATGGGGAACTGTCATCAATGTGTAACTGCATGCTGATAACAGAACCACCAATTGGTGGCTAATAATATCGAGGCGTGGGCCCCTGTGAGCCTGCGAGGGCTTAAAGTGGCAGCAGAGTCAGAAATGATTCATGCTTTTATGGTTCCAGTTAATGTATAAAAGCCAAGTCTGTGTTTGTGTTAGTTTTGCGTGTTGTACAAGAAAATTATTGAGCAAGATAGGTCCCGATTCAGCAGCAAGGCTACCACTACAGGCTATTAAAGGATGTAAATAGGGTGAAAAGTTTACAAAAATACAAAGAAATCAAACAGAGATCATCCTTTTTTCTGTTATTTTGCAGTACAGTGTGTGTTTTGATTTGTGTGTTTGCACATGCCAGGCTGTATCACTGACAGTGACAGAGGCCAGAGCTGTGTGTGTGTGTGTGTGTGTGTGTGTGTGTGTGTGTGTGTGTGTGTGTGTGTGTGTGTGTGTGTGTGTGTGTGTGTGTGTGTGTGTGTGTGTGTGTGAGGAGGTGTTGGGTGAGGGACTAGATAGAGATGATGGTATGTGGCGGACAGCAGCAGACTGTAACTGAGGAAAGCTTGTGTGCGTGTGTTAACACATTTTTGTTAATTTGTAATCTGATATACGATATAGGTGTCAATTTTAATCTCAATTTACCCATCAAAGCACCTCAGTCATTACTATATGGTGATTAGTGGGCAGTTGATTCCCAAATAAGCTATTTGGGGAAATCACCCCAAAAAATGTGTGTGTGTCTGTGTCTCCAAACCAGGCACCAGGAAAACTGTCACCGTCTTGGCTGAGGCTGAGATTCAATCATTTGGGGTCGGTGACTTACTTTGGCCCCTCTTCCTTGCACACACAAACGCTCACACACACACACAAACACACACACTCTGACTAGTAGACTCCTGGCTCCAGGAAGAGGACTTCAAATGGAGAAGCAGGAAAACCCAGGAGGTAGAATACCCTGTTGATAGGAGCAAGGACACACACACACACACACACACACACACACACACACACACACACACACACACACACACACACACACACACACACACACACACACACACACACACACACACAACCAACCACACAACCACACAACCACACAACCACACAACCACACAACCACACACACACACACACACACACACAACCAACCACACAACCACACAACCACACAACCACACAACCACACAACCACACAACCACACACACACACACACACACACACACACAATGGCATGCTGTTTTGCAAATTAGGAAGAACATATTAATTCTCGTCTGCTTCTGCTGATGTCACCCGTTAGTGTTGTTTTATCTCATCAGGTTGATCAACATGGATCTACTCTTATGATACTGATAATGATGAAACAGTGCTAATCAATGTTGGCTCTATGTCTGTCAAATTGTCCCATAAAGACCTCTGATCATGTCTGAGGAGTCTCAAAGTCCTTTTGGTTTTAATTTTCGGATTTCAATTGTCTACTAAATGCAGATAAAATAATATCCTACATTCTTTTGTGGGGTCAAGCTTAGTCATAATATTTTGGTTAAAAGTGAGTGGGTCTTTTAGTTAGATTAAGCTCTATTTCAATATTTCTTCAGAATACATTTTTCTATAAATAGGAACTATATTCTTATAGGATTATGGTCCTGCAGGTGTGTATGTGTGCCTAAGTGTGTGGATTTGTGTGTTATGGTAAGTTATCTGTATGTTGTGCTTGTGGATTAGATGTGTTTTACCAGGTAAGGTCAAGGGGTCACGCTGCGAGGGACACAAGTCTGCTCAGCAAGACACCTGGGCTTCAGCAACACAGATCCTCACACACACACACTTACTATTAACCAGGAGGGTGTGTGTTTTTTGTTTTTGAATAAATTATTAACTCCTCAGTTGCAGGTTCTCATAGGTGACGTGCTCAAGTGCTAAATTAAACTCTTGGTTCACAGTGTTTGAATAGCAGCGCAAACACATCACAAAACTCTCAATTGCAGATGATAAGAATTGAATTATCAAAACGTCTTTTGTTCTGATAGCCTCCACTGTTTGGAAAGCTACTTAACCAACTCACTTGCAAAATATTTCTTTGATGCTTGTATGCTAATATTTGAAATTCCATTCCTGGGTGTTGCTGGTAGCTATAAAAATATTGAAAAAAAGGGAGTTCTGTGAGGGACTTGTTTTAATCAGGTGAGCATTGTGCAACATGCCACTGACCAATCATATTGTCTGGGTTTCTGAATGACAGCTTTATAAAAGGGAGCCCCATATACCCAGAGTGTGTGTGCATGTTTATGTGTGTATGTTAGCGTTGGCGAGTGTATTTTTAGGAGTGAGGACTTAGGGATCCCACAACCTCTCCCTGTGATAAGAAATGGCCAAAGTCCGCAGACTAGCAAAGGCCTGAAGAGCAAATAGGGAGCACACACACTCACTAACACACACAAATGCAAAGGCAGTGCTTAATATGCTGATACGCTGGGCCTTAATTGCAGAGAGAAAGCTGTTTGTTTGTGCGCTGAGGGGCAAACTAGGGGTAAGATTCAGGTTAGGTAAAGGTGAGGTGACATCATCACAACAATGGATCCTGGTGTCTTTAAAGGGGTCATGCAGAGTTCACGAAAGATGGTTAAATAGTGACTTACATGGTGTGAGAAGAAGCAGAGTGTGATGGAGAAAGACTGAAAGAAGGATGGAGGATTGGAAACAAGTGTGAGAATGTTTCAACAGTGTCAAAGACTTTTTTCTGCTGTCAGTCAAAAGGCAGCTCTCAAAACACTGCACGAGAAAACGAAAACACAATGAGGAAGCCAGAGGAGTAAAAGGTGCCTCAATCCAGGGACGGCCATAGCGCACATGTCCGATAACAGCGGGAATAGTTCTGTTTGGACAAGAGGAGGAGGGGTAGGCGGAGGGAGAAAAGTCTAACAAATTGGTTTTAAAAAAAGAAGAAGAAGTTGAAAGTGCACAGAAGAAGAGGGAATGTCAGACAGGAGGAGAAGGGAGAAGCCACCAGACAGGAGGAGCAGTGGAAAACAAAAGAGGCTCCACACTCTGCTCTGTCTTATCTGTCTGAGGGTCTTATCCACCACTGGCTCTGTTGGTGTAACCCCATTCGCTCCCTCCCCCCCCCCCCCCCCTCCCCCTGCAGGCCGCTCTCCTTCCACCTCATCCCTCCATCTCCGTCCCCCTCCTTCCTCCCCCTCCACTGCTTGCTGTGGACCCCCGTTATCAGGACAGGGCTGACGTCAGGGGGGCCCGCTGGTGCTGGGGGGCCGGAGACGGAGGCTGATAGCACGGCAGAGGCTGCCTCCGCACAGGCTGTGGGAACCGAGGGCCCAGCCCATCTCGACCCCGTGGCCCCGCACGTCCACCACCAAAACACACAGAGGTGAGGGTAGTTAATTTAGAAAAGAAAGAAGAAAATGTGAATTTGAAAACACTCTTTTTGCAATCCAGAACCATTTATTTTAACCTGAGACCAGTATTTTTGTGAAATAATGTTACATTTGATTATATTTTTGAGCCAATAATGATGACATAAATATGAAATAAATCAAGGCTTCTGGAATATAATTTCTGTCGGTGTGGAGATTATCAGAAAAAAGGATATAATATGCTTTACGGTGGATACAAAAAAGAATCTTAAATGAACAGTTCACTGAATAAAAAGAAGACACTGCATGTGACTCATGACCCCCATGTATTTCAAATTGAACCACAGGGTATCAAATTCACTCCAACTGTATAAAAAAGCAATTCTCAATTTAATTAAGAAAAATGTATTAAATTCGCAAATTCTTTGTTTTATGCTGCTTTCAACAATGCTGCAATATTATGCTATGTATAACAAGAAAATGTGTCTAAGACATAAACATAAGAGACCAAAGGCTCACTGAACCAGAATGATAGAGATGTCAAAAGCAATGCAAATCACTCTGTCTCTAAAAAAAAAACGATTTATTAATTACAAATCATTTTGGGCTTCAAAGTATACTCTTAGTTTTTAATATTGTATTACTACGGCCCCGATGCTGATCCATGTGTCCCTCAAAAGCACAGCTGGCTAACCTAGCCCTCTATAAAAGGGTAACAAATGCACATTTATATAAAACAGCATTCTTGTGTACATATGCTGTATTTCCACATTTCCACCTTCAACTTTCATAGACTCTGCAGTCTCTCCAAGCCTTAAGTAAACACAAAAATCTCAGAGCAGATATATACTGCGCAGTGAATGACCTGTTTCTTATCAAAAGGAGGATCCTCTCATCCACTTCTATAAAAATAGGATGTCTTGTGCATAAATATGTCCCAGGGTATAGCAATATTACTGTTATCTCCCATCATGTGTGTTGCAATATCTCAACAGGGACTGACTACTACTTTACAAAAAATGTGCACAAGTTCAGGGAATCACTTTACGCGTCGCACATTTTCAACCTCACTCCTTAGAAATCAATCCCTGAGGAACCCTCTCCGCCTGATAAAACTGTATATGACATATATTATGTAATTTAAGTTTAAGATAAAGCTGAGGTTACTTTCTTTTTGACATTTGTCAGCCCATATGTCTCCATAAAAGCTGCAGTGCAGTTGACAGATTGTGATGTCAGGGTCAGTATTAGTCCATGAGTCATAAATTCACTTGAGGAAAAAATCATGGAATTAATTGCCTGAGACTAGGTTAAGGAGGCACTTAGCCCTGAGAGGTGGGATGGCTATTGTCATGCCAAAAAATATGATCTGTAAAAGGTGTGTGAGTGCATGCATGTGTGTGCGTGAGTCTGTACAGGTCAACAGGTGCAAGTTTGATCTGAGGGGAGTGAGTGGAGCGTGGAGGCCTGCAGCAGATGAGTTTGGCAAGTTTCTCATCATTAGTTGCAGGTGCAGCACTCCCATCATGTGCAAACACACTCTCTCACACACACACACACAACTCATGTCATCTAAACCTTGTTAATTGTCATCCCTTAACATCAGTTTACCCACTGAAACCATCCAACTCAACCCTTCTCCGCTATTAAACTTTGGTGTGAGTCACTTACAGTAATGGGAGTGAATTGAATAATCAATCTGTCCGTCACACAGAAACAAATTTCCACATTTTTCTAAGTGTGTCTCAGATGTTTTCGGAGATGGATCTGTCGGATGGGGAGTGGAGACACAGTTATCAGTGTGTTGTCCTCGATAAGGCGGAGAAGATTTGTAACTGTTTCAGTGTGTGTGTGTGTTTCTCTGACTTTGACCCCTTTGGCCAGGCAAGTAGGAGGAAGAAACGAGTGGCCTTGACAGAGCGAGAGGAGGGGTGAGATGTATAATAAGAATCAGTGAAAGAAGGAGACTGTTGTTTCCGAGTTGCTTTCTTTTTCTCCTCCTCCTCTCGCTGTCGTTTTCTATCACTCTCTTTGTCAGACAAACACTCCCTACATTTCACCAGTGGCCACGGTGTCCTTGATTGTAAATAACTTTTTTAGAAAGAAGTTGAACTTCAGGTGACCTCTAAAAATGTTTTATTGCACTGGGAAAAGAATGAACTCCATACTGCTACAAATGATACCACATCACCAGTTTACATCTCTGATTCAGCTCTTTGGACTTAAAGGGCCCATGTCATGGCCATTTCCACTGATCATAATTCCATTGTTGAGGTATAGAATAGATTTATATTGTGCAATTTTCCAAACTCACATTGGTTTCTCATACAGCATCTCTGTAAACTACGTGTATTCACTGAATTTCACTCTCTGCCTTTAACGGCTCGTTGTAGCTCCAATAGCTCCAGCCCCCACCCTCCCTGTGAGCACAGTGTGCTCTGATTGGTCGGGACGTTGTGAATCGCGCTGAGCTCCGTGGAGGTGTTGTTTCCTTGTTTAGCGATACACAGCCAAACACAGCCAAACTCATCCTGAGCACACACAAAGTCACAGCCGAAGTAAAAACAATAAGTGTGGCTTGATATTGAGTAAGAAAAAGGTTGATAAACGCTGTGAGAATGGGTCTGCAGAGAGAATTTCGCCGCGATCCCAACTGTCTGTTATCAGCCTGCAGCCAGGGAGGAGAAATCAGCAGAGCTGCCTGTGAGGAAGTCCGTGGATTGGTCAATTTGGACCAATCAGCGGGGGCTTAACGTAACGGCTCCGCGGACGTAACGTAACGGCTCCACGGATTGGTCCATTTCGTTCCGGGTACGGCTTGACATCATGCCGTACCCGGAACGAAATAGAAGAATCAAATGGACAATGACGTATCTCCAACGAGGCGTTTTGGGGAGGTATTTTCTGTGTTAGAGTTTTACTCGCTACAGGGTGTACTTTGAGGGTTTGTGACTCTGCACACCGTTTACATGCATAAAAACCTTCATAACACACAAGGGGACGGGTAATAACCGGAAAAGCATGACATGGGCCCTTTAACATAAAAACATTTTTGGAATATACGCAGGACATGTTATGTAATTGTTTTATTTTGATCAGAACATTGAAGTCAATGCAAATTGAACCGCAGGGTACCAAACTCACTCCAACAGTATAAAAAGCAATTACATTTTTTTCATATTCGCAATCAGTCATTGGGAATGAAATTCTTTGTTTACACTTGTTCAACAATGCTGCAATAGTAACAAGAAAATGTGTCTAAGACATAAACATAAGAAACCAGAGGATCACTGAACCAGAATGATAGAGATAACAAAATCAATCCAAGTAAAAAACTATTTAATTAATTACAAATCATTTTGTGCCTCACAAGTATACTCTTGGTTTGAGTATTGTTCTAAAACATAAAGGTGAAAATACAGAGAACACATATTACAAATCCCCATACTTGCATCACACATTTCAGTATCAACCTGGACTAAGTATTTGTGTTAGGGTACTTTGCAGAATGGCATCAAAACCAGACAGCAGCTGTGTGTTGGGCCAGTTAAATGTGTATATTTAAGTGTTAATGTTATGTCCAAGTGAGTGGCTGCGGCCTCATTCAGTTACAAGTTAATTCTGAAGATTACAAAAAATAATCAACCAGTACATCCTACTTGACTAATATGTCCAGAAAAAACTAAACAAGTTATGATTGTTGTGTGGATAAAACATTCAACTACATTACTTCACTCACATTTGGTGGCAATTTCCATATTTAAGTGGTACATTCAATCAAGTTTGATCTGATTTGTTTTGCTTGTCCTAATTCGGACTCATCCAGTCTCCCCATTGTATCCTAAATGTACATTTTCAATCTAAAATGAAGTGGCAAGATAGCAGACAGATGCTTCTTTATACAATAGCCAAGGTTTCTTTATGTACATAGCCTTCTGTATACTGTATGTGTGTTTGTCCTTTTCCAGGAAGTGTTTGTTTGAACAGATGATTGATTCATATCAGAGATTGTAAATGAATCACAAAGAGAAATCAAATGTTTTTTTTTACTTTGCTTTATCATCAAGCCATCACTCAGAGAAAGTGTAATGAGATCAGCTTCCAAACAACTCTCTTCGCAGTCGGCCCTCTTCTCCGCCCTCTGGGTGACATGATAAGCGCAGACCTCATTAGTCTTTTTAATTGGTCCAAAACGGTTGTAGTTACTGTAGCCAGTCTGTGGTCTGGCCACATGCCAGGCTAAAGTAAACCGACCCAATGGAAACACTGCACAGGCCGACCAACAGATCACAGATTGCAACATTGAGCTTGACAAACACACAGCTTCATTTCTAATTTAAAAGGGACAGTTCACCCCAAAATCCATAAGAATTGTTTATACACGTTTCTGTTGTGCTTTCTATAAATCTAGATTGTTTTGGTGTGAGTTGCTGAGCTAGCTTGAGTTACAGCTCAGCCGATGTGGACGCCATTACTGTTTACATCGCACGCTGTCACAAGAACAAGCCAAATAATACAAATGTGAGCCTGCAAAATATTTCTCATGGACCAGCTTTGTTTGATCTTTTTAATCACACAAGTGATCCATATCCAAACACATCTACTCCCTTCCCTTGACAGCTTGTTGGCCGTCCCTTTTGCCCACAAAACTTTGACCTGACTCCAAAGTGCCAAATCATCAAAAAGCAGGTTTTCATCAGCTGTTCAAAAGAAATGATTCTTCCCAAGATGAGAGCAAAACAGAACAACTTCTGAGTATGACCTTTAGCCATTCGAGGCCTTTGTTTTCTGTTAATCTACCTTTTTTGGTAATGTTCATTTGGGAAGCTGTGTGTGTGTGTGTGTGTGTGTGTGTGTGTGTGTGTGTGTGTGTGTGTGTGTGTGTGTGTGTGTGTGTGTGTGTGTGTGTGTGTGTGTGTGTGCGCACACACCCTGGCGTCTATAGCTTGTGGGGAATCCATCAAAGCTTATCAATTTAAGTAAACATGACAGAGTGGACAAAATGTCTTGTGCACCGCCAGACCTGCTATCTAACCACAAGCCATATCTGTGATGATGGACTGATGTGGCGCTAGCTTGGACTCACCAGAGACTGAGTGTGAGAGTGGGAGCGTATGTATGGGCACACACACACACACACACACACACACACACACACACACACACACACACACACACACACACACACACACACACACACACACACACACACACACACACACACACACACACACACACACACACACACACACACACACACACACACACACACACACAAACACATACATCAATAGGTGTACACATGTAAACACTCAGTAAGCACATACTCAAGTTACCTTTAACATGGCCCTTGTATCTCTCACAGGAGTACTACCTATACAGTATATGAAAAGTTGACCTATCGCACAATCATAAATGAGCAGGCACAGTCATAATTCATATAGGAATTTATAGCTGTTATTTATTGGCTGATGTTTGGTGGGGCTCATAGTTTCTCCTGTGAGTTGAGCAGAAAAGAGATGCTTACTGTACAGGACAAGCCTCTTTTTATGGTGGATGAGATCAGAGGAGAGTTAAGGAGGGCTGAGGGAGATTTATTAGTAATGCTAGCTAATAGTTCATGATCTGTATATTATCATGGCTCCCCTCCGTGTTAGGATATAATTCTTTGTTAAGCATGAACCGTACTTTTTCAAATAAAGTTATAAAAATCTGAAAATGAACAAACTTGTTTGGAGCTTTTTTGACTGCTTTGAGGTTTTTTGCATATGTGTGTTGAGGTCAGCCTGTGTGTTTCTCCACTTGTTACAACACCACTGATAAGCAGGGTAAACACCCATGCACTGTTTGCTCCCCTACCATGGTCATGTGATCAAAAACACTGATGAGAGGGTGTGTGTTTGTCTGTATGAATTTGAGTGAGTATGATATAGTGCTTAATGTCCATCTCTCCGTTTTCCGACACCGTCTGCTCCTTCCTTGAGGTGCGGCTCCTGCACTGTCTGGACATTTGGCTTTAAGAACGAAAAATCCCCAACATTGATAACCTTTTCCCCCTCCGTTCAGTTCCTGGGTCAAAGGTCATGGCTGCAGTGCCTCAGCTGATTTGGCAGATTGACAGTGTGTGTAGTGGCACTGGATGGTATACAGTATGGAGCTGTTTCAAGCCACGTCTCCATCACTTTCCATCCCCTCTCCGTCTTCAACAACTGACTGTGTGTGTGTGTGTGTGTGTGTGTGTGTGTGTGTGTGTATGTGTGTGTGTGTGTGTGTGTGTGTGTGTGTGTGTGTGTGTGTGTGTGTGTGTGGTCATTAACCCCATGGTAACCTATAAGGTGGTCTTTCACTCACTCTGGACCCTTTTAGACCACCAAAGGAGTGATAAATGTTTCTCCATCTCATCTTAACCGGGTCATA
This sequence comes from Trematomus bernacchii, assembly GCF_902827165.1. Taxonomy (NCBI): domain Eukaryota; kingdom Metazoa; phylum Chordata; class Actinopteri; order Perciformes; family Nototheniidae; genus Trematomus; species Trematomus bernacchii. Next base: position 3,034,890 of record NW_022987720.1, on the reverse strand, counting down.
TCAAAGTTTTCTAGATTTCTGAGTTCTTAGTCACTGCTGCCTAGCTCCAGTCACTTACAGTCCTGTTATCTGTATGATAACAAGCTACAATCAGTGCCAGTTAAATAAGCTTAGCACAAAGAATGCTAACAGGCGGAAGCAGTTAGCCTGGCTCTGTTGAACAGACAAAATAAAATGCCCTAAAATGTCCTGTTTTTCTTTTTAAAAATGCAAAATTAAAAAGTGTGAAAACGACAATTGTAGCATGGGCTATATGCTACACTTCAGTTAAGCTAGTTGTTTAACCAAGCTAACATTAGCTTGTGAGTTGACTCACTAAACTATGTAGTCACATCCGTCACAGTTGTTAGCTGTCGAGGTTCTTAAGTGGGACTCTCAATCCTGATGGTAAAAACAACTGTCTTTCAAATAATTCATGTCCTAATTGGTTTATTGTACAACAATCTCTCAGTAGGTTTACTTGTAAACATGAACAAACAGATAAAACACTGTCTGATGGAAAACTTTGTCAAATAGCTATAGATCACAGGTTGGGTTCATTATGTTGAATTACGACTCCTAATACCTATAGATTATCCTTTGTGTGACATATCCTTTTTCAGTGTTTAGGTTTTGCCGCTTCCTGCTGCCACAGTGTACTTGAAGTTATCAGTAGTTGTAGTCTAAGCTAGAAGTGTATGACGTCCGAGTAAAATTATTTGAAATATCTCCAAGGTCTGTGCTGGGTCAGACCTTTGTGACTACAACAGTTTAGAAAGATATGCAAGATGGTATCTACGTTTGTGCTGACTTGGCAAAACAAGGCACACAATGACAATGATTTTAGGTGCTGCTAGTGACAGTCTGAATACACAATTGAAATGTGATAATAAAAATGTAATGGTACAAAAGTTGGCACAAACAATAACACAGGAATTCTGGGTGGTACAGCCAAAGATACACTATGACCTGAAAATCTTTCCTTTTGTTCCTTCTTCTGCTCATCCTCTAAATTCCTGTGTGTGTGTTTGTTAGCAATAATAACAAAATAAACAATCTCTGTAAAGCTCATGCTAGAAGATTGTGGGCCGGGAAGGGACCGTAGGCTACTGTAAAATAATTATAATATAGTCTGAAATGAAACCATCTGCATGCTGTTCAGATCTTATACGACAGAGAGACCCTGATGCTATAGGTTTGATGGACTAAGGCTGTTATTATAGCCCTGTCTCAGTATCCCATCTTGAAAACATCAAACAGTAAAGAGTAAAACCTTTACTCAAGCTCATCCTTGGCTTTTTTTAGTTTGTTTGTTTGTAGCCTTTATTTAACCAGGTTAAAAATCCCAGTGCTTAAAACTCTGAAACTACTATACTTTGTGTGCATTAAACTGATTTCCGAAAGCTTTGGAAGCGTTATCTGTGCTTTCAGGAAGACAAAGCAGAACATCAAGGACGATTTTGCCCTATAAAACTTGTAGGAAGTATTAGAAATAAGGAAAGGGAACCAAGAGCATGAGATAGGGGAACAGCAACATTTAGGATGTGGTCATGGCTGTCCTACTGCTAAGTCACATGAAGGTTTTGATGGTTTGAAAGGGGACGATGATACCCAGAGCCCCGGGGCCCTTGCCAACACAAACCCTGCTTTCAACCAAACAGTCCCCCACAATCCTTTGCTCCAAGTAGGGCAGGGGAGAGGAGGGGGTCAGTGAGAGTCTGAGCAGGACGGAGGAGGGACACACCGGCGCCATGGCGATCCCTAAGACAACTTATCTCCTCTCTCACAATGATAGCGACTGTCAAAATCACTGCCAAGATACATAGCCAGCCAGGAACTGGTTAACTCTGCCTCGTCCAATCAGAGCTGGGGTCTCAGTCTTTCCCCACCTCAGCCAGCTCTATGGGACTAAAGCTCCACAAACACACTATCTCAGGCTAATTGCTCTCTAACAGGTTCAGTTGAATTCAGATTTATTGGAAGAAGTGACAGGAAATCATCACTACATCACATTTACATCTAAGAACATTTGCATTAATGTAACACATGTTGGTGGTGCAATATTATTTACCTTGTATTTCTGTGTATAGGCTAAATTAAGAAATCAATCTGGAATCTTCTTTTTAACTTGCAAGATAAATGTACTCAAAAAATGACTAATTTAGCTTAAGTTACTAAGCTCTTATATTAGACACTGTTTGGTTATGTTATCAATTTCATGTACAATGTATATGATCTATCTATAATCTACCTAATAAAAATAAAATGATGCAGACATCTGTTTCTAGCAGGCTACTATTTGTTGTGAATTGTCGCCACCATGCGGTATTCATCGTTATCTCAGGTCAGGCAAAGTCAAGTGGACTATCTCATCTTCCAAGAGGTCACATGATGATTCGAAAGCTATCTAAAAGTAAACAAAAAAAAACGAATACATTTAAAAAATATATTTAACATTTTTAAATGTTCAGATGCATTACAAAAACCAGAAAGTATAAACCAATATCTAACAAAAAAACTAAACAATGTGATACTAATACACCTAAGTGTGCATTTACATTGCATCTGTAAAGCATTGTACTAAGCTTTTTTACACTAAATAATAACTTAATTTACCTTAAAGTGATTGATATAAAAATTCACCGATAGTGCCTCAGGAGTCCATGCATATCGTTTAACCCTTTAACAGCCAGCGCCACCATTTGGTAGTGCACATTTTGTCTCTTGAAGCGTACATCTGTAAAGCTTCGTGCAGGATCAGGAAACTTTGTGAAACCGCGCTATTAAAACAAACATGGATATTGCTATTTTACTGTAATGGCCACTAAATAATAACTGTACTTACCTTAACCCTCCTGTTATCCTCAGATTTACTTTACAACCTTTATCCTCTGGGGTCAATTTGACCCCAGTAGTTTAAAACTTAAGACAATGATCATATTCCAAATTTTAACCAAAATGTATGTCTATGGTGCTTTAGGTATCTTAGTTGACTACCTAAATAACCATTTAAATAAAACATTACCCCGACCTTCCCCCCCACAGACCCCTTTATACATCCAGAATTCCTATTATGTGACTATCAAAAATACATATATCACCATAAAATCTCACTGACTGAAATAAAATGTTAAAGTAAGATATTTTTGAAGTTGTTAAAGGACCAATAACTAAAGCAGAGGGTAGTTTTTTTTTACAATGATACATTTGCATGCAATAGTCACCTCAATATCATCCTACACAATCAACACAAATATGTGTAAAATGTTGAAAACAGCCTGGGGTCAAATTGACCCCAAGGAACACCGATGCGTACAAAGTGCGTACAGGACATTTAAAAAAGATCTTCATGTTCATTTTCATGTTCCCATTAGTCCTCACTAAATTAGGAAAAGTCACGAAATACTAAGCAAAAAATTAAATGTGAACCATTTTTTTAGATACATAAAACATTGAATGGGGTCAAATTGACCCCAAGGATAACAGGAGGGTTAAGTGATTAATTGCACTGTATGGGTAAATGCATGATTGGTGCTATTGATATAATAATTTACTTGACTTCAGTAATACAGCTGATAGTGCCTCAGGAGTCCATGCATATCGGTTAAGCTGAGGTATATTTAACTGTAGGAACTGTTATTTGGTCAGATAAGCTCCATGTGCTCCGCAAACATTTCTTGAAAGGTAAACGGAATTTAGTCCGAGAAAAAAGGGTAGTTCCCTGACCGGGAATCGAACCCGGGCCGCGGCGGTGAGAGCGCCGAATCCTAACCACTAGACCACCAGGGACCGTTGTGAAACGAAAAGATATTTTTATTTTTAAACCTCGTTCCGTTTAATACGTTTCCAATATTGTTTGTGGACGCTTATCTAGACCTTGTATATCGACCAACACTCTTTAATACATCTCACCTACGCTAATTTAAGACGTAAACGTATTACCTGGAATTGAGCTAGACCTAGCTGTTAGTAAAGTCAGGCTTGTGTTGAGCTAATGTTTATACAGCGCACAAGACACCAGAGGGCGTAGTTAAGGAAGGCTTCATTTTGATATTAAGCTGGTGGAGGTGGAGGATGCACGCAAGGTAACGTTATGTGGGCATTTTGGCTACCTGTTTTTCTGTCTAATTGAACGTTTAAATGCGTTGTTGTACATACATGTTGAGCTTCAGCGTAAGGCCAGGTTGCATGGATAGGAATACCATATTTTAAGAGGAAGCGTTAGCGCCTGGACCGAATAAAAATATCCTTACCATCTCCACCAGGTTGCTATTGTCTGTAAACAACGTAGCTAGCTCGCCAGTTAGCATCAGCTGTTAAATCAGCTGGAAAGGTGAACCTTGTTCACAGTGCTTGTTTGCTTAAACCTGACGGTCGCACATCTTGCTTTAACATTAGCACAACAGGATATCTGTCGTTTGCCGCTGCACCTTAAGAAGAGGCTGAAATCTGGTCAACAGGAATTCCCATTGAGCGAGCTGCTACACTGAAGAATGTAGCTAGGTGGGGTGTAACCGTTGCTTCAAATTAGCATTTCCTCTATAGCCATTTACATGTTATATATCTATTTGAGGCTGCACATAGGTGAACTGCTAATGCTTTTCTTGTTGTTCACGGTGTGCGCCATGCGTGTTATCGATTGTTTCGTTTCTCGCTTTATGCTGCATGTTTGTATCTACTGGATTCCAGAAGCATAATTACATAATAAAACGCATGTTTACTGAGGCAGTGTTAACAAGTAGCAGATGTGTCTTCCCTCTGCAGCACAGTGATGCATTTTCCATTCCGTCTGTTGGTCAGCTGAGTGGCCTGACATGCTTGTTATAGGATGCTTTCATCGCCCTCCACTTAGGCTGATGAGGATTCAGTATCATTTATATGGTGTTTGCCTTGTAGTGAGTTGAGTGAGAAGGCTCCCTGCAAATCCCACTGTTTAAATTCTCTGCAGGACAAGAAAGAAGAGGTGATCTTCCAAAGTATGCTGTGGATGTTTGTATGGATGCCCCTGACTGCATGCTGATTTAACACCCTGGACTGATGGAAAAGAGAGACAGGAAGCCGGGATATTTTGCCAGGTAAGGCCCCTTGGTGACTGTGTATGTTTGTTTTTATTTGATGTCATTTATTTGCATTCAAATTATGTATTTTCCATGCAGCTAAACACCATTTTGCATGTTTCCTGTGCTTTCTTTTTAATGTATGTTTTATGAAGTACATTTTGTTTAAGAATAACACATTTACCCGAGTGCTTTACAATTTGTTCAAAGTCTATCATTATAACTGGAAAATATATGTGCAGAATTAGAACTGTAGATGCATTAAATTTAATATCTTTGCCTATCTGCTGCAAATAAATCCTGTAATTTGTTATTCTCTATTAACATTACAGACCAATTACAGTGTCAGGTTTCTTCCTAAATGCTCTCCAGTTAACAGACGTCTCATTAGCTCAAAAGTTAATAAATGATCAAATGTTTCCTTGCTGAAACGGACAATAATATTTCTGCTGTTGTGATATTTTTTATTTGACTCAGCCCAGATATCACATGCTGAAGTTTAAAGTCCAAAATGTCAGTATGAACTAGTCCCCCTCAGTGACAGTGCGGCTTTGTGCCGCACGGCCATGCGTACCTTGACAAACTGCTGTAAAGGTGCATTAACTAATATATTAGTCTAACCTTTTCTTAATGAAGTGTCGGCACAGTTAAGTCACCTGTCTGTGAGCGGCACCCAGCCGACACAGCCTTGTATAATCCGAGTCATGCGTCAGAGTTTCTTGACCCACATTGTTGATGTCGGCAGTAAAATTGAATTTTGGTAGCATTGTGAAACATGATAGCAGGAAATGTGTGGAAAGAGGATTGTCACGGCTACGGTGCATGGATTGACAATAAATTGGGGGGTTATGGTTAAAGATCAGAGATATTTTTTTTAGGTCAACACAGATTAGACGTCACTATTTAGAGAATGAATGTCACAGTGGATAAAAGAGATAAAGTGGTGTACTACTCTGTCTAAAGAACGTTAAACCACACTGCAATCTGCTAAATGTCTGCAAAAACATTACGTTATAGAATGAGAAACATAAACAAGATTTGTCTCGATTTATGAATTCAAATGGGTGAACATTGATTATATGTAAATAACGGCTCCGATGTTGAACAGTCAACATATAAAGTGTATCAAAAACTGAATATATTAGTTGATTTATGGATAAGCAGAAGTCATCCAGTCAATGTTGGCTTGTGATAAATGATCTACGATAGAATGAAGCCTAACGGCCTTTTTCTCTATCTTATTATGTCTCAGGTTACTTGTTCAAGCTATGCTGACAGCCTGGTACAAACCTGCAATTTGTCTTGTGTTTTATTAATGAGATTGTCTTAAATTCAAACTATTATTTTGAAGGCATCAGATATCACTTGCTCTCTAATAACGAGGTAAGCAGTGCAATTGATCCTAATGGGATTGCAGGCTTTAACCTGAGTTAGAGGAGGGGTTCTCCTGCAGAGGCAGTGTGTATATCTGTGGCTGCAAAACAACAGTGGAAATGTGCTGGATGGAAACCGCAGATATGAACAGTCCTCCTCAGCTTTACATACAAATAGATGTTTTGCCTGCGTGTACAGAATGTGAACATTTCAGGAAGTAAAATCGGCCTTATCTCTCAACACGACCCCTCTATAACATGTAGCTCGGCTGCTTTTTGCACCATATGCTGCCTCACTTCCTGACCAATGGAGGAAGGGTCAATGTTGAGCTTACACATGCCATAACAAGTATTGTTTACCCATTATAGACTTTTTCATGTTATATTGTTTTAGGACAGTGGAACGGTATTCATGCCGTTAGAACTGCACAAAAGAAAAACAACTCTTTAATGTTAAAGTTGGAATAATTATACCAACCTGATCTAATTTAGGTAGAAAATGAACCCCTTTAAAATTACACACAACAAAATGTTAAAAATAAGATCAGTCCTTCAACACATCTTTACATTTGCTTATTGCAGGCTGTGCACACACACTTGAGATTGAAGCTCATTGCAACTCTGAACGAGCTCCACAGCGTCCATAGAGAGACACTCGCATGAATTAGCGGTCGTCGTGGTGATTTCACTCCTCACAGCTTAATGGCTGTAGAGAAAAATAACACAACGCTTTGAAGAAGCCTCTAGAAAATTAGGGGTTAAATGTGTGTGGCTGTACAGAAAAATCCTGAAGCAAAACGTATTTCCATACCATTGTTTTCGAGCAAAACAAGTTAAACAATAGACAACATAACGACCAAGCAAATCCGGAATTTCTTAAAAAATTAATAATATTTGTTGTAGTAGCGGAGGCCAAATGTATTGGGTCTTTTTTAATCCATGCTAGCAACAACTACTCTCCCTGGGCTGTATATTCAAATAAAATAAAATTGCAACATCTACCTTGCATTCAATAATAATATCACGTGAAAACTACACGTGTACCAAACATAAAAACAATAATTAGACTTTAAATTGATTGAAAGGTAACCAAAACAACAACACTAGTCTCAGATCATGTGAACATCCATATTGCAAAAACATAAATGATTGTTGCCAATGTGCATATTTACTAAAGGGGTGTGAGTATTTATGGAATTAGTTCATATTTGTATTTGATGTTTGTTTTTGCTTTTTACTCACAATACTGTGCTTTCTCTGCCATTATGTTAATACACTGGTTACACATTTAAGATTAGAGGGGAGAGAGGAAAGTGGAACGCTAATATGAAGGCTCAATGCTCTGTGAATCCCCCAGAGTGAAACAGACGGTGCTGTTCAGACAGATTTTTGAGTTCACCACCAGATGTTCGCTGCGTCACAGACCCGAGGCTCTGGGAGAGGCCTGAACTCCGTCAGCAGCCTTATCGACCCACTCCTGCCTTCCCATTAGGGCACTTGAACATTTGAAATGCTTCTCTTTGCATTTTCCAAGGGTTTTGCAGGGCAACACTGCCCCTATCACCAAAAGCTTCGGATAAATCAATTTATATTTTTTTAACATACTCATAGGCACACTTAAGAATTCAGCTGGGCTCGTTCTGTAGATCGTACACTATCGCTAAGTGCTCCACCAACTCATGGTTCCACTGCGATGATTTCCCCCTTATTGAACCTCAGTGGGGGCTGGAGATGCCATTACATCACTGCCTCACTGCCTCACCTATCAATCATTAAACGGGGGGGGAAAGGACCGTCTGAGAGGATAATACTGCTGACACAGCAAAGTTGAGAGGGAAAGGTTAAAGCTCAATCCAATAACTTTGAGCACGAAAGCAGCACCTGGAAAGAAGGTCTGAATTCGCATAACGGAAAGTTTTGATGACATTGGATCACTAGGAGGGCATTCAAAGAGGGCAGACATCCGCCAAGGCCATTCCCTTTCTCGCAATGCTAACAAAAGTCCTAAATATTAATAATAGGGTTCTTCTTTTCCCCCTTACACCAAGTTTCATAAACATTTGAATGGTCATGTTTCCATTTTCTTCTCCAGTTCAACTCCTGTGTAGTCTACACTATACTGTATATGTTCATATATACCGTATATTGATCGCAACATTATCCGAGTTATTATGGAATAAGTTATACCATATCTGATTTAAAAGCCATTTTAGCTCCTGTGCTTTCTTTATCTTACTTACAATAAATAATGTTGTTTGTCTTGCATCCACATCAGGCTGAAGAGGCGGAGACAGCTCAAGCAGAGCCAATCAGAGAAAAGCGTGACTGATCAGAATCCCACCATCATTTCCTGTCCAGACATCCCAAATGAGGGCGACCCGCACAAAACAACGGACCTGCAGAGAATAACATCGAAGCCACCGGCCTGCCCGGGTAAGACCTGCTACGAAATCCAAAAAACCTGGAAAACTGGGGCAGCTTTGCTTGGGGGTGCTCGGGTATCTTCTGTACACGGTTGATGCAACATGAAGCAGAAAGAAGACTTATGTTGCCCCTTTCAGTATAATAAGACAGATTTGCTCTTTGTCGTTTAGTTCTTGCCCTGTAAAACAAAGGAATTCTCATCTACAGAAGTTTTGGTTTTAGGCAAACTTTACTGGGTAATGCTTACACCCACCAAGGTGAAACCAAATATCCCTACTGCTACAGAAGGATTCAGGGTTTTTGTCTTAGCTCAATTGTTTTGGTTGCCCGCTGTAAATTCCAATGTTTATACACAAGCAATATCTCAACTCGTGGTACTAGCCTACTGTTAGTGTGAGTTGTATTCCCCTGTTCTGTTTAGTGGTATGCAACATAAGGGTCATCTCTGTTCAGAACAACCTCAGCAGTTTTAAACAGGAAGTTGCATAACCTTTTATCCTGTAGTTTTTTACAGTTGATGATGACATTTAGGGCGCAGTACTCACAAAGAGTGTGAGTACTGAGAAGTGGTGCTAGTTTAAATGTAAAGTTGAAATGCTACTATGCCTTTCATTTCTGTTACTTCAAATCCAACTGAGAGCTCTACCATCTTTGCTATTTATATGACTCTTAAATGTTAAAAAGTAATCTTTTGAGCTTTCAAAAGAGAAGCATTGCTGTACTAGACCACTCATATAATTTGATAGTGACTGGATCATATCACTAGGCTATTGAACTTGAATTACATTACAGCGTTAATCCGCACATGTTGTTTTGCAGATCAGTGCAATTTTCCCTTTTTTGTTAAGGGACAGGGAAAAAATCATTAGCTCTTATATATTATTACCTTTTTATATTTCCTTTTTTTTTTCTCGTTTAGTTTCAAAATATCTTTTAGGTGAGCTTTTATCATTTATTTTTCATGACTCAACTGTCATTGCATCCAAAAATAAATGAGGACATTGAGAATTAATATTTGTAATGTATCAATGTCTGTATAAGCTAATTGTCCGAACACAGTATAACTTCATATTTGCCAAACACTGGACCTAATCTAACTTGCATTTTGTCTTGCCTTTTGTCAGTGTGTGCTACATCATGCATGCTATCATGTTGCTGGTTTTGTTTGTACCACAAACTGTTACTGACTCCTTCATGTTGACAGTGATAATGGACTTCAGTCATGTTTGAGCAGGCGAGCCAGCTGTGTAAACTGCTGTATTTGTTTCAATTAGACCACAACATTGTTGGCTGCAGCCCATTCAATAAAATGTTTAGCAAATAACAGACAAATGAAACGGAACGCGTTAAACTAGATGGGCTTTCCGGAAAAAGGCCATAGCCTGAAATGAGTCATAGCAAATTACCAGTCACAGTTTGAATGTAATAAATAAGCGACAGTGTTCATAAAAATGACAGGGGTCTTTAAAGTGAAGAGGGGCTGGAGTCTCACTGTCTCGTGCTTAGTCATGCTCTCTGTGTCCATGGTGGAGCAGCAGGGTAATTTAGCATTCAGGGAGTGGTGCGCTAATAGCTTCTGTGTTCTTGGCGAGAAGAAAATGCTGACTGTGGGGCTTGTCTACTACAAGGGTCAAATTGTGTGTGCGTGTGTGAGTTTGATAACTGCCTCAGCATGTGTGGGCCAGTGTTTTTAGACCTGATAATGATAGAGGAAAAACAAGCACTGGTATTGACTTAAAAAGCAGTAAACCACGGGATACTTGGGAGTCATCTCTAGTGGGTTTTCTTTACCCTCCTTTTACTGTTTGTTGTGGTAACTTAAATCTATATGCCAGCAACCACTGTATAAGATGGACGGAATGAAACCATATATGAATTGCCTGAAGGAATAATTCGATGTTTTCCTCATATGACATCTGTTTGCATTTGTCGTTAGTCTTTACAATACTGTTTTCATTTCTCTCTTTTAGAAAATGGCTGTAAAAGTACCAATCGGGCAAAGAAGGAAAAGCAGAGGCCACCAGGGACAGTGGAGTTCACTGTGAGTAAAACAGTGAAAGCTCATCAAAATAACACACTGACTTATTAACAGAAAGGTTATATTTTGACGATCTGTATATCTTGTTACAGGTGGGAGCTAATGATTCCCTCAACAGCATTGCACTCAATTTCAACGTCACCCCGAACAACCTGGTCCAGCTGAACAAGCTCTTCTCCCGCAGTGTGTACCCCGGGCAGGTGAGACCCTCCACAGTAACATGAACATCTGCCTTATTGTTGCTAAGACTGGCTCACCGTCTGCTGTCCCTCGTCATCATCATTACAGAAGCTGTTCGTCCCCGATGTGAGCCAATCAGAAACAGAGCTGAAGTCCTCGAGTTCCACTGATCCCGCCTTCAGAAATGGCTTATCAGAGAAAGCATCACATGTAAGTAGAAAGTGATTCATTATGTTGTGCAGACTACAATCAGTTTAAATTAGCCATTAAGGGACCAATTTCTTATGCTTTCTATTTAAATGATGACTATAAAACGTTCACAAAAAAAGGCCACAAAAAATACTTCACTTACTTCTTTCTACTTAACTAGAGTACTAGAAGTAGAAGTAATAGTGTGTCTTCCACCAAGTACTTCAGGATTAACACATTGGTTTATTAGATAACATAGCAAGTTTCTGTTTGTTTTCAAGTCAGAAAATAAATATTATTTGATTTTAATCAAACAGAAAAGTCATGAACCTTAATTTAAAAGCAGCAGCGTACCTGCTGTTTTTATGAGTTTGCTCAATATATATGGTGCATTAAAACTAAACACTGCTTCTCCATGTATAGTTTTGACATGTAGGTCATTTAAATAAATCATCATCTGACAGACAAGTCAAACAGTCTGTTTCTGGACACTACAGTGATACCAAGAGCTAAACGCTGTGATGGCCTGACACCTCTGAATCTGAACCGTAAAGGTCAAAGGTTGACGAAAGCTGAAAACACACATTGATTAAACACAAAAAAACAAGCTGTACTGAATTCAAGCACGACATTAAGGTCTGTCCTTTTAACTTCCTTCAGGATGGCATTTCAAACGGCAAGTCAGCAAAGTCCCTCCGGCATGATCTCTCCCCAAACTCAGAGGACGAGAGCCCGGCAACCGTTAAATTCATCAAGATGAGCTGCAAATATTTCACAGATGGCATGGTAAGAAGCCTAGAACATGTGACAGTGGCAGGTAATAATTCAAGAGAATGCTGAAACACTGTTCCTGAGAATATTCTGATGTTTAGAGAAGAATCAGCTGGTACCCCTCTCTGATTCAGATGTGGTTGCAGTGCCCTCATGTGTTATGTCTTCGGTGCAGGGAGTGGTGGGCGGCGTGCTGATTGTGACCCCCAACAACATCATGTTTGACCCCCACAAGTCGGACCCCCTGGTGATCGAGCACGGCTGCGAGGAGTACGGCCTGATCTGCCCCATGCAGGAGGTCGTCTCCGTGGCGCTGTACGATGACGTGTCGCGCATGAAGCTCAAAGACGCTCTGCCATCGTAAGCGCTTCAGACCGCCTCGTTTTCTAGCTTCCCTCTTCTCTAAATGTTCTTCTTACAGTCCTCTGCTCAGATTCATGCTCTGTTGTTCCTGTCTTCCAGTTTCTATTCTTCTTTTTACTCTCAATAATACTACCGTTTGTGTAAACCCTTTTCCTCTTCTCCATTCAAAACACTTTTCACGTTGGACTCAAAGTCTCATATGTCAATAGTTTTGTAGTTTTTTCATTGAATTGTTGTTTTGTTTCTCATTTATCTCTTTACTTTTGATTTACTTCTATTGTGCTTTGATCGTTTCACATCACATGTTGTTTTGTTTTGCATCATTCTTGTCATTCATAATTTTCTGTTTGGACTTTTCCTTTTTTGTTTTCCCTTTTTCATTTCACCCTGGTTTGCGGTGCGGTATGTGTGATGCCCCGTGACCCCACAGAGACCTACCCCAGGATTTGTGTCCTGTGTACAGGCCCGGAGAGTGGGAGCAACTGCCCTCGGAGCGAGATCTGAACCCCTTCAGCCGCTACGAGGCTCTTGATCCCAAGCGACCAATCGTGTTGGATGACATCGAATCAACCCTCTCAGAAACTGGTAACATCATGTCATGAAATGTCCACAGTTTAGCTGCTGTAGCGAGTACAAAGAGAGAGAAAAAAGTTCCTTTAAAACGGTGGTCACTCTGGGTTATAACTTTTAACTTGTATCTGTTTTACTCTCCACAACCAACATTTATTATGGTGCTTTGCTGGTTTATATGAATTAAATTGGCTTGGGAATTTAGACTTGAGTATCTAGATTTCCCTTTGACATACATTTGAACACATAAAGTATTTATTGGTTTACTGACAAATGATGATAAATCCTAAGGGATCAATATTTTCTATTCCTACTTTTTTTTAACTGTTTTCTGCCATTGTCGAATTTCATTTGGGGGCATGGGAGAAATGTACTGTACATAAAACATCAACAAGACACTACAAACAATACATCTCAAATAAAAGTGTGCAGATGTATTGAAATAAAATGTCTTTCTAAAAATGGCTTAATGTTCAACAAAGACCTGTTTATCGTCTTCATACCAGTGAGCACAGAGGGTGATCCGACGGAGAAGTCTCCATCAGACGAAGGCTTCACTGAGTTGGAGCCGACTGTGAACGCGAGCGCTGAAGAGGTGGAGGCGACATCCTCCAAAACTCCCAGCATCCTCAGCACGGACCAACAGGAACTAGGACCAAGCTGCTCAGGCCGGGAAGACTTTAAGGACAAGTCGATTGGTGGTAAAACTAAAGTGAAGCTGGACGATGACGAGGATGAAGGCGTCGCTCAGACCAGCTCCATTGAGGAGGGAGAGTCAACACAATCCTCTTTAGAGACTGAAAAACAGGGTAGCTTGCTGGATAATCCTACAAACCAAAAGGAAACCAAATATATACAACCTAAAGGGATAGAAGAGCTGCTAAACAGTGCACATTATGAAATAATCGAAGCACCAGTGGACCAAAACAGTAAACTGAGTCTGAAGGAGGCTTCAGAGGTTTGTGGGGGCTCGAGTCCTAAGAGACAAAGCCCTGTCAGACCAGCAGGGGGCGCTGAGCTCAGCGAGGAGGAGATACGCAAGAAAAGCTACGAGGCAGAAGTGAAGACATGGCTGCTGGAGAGGATGCATGCTCCAATAGAAGGTAATATATACATTTTTTTAATTATTTCATACCATTGGTACTGTCTTTAATTAATCTATTTATATTTAGTTTTCATTTAAATATATTCTTATTTGTTTTGTGTGTGTTGACATAAAGATATTGTTCTGTATGGTGTGTGTTTATTGAATATCAAACTAAGAAAGCATGAAAAAAAGGGGAATATATACTCTCCTGATGTGTCCTCCAGCTGACTTTGGCGCCTCCATGTGGGCTATGATAGGGACTACAATAACATTTAGGAGTGTCAAATTAAACTCTTTCTCTACTTTTGTATTTCCCCATTCTCTATAGACATGCTCTTCTCATCCAAGGAGAAGAGTAAAATCCCCCCAATGTTCCTGTGCTTCAAAGTGGGAAAGCCAATGAGGAAGTCCTTTGCCACCGCAATGACTTCTAGTCCCGCCCACTCATTTGGGGGCCGGGGTAAACAGCCGGAGTACTGGTTCGCTGTGCCACAAGAAAGGTGAGGCGATAATAGATGAAAGAATGTCTTAAACTACAATGTATTTAAGATAGGAGTGTGTATTTAACCCATCTAATATATGCTGTGTGTGTTTTAGGGTGGACCATCTGTATGCATTTTTCGTGCAGTGGTCTCCGGATGTGTACGGGAAGGAGGCTCGAGAGCAAGGCTTTATTTTGGTGGAGAAAGATGAGCTGGACATGATCGACAACTTCTTCAGTGAGGAAGCTTCTTGCAGTTGGGAGGTAAGCTCAGCCAAAAAGGAGGCAGCACCCTTGTCTTCTATTCACATCACACATTGATTTGATTTAATTTAGTTAGTAAACATATAAACAAATGCATAATGCTTTGACGAAACACCCGGCTGCCTACCAACGCTTATTGTTTAGGTGTCCCTTGATAGGCAGGCAGTCACATCATTAGCTAATGCTATCTAGATCTGATGGAAATGGACATAAAGGCGAGTGAAGTATAATCGGACTCGAGAGAGAGATCAGAGATCAGGATCAGATTCTGCTGACGGAGAACAGCAGCTCTCCCAGATCACCTCCACCAAACACACACTTAGCAATATTATCTACCTCTGGAACTAGCTAAACTACTTCGAAATATGTTTATTCTTTACTGTCGGGTCACTCATTACTGGATCACGCACTGCATGAGACCGATACTGTCAGGAGAGGGAGAGTTTCTCCAGTTTTTCACCTGATTAGCCCAGAGTAAAATGCTTTTGTGTGCACGAACTATAGGTGAACAGCAAACACCAGTTTGATGTTGGTGACAGTATGAATATCCTTAAAAAAAGTTATAGGGGGGGTGCCAAATCCGCCAGCATATTGCTTGCCTTTTATCTCCTGTATCACTTTTGCTGTAACGCTGTACATTTTCCTGATGCGACTTTGTCGTTGAATTCCTTTTTATATGCTTGTTTCCATCCCAGATCATCACCATTGACGAGGCTAAGCGCAGGCAGAGTTTCACCAGCTGTGATGCAGAACTATCAGTGGATGCACTTCCCATACTCAGTGAGGCCAGTGACCTGCTGCAGGACACGCACATGGAGAAGGTATATAATACTTTTAACCACATAAAATAAATCCAGATTCTGAAATGACGAAATATGCAAGATACTAATCCGTACGCTTCTTAATCTGATGATGTGTTTGCCCTCCAGCTTGCATGCCGCTTGCCGCCCCGTGTGCAGATCTACCCCTGGAGACTGGCCTACAGCACGGTGAAGCACGGGACCAGCCTGAAGACTCTGTACCGGAGCCTGGCAGACGTGGAGAGTCCGGTTCTGCTCGTCATCAAAGATATGGACAACCAGGTAGATAACTGTGCAAAGGGTCGTACTGTATGTGCGTGAATACGGCCACACTGGCTGAGAATACAGGAGGTAAATAACAGTCAAAGAAAATGGCCTTGTATCATAAGTAGTTGATACACAGGTGGCAAAAGAAATGTAGAGGTAGTGATATTTTAAGATTTTTACATAATAAGGCTTCAATACAGAGTATTTTTGTCCCACTCATGTCAGTCATCATATTTCACAACGTAATCCCCCCCTAAAAAATCAACTGAATCTGCCTCTTTATCACAGATATTTGGGGCTTTCTCAAGTCATCCGTTCAAAATGAGCGAACATTGCTACGGCACAGGAGAGACGTTCCTCTTCAGCTTCTGTCCTGAAATCAAGGTTTGCCTTACCATTGTTTATAATCTCAATTTAGGTATGAGGTCTCATTATTTTAATAGCGTTAACATAAATTGTTTGCTCTCATTTTCAGGTGTACCGCTGGACGGGCGAGAATTCTTACTTTGTGAAGGGAAATATTGATTCTCTGCAGATGGGAGGAGGAGGGTAAGAAGCAAATCACTAGCTATTTCACTCTGTTTTTTTTGGGGTTTACCATCAGTTCATTTCCTCTCTCCCCTCTGCAGTGGTCAGATGGGTCTGTGGCTGGACGCTGAGCTGTACCGAGGCACCACCAACAAATGCGCCACCTTCAACAACCAGCCCCTCTCCGCCCAGCGGGACTTCAACATCCACAGTGTGGAGGTCTGGACCTTCGAGTAGTCTTACCTGATCATAGGTACTCCTACATTCAACCTCTGCTCCAACACCCTCCCCCGCCCCCCCCAAGTCTATTACACGCCACTTGGAGGCAAAGCTAGCTCCCCCACAACGACACTGAACGTTCTGTGAACGGCCATCTGTAGCCTGCATCGACCTTCGGCAGGCAGGTCGGCCAGTTTGCATTTGGCTCCTTCTTCCTTCTAAGGTGGAAGTGTGTCGTTGCTCTCCGTTCATTGGCTGCCTTAGACATCCGTCAACGCCTCAAGCTTTCCCAGCATGCAAACTGCCTGACCACCATAAGAGAGGAAAGAGAGAAGAGAGAAGAGGAAGGATGCTCATGTTACTATTGAGGTAATCCCTAAAATATTTCTAGTGTGAGGAAGAACAAGGTTTCCCATTATGATGAACGTTATTTTGTGCAGGAATAATGATGTAATTAGTTTCTTTGGGAATGTACAGGATAAAGTGCTGAAGACATTTTTTTTTACGATGTTATGGATTTTAAAAGGAAGTGGAAATTGCCAGAAAGATTATTTTGGATCCTCTACTATTAAATTCATTTAAATGCAGGAAATGTTTACAATGGAAGCGTTGCACTTCCTCTGACGGCTGAGTTTAGGTGAACTTAATGAGTGTTTCATTTAATTATCTCACAACTACTTAAGTTTTAATTTCCCCAAAAGAAATCCAGGTTTGCAAAGACCAAATATGTTCCATTTTAATTTCGCATTTGTTGTGAGTTTATTTTATAAAATATTTTAGATTTTTTTATTTTAAAATTGTATTCTTATTACATTCTTTACAAAGAGTGCTCAATTTTAATGGATGTGCTTTTATAGAAAGTGTTGAATGTTTCTGTTTGTGATTGGACCTAACAAGCACTACAAATGACTGTTTTGTCAGTATTGAATTCATATCTCACGTCGACTGATTTCTATCTGTTTTTATTAATTTTGCGGTCATTGTTTAGAGCCAGTAGAAGTTAAACATGATGTCACTTTGCACTACAGGATTTATCGACAGTCATTGCTCTGTTGTGGCCTCGTGTAATTAAACATTTATTCAATGTAAAATTGTTACTTAATGCTATTTGATCACCACTATAGGTCAGCATTTGCTTTACTTAAAAATGGAAAAAGGGACAGTCTGTTTTTGCACTCTGGTAAGCCACTAACAAAAATTTCCGATCTACTAACACAGAAAATAAATGTTAATTTATATCCTTTGTGTCCGACACAGGCTTGTAGTGCATGCATTATGCAATACTGCAAATGTTTGACACCACTCAATGATACCTGCCATACTTTTCACTAATGCCAGTAATCGCTTTATGTGAAAATGAGCTTTGTGTTCTTGTGTTTTAACTGTGAATGATCCCTGAGTATTATTTCTCGTGAACCCAAAACTGCTGTGATATTACTATGGATCTATTTATTGTGTTGTTATAGCAAACACATTTAAACCTAAATAAATGTTATATATACACATATTATTAAGGGTTGTGTTGTTTATGTCTACTTTTATATATCCCATCTTATGGTTTCTTGTCGCTAATCATTGTAGGACTGTTGAAAGAGGAGTGTATTAATTTAAGTCTTAGTTTTACTGTTAGACACTGTGCCATAAGGAAGAAGCCAGTGGTGGGATCTTTCCGGGAAGTCATTCGCTGCAAAGATCTCACATTGAGAAGATGAAACACTCTGAACATGAAACTGAATTACTCTCTGCCCTAAATTAATTCAATTGAGAGGGAAAAAGGAGAAATAAATTATGAAGTTAAGATAATAGTAGAGGTTTAAGTTTGTTGAACCTTAAAATTGTTTCGATTTTCAATAAAAATATATATTTGGCTCACAGGTGTCATTTATACTGGGGACGCTGGGGACCAACCACTTTTGTAAATGGCTAATTTGCTCCCCACCGCTTTGCATTAGGATCATTTGTTAAACATGTTCTGAAAATAGCGTGCACAAAGAATTGTACACTTTGAGATTTGCACAACAGAACATGTACAATGTTGAGGACTGTTCACACTTTTTGGGTGTATTTCTGGCCACCCAAGTGGTGCAATTTGGACCTGCGACACGTTTAATATTATAATTGAATAGAGAATAGTAAAGCATATCTTGCCCCCGCTTTGCCCAGTGTAGCATAGTTACTGCACTAGGTCAAAGGCCATGAACAGGTGAGTTTTTAATGATGACTTGAAGTGGTATGCAAGTTATTATTGTATACCAAGAACTTGCAGTTGAGAGGAAATGTCTGTGATCTGACCCTTTCACATATTTAATGTTACATTTTGTTGGGGAATAATTTGCCCTGCATGTCCTCCTTCGCCTTCTGACGCAGCTGACCAACCTTGAGCAGCCGTTATCTCCTATAAGGAGGGGCTGCCCTAGCATATTGTTGATGTTGCCAGTTTATGACCGGGCAACTCTCTGTCAGAGATCGTTATTGTTGTGGGACACCTGGAACACATCCTTCTCGGGGTGTAGATGACCCCGAGCCATAAGCGACAACAACTGTGATTCAGTGTCCTCAGCTGTTTAGTCTATCTATTGAAGAATGTTGATTATTACACTCTGAACTAGTTAAAACCTCGAGCTACAGGAGGGTTCTTCAGAATTGATTGTTTGTGGCATCTCAACCCGTGTGGTCAACTCGTGGCCCGTGACATGTCTTGTGAATTCTCGGGCCGAAGCTCCAAATAAACCATCAGTGTTTGACATCAAAGCTCCAGCTGTCCATCGTGTCTCTCTTTTCTGAGTCCTGACTCCAATTGCTTCAGAAGTTTCCCCCACACATTTCATTACATTTCTTCCTCTATAATGTCACTCTATTTGTTTATTTTGGTTTAGTAAAAGATTTAAAATATTGTGTTCAAACGGTGTATGATGTGAGGATTTATGGAAACAAGATTGAGTCTTCGTAAATATAGACGATCTTTGGTCCACATACAGCCTATCATAGGTTGTGTTTACCGGCAACGCGTTGAGAAGGAAACAAGAAAGAAAATCTGAAATATGTTGAGAAACGACTCAAAATTAACTTCAGAAAGCGATGAAACTTGTATTTTCTGTTTGATAGCCAACGGTCAAGACAAAAAAACACAAGTCATCAAAAAGGTAAGATCCTTAAAGTTGTAACGGCAGGTAAAGCTCACCTATACATTGCATTACACCATTGTATCAACAATATAAGGGTTTAAATACCGTTTGGTTATCCTTAGGAAGTCTTTAAATCAGGAAATGGCAACAATGGAGATGTTAGACTCATTTTGTGCCTTTCATCATAGCGGAAGCAGTTGACCTTTTTCGGGCTGGATATTTACTCTCGTTTTAATAGCCATGAAATTGTTGAAGTCTGAGGTACACACAACATAAAATGATTAAAGGTCAACGTCTCTACATTTCAAAGAATGGATAATTATGCAGTGGTTACAAATGCATTATGCCATTATTACTTTTGCTAGTTAAGAAGAAACGTCTACATTTATACAAAGGTTATTAGGCATCTGAATAATGATAATACACTTTATTTTATATAGCCCTTTTCAAGACAAGGTAACAAAGTGATTTACAAGAAATAAACGTCAGACTAATAATACAAACAATTTAAAAGTGATATTATAACTTGAGCAAAGAAACTACAAAATGGTTAAAAAAAAAATAGAAAACAGTACAATAAGTTAGGTAAGACAAAATAAAATAAATAACAATGCATTTTAAGAATAGAATTAACAGATAAAGGGTCAAATTCTGGCCACAAACACGACAAAAACACGTTGTTGTTCCAGAGAATGGGGGCCCACAATAATACATCTGAATTTTATCCATGCTTTCTGACGGTGATAAATCTTCAAACTTCTCCCCGAATGACTCCTGGGCCCGTAACCTGTTAAGGTTTAGGGTGGCAGCTTCTTCATACGCTGCACTCGGAGAGAAATAGTGGATCATACGCAGTGGCGAATGGTCATTAGGGGCAGGTGGGGCACAGCCCCACCTAGTGTCAGCAGAAAGTATTACAAATAATGATCACAAAAAATGCAAAAAAAAAAAATATATATATATATAAAATATATTTTAAGATCATGTTTAATCATCTGATTCGTCTGTACATTGCTGTTTTAGTCTGTGTTCTTCTAATTAGTGTCTACAGTGTGTGCCTATTGAGCTGTTTTGAGCCATGTGGGACAAAACCTGATCATGCCCCTCCCTCTCACTGTCTAAGTGAACGGTGACTGTAAAAACTACACTGCGCATGCTCAGAGTATTTTCCTATTTAATGTGTGTTGCAAAAAAATAATGACCATAGGGGCACTGAGCTGCCATCCCCACCAGTGGCGGCTGGTGGAAAATATTTTAGGTGCGGCTGTGGAAATGGTGATCAAACAATACTAGGGGGCATTTTTTTTTAGAAAAGACCCCCTAAATTATGACTTCTGGTGATGTTAGAGGGGGGGGGGAAGGACAATTTGAGGCTTAAAAATATGAGAAGACTGATCAATACCTCCATAACTTCAGTTTGGTTAGCTATGAATCTTCCAAAACTTCCAAACACCTTGTCCTGGACATCGTTTCTACAGCATAAACTGTGCTAACAAGCTGAGATTCCACAGATTCTAGAAATATAAGTATCATCACTGAGCGATCAGAACTCGCGACAGGGGAAGCAAATACAGACATCACACAACGTAGCTTTAGGTAGCAAAACACGGAGATATGCTCACCTTTTGCAGAATAACAATTCTGATCAAAAACGAGAAAAACGCAGCTGAAGGTTAATCCAATGTGTCTGTCACTTTGAAAAAATGATTGATGATCCATAATTCAATTTTTTTCTGTTTGAATGTGAAGGGTTACATGAAAGAAGCTCGTCTGGCCCTCTCTGCGATTCACAGAGGGCCCGCTATAGTAACTGAACGAGAGAGTAATGTCAAATGACAGTACAATTGACCAATCATATCTTCCCTCTAAATGGGTGGGTTTTATTATCGCGGACTTTATGACAAGTTCCGCCCGCTGTGAAACTTTTCTTGTTTCCATAGCAACAACAACTTCCTGTCAACAGCGTGAACTCGCCTTCAAAATAAAAGCATGCCAAATTACACTTAAGACATACAACTGCAACGAAAGTAACAACCACAATGCAATATCATTTTCAATGTCAAAGAACACAAATTGGGTTCACAGGTGTTGTTTTGTGTGGTAGAGGGTCGCTGTCATTGATGCGTTTTGCACCCTGGGCCGTTGTTTTGATATTCCGCTGAAGTATACGCTGTGACGTAATAACTCTTTTTTTTTCTTTTTTTCGAGGGAAGGAGTGGGGGTCAGAGGGCCTAGGTATAAAGCTCACGGTTGCATTCGAATAGTCCATTTAGCTTAGGAACCTTCCTAACGGAGTGAAATGACCCGGAAGTCCCTCAGTGGCAGCCATGATAAGTGCCGTTCGAATTCTCTAAATTAAAAGGAAAGGAGGTTTCAAACTTCCTTTATAACCTCCTTTAGCCTAGGAACCACTGGACCTCCCTAACCGAAAGGAGAGGAGAAAATGCTGCCCCACAATGCCTTGCAGCCGCAGCATTTGCCGTCACACAACAGTCGGCCGTTCACGGAAACAACCGATTATGAACGAGAAATGATATCATGAAAGTTACGGTGCTTATTAAGCATTTTAAAACGTATGTGGTAAGTTGTCAAAGTGCTTTGTTTTGAACGTTCATCAGTATTATAATCAAAAAGAGAAATATGAACGTTAGTTTTTACTGAAATGATCAAATAAAGTCAACATTTCACAGTCTTTACTGAGCTGTGTGGGGTTTGTTCAACTTTTAAAAGATGTTTGAATGGTGATATACACAGTGATAGATGTTAAGGACTAACGTTTATAATAAATACATTTGTATTGATTTTAAGATCTTTTCATACAATCATATGTATTGGGATCATTTGTATTAATGTGGACCGGAGGGAGAGGGTGACGAGCATAAGTTTCACTTTCCTTTTTTATTTCAATTTCAACTTTGGTCATGAAGAATATGTTTCTCTGTTGTCCCCGTTCATAAAGCATAAAACAACAGCATCAGAGCACGGTGCAGAGTCTCTAGATGAGTTTACAGTAGTCCCTCGTTCTTATTAAACATCCATGTTGTAGTCCGCTGTATAGAAAACTGTAGTTTCCATAGTTTCCCCACAGCAGCAGGCGCACATTTATGACCTCTGCTGGCGCATCATAAACACGTCGGATAGTGAAAGTGCAGTCGGATTCTCTAAAGTGCCGCAGTCTCTTCTCCTAAATCCTTTTGAATTCTCCTATCCACTATCCCTTAACCCCATGACGTTTCACTCCGAGGTCAAGGAATAGACGATAGGGTTAGAATTTAGGAGCTGTTTTTTTGGAGTATTCGAACGCAACCCACGGCTCGCCACTGGCATCAGGTGAACACACCCTCATTTACATGACGCAAGCCTGCGTGCGTCCTTACGTAGCACGTAACACACACAGTGCGTTACAGTGCCTCACAGTGGTACAATAACAATATTACATCCCTACAGTACAGAATAGACATAATCTCTCTATACATATAATAACTGAGGACATATGTAAAGATTTCCCTTAACAGGCTGTAGGTTAATGTGTGTGTTTTATATCTGTTATTCCTTCCTCTCTGACAGAACAAGGAGCTGGTGTGTTTTAGAGACATTTACCCTGCTGCTCCTCACCACTACCTGGTTGTACCCATTCAGCACATCCACAGCTGCTTCTCGCTACACAGGGGACACGTTGATCTCGGTCAGTCATAAGATCACTAAAAGCTAATAAAAAGCTCTGCAAAAACACAGAACCTCTATTTCTCCTGACCTGCTGTCCCTTACTGCTTATAGTCACACTACTACAGCTTCTACAAATAAAGCTGCAAAGAGTCTTACTATACCTTTAGAACTATTTAGGTGTTATGAGACTGCTGCTGAAAGTATTTCCACAACTGATACTGCAACTTCCGCATTTACTTTTAAACATCTGGATTTACCGTATCATTTATTTGAGTTCATCTTATTATGGGGATGTTTAAGCTTCCTAATAGTGGTATAACTGAAGTGTTGTAACTTGTATCCAACAGTTAAGAGGATGGCTGAAATGGGGAAAGCTGTGCTACAAGACCAAGGGATCACTAATATGGAGGATATAAGGTAGGAAGAACGGTTGTGTGTGTGACCTTCAATAAGCACAAAGTTTAAAGGAATATCTTGTGGAAAGTTAAATGACATGATTGATACTACATATCTGGATGTCAGGCATAAGACTATGAGTTTAGCACAAAGAGTTAAAGCGCTAACCTGGCTCCAAACAAGCATTCTATCTCCTTTTTTTAATATATGTAAAGTGCAAACGAAATAATCCAGCATCTACGCCAACAGCAATTTGTTGTTTTTTCCCTTTTTCATAAGGTTAAAACAAATAAGAAATAAGAAACCAGTGAGCTCTAGAGGAATATTTTGTTGTTGAAATGCACCTTTAAGCTCAATTCTGACTATATGGTTGTAGCTTAAAATGTTAAGAGAGGTGGAAATACTCACTCTGTCAAAAGGTTTTTGTTATTAAGTTATTACTTTATTAAAATGTTTCCTTTACATTTATGTGTTTTCCTACAGCCTCGGCTTCCACCAACCTCCCTGTACTTCCGTCGATCATCTCCACCTCCATGTGCTCGCCCCTCGCAGCCAAATCTACGAACACTTGATGTATAAATTTATTCCAAAGACGGACAATTTTGTTACGGTGAGAGGCTCAATGGCTAAATATGAGACGATAATGTTACTCAAACACTTACAGTATATTGACTATTTTTCTTTGAACTGGACCCTTTATGCCCTTGCCCTATCTAAAAGAATATGTTTCACTTTACAGGAAGAAAGTCTCCGGAATCGTATTAAGGATAAAGCTCCCATAGTAAAGGAAGAGTGGAGTGGACTGTATATAAACTATCAAGACTTGTCCGTGGTCGGGTCGCGGAGGTAGCAGTTCCAGCAGAGAGCCCCAAACTTTCCTTTCCCTGGCCACATCAACCAGCTCTGACTGGGGGATCCCAAGGCGCTCCCAGGCCAGCCAAGAGATATAATCCCTCCGCCTGGTCCTAGGTCTACCCCTTGGTCTCTTCCCATCTTCCGGCGCAGACTAAAAACTAATCTCTTTCGACTCCACTTCGAGCAATACAATTACTAACAAAGCACTTATATATTAACCCTTGGCTTTCACGCATAGAGGTCACTACAGTGGACAGCTATTCAAAAGGTGTTTTGCATGTTTGTTTTTTTGCATAGTTGCACCATCAGCCACTACATAGGACCCTATTGCATCATCCCATACACTGCCACTCAATGGAAAGTCAGTGCAAGTGCATGATAAAGGTCTCTAAACCAAGATGAACGACAGAAAGCCAGATGGACCAAGTCACCTGCCGATATCTTGCCAATCCTTTCATGGAAAGCGCTCCCTGCAGGTATAACACATTTGGTGACATCAAGTAACAACTAAGGAATGATATAATTCATAAATAGTCAAAGTATTGATTTTATGTTTGCAGGAAATCATGATTATTCACCTGTCCACTACAGTGGACGTCATGCATCACTGGCTATATTTCAACTAAACTTCATACTGTTACTTCTACTGTTCTTCTTGAAAATACTTAATTTGCAATATCTTTTTGGGCCTTAAATATATATACTTAAGTTATTATAATGTAATTTTAAGTTTGCACATCTTTATTTATCATTTTTTCCAAATTTACAAGTTTTCAGTTTAGACTTTAATGCATACTGTCCACCTGAGTGGTTTTTTGAAAAAACTAGATTAAAAAAAACTAAAGTTAAAATCTTGTTTGTAATGCCCCAAGAGCAATACAAACACTTGGTAAACAAATCCTGAGTGAGGCTTTCATAATTCATGCATGAAAGGGCTAATAAAGGACTGGTTTATCTAAAGCCAGTTGAGTAGCACTTGAAATGTTTTAGCTCTATGAAACCTGATGTACTTATACGATTCTGTTTTCTTCAAGTTTGTATCTTCTTGGTCGAATGCACTTATTGTAACTCGCTTTGGATAAAAGCGTCAGCTAAATGCAATGTAATGTAATGTAAACTGAGTGATTGAATGAAATAATGATAATAATAATAGTTTTGTTTAAAGGTAGGGTAGGTACATTTGAGAAACCGGCTCGAGATCGCTAGAATTTGAAAATACACAACCGGAGAAAATCTGCCACTTCCTTATAGAGCCCCTCCTCCAACACACACGAACGCGCACATGACCAATGAGGGCACGAGATAAGTTTGTGCACAGATGGAAGGCTGACAGGCAGGTAGGCTAACCTCTCGTGAGTAAAGGGCAAACCACGTATCATCAGAGCTCAGAGAGGCTTAATGTTACAATTACTACTGACTATAACCTGCATTTTGTTTTGTTGCCTTTTGTTTTGGAATGAACTGTGAACCTGAAAGGTCATAGCACTTAAAGGCACAATGAGTAGGGTTTGTCCCTTGTGGTTGTAGTAAATTCAAAGTTTGCTCCTCCTCCCCATGGAGGACATTTGTTTTTGATTGTGTGTGTACATTTTTTTCATCAATTGAAACAGCTGCTTATATCTTTTGATATTTTCTGTCACAACCTATCTGATGCACTGGGGTACAATCTGTCTTTTAATATGAATATGTTATATTGAATTGTAATTAAAGATCTCGAGAAGCTCCAAATAAAGGAATCATCATCACAAAGTCTTAATGGTTTTATTATCCTTGATAATTACCTAATATTAACGACATGGGTCAATGTTTTCCAAGGTATTTCTAAGGTGTTTCTCAGTTTCTGTCTGAACACTGTTTGGAGAAAAAAACTCATGAGAATACTGTAGGTAAAGGGTTTTATGAAGAAATGTCAATATTTACTTTAAATTGGCAGGGTGTGCATAGATATTTAAAGGGTTCTCAAATGATCTAAGATAAGAGTAATGGCTCTTGGCTAAATGCATTTCTGGTTTACATTGCAGTGTCACTTCTCTCTGTGCGCCACTTGGAGTCACTAGTGTGACTTTCAACTCTTTCACTTTGTTTTGATTTTATGATCCATAAAACATACAGGCTTTAAAAGCTGAATCTCAACTTTCTTTTATTACTTATGTAAAGATTTGAAGGCAAAAATCATAAAACATAATCCTCTCTGACATTATTATGCTACTATAATACTGTGATTAATTTTCAACCTTAACATACAGATATACACACCTTGTCCCTTCAGGGTTGCAAACAATCCTTTTATAATCTTTTTGTCATATGTCAGTAGTGAGTTTGAAAAGGGAAATATTTCCAAAGCTTTGTGTCATCTTGAGCTAAACTGAGGAAGAAGGTGTCCAAAACTATAACATCCGTCATGAACAGCAAAACATGTCAGAGTCTAGAAGAAGCTGTCATACATCATTACAAATATATATATATCAGTTCTTAGACCAATACTTTTTTTATGTTACTCTAAATCTACAAAAACTAAAAATGTATCATCCTGCTATTTTCCCTGCACGATTGAGCTTATTGAAAGCCCCTTGAAACTCAGATCCAGAGGGTTTCATCCTGTTGTAAGATAATAAATGTGGCCACATGCATTTGAAGTCTTTCAAAATGTGTGCATGTTATCTGGTGATTTTACGGCTGTTGGCTGTCAATACTTATAAAGCCTTCTCTAATCAAGTATGAGAACAAATAATGAATTGTCAGGTCATTTATTTAATATCCCATAAACCATTGTTGACAGAAAATAGGAATATGCCACCTAAAAGCACAACATGTAAATGAGAAAAAACAAGAAGGAATTGGATGTTAGATGGGTAACATCAAGTTAAAAGTGTGATCCAACATTAGTTCTATTTTTTCAAATAATCAGGCAATAATCATGTGTTTTATTTCCCTTTATTCAAACATTATATGCAGACAAAACATTGACTTCAGGGGTACATAGGTACTTATACAGAGTTAAAAAAACCGAAATAAATATTAAAAAAAGAAAGAAACTAGTGAAAAAACTAAAGGTAACATTTCAAATGAAATATTAATCAAATACACATTTGGTTTTTATTGCCTTCTTTTTTTTTAATATCTTTGATAGTGGTGCCATATTGTTGTAAATTTAGGTATGAATGTGCAACATTTGGTTTAGAGTCAGTCCATATCTTCTTGTGAATGTTCCCAAAAATAAAATCAGGCCTAGTTGTATAAATAAGACAATATTTGTATAAAATCCATCACCTTTAAAGTGTATAATCATACTGAAGTTGTATCGTTTGTCCTCAACATCACACCAAAACATTTTTTTTGTACAAACAATGATAGAATAAATGACAAATTGGTTTATCATGTAAATAATTAATACATTTATTTCTCTCTTTTTTTGTAAAAGCAGTAACACTGTCACCTGCAGCTGGTATCCTGGCTGGTGACGTCAGATTCTTGACGTCTCACGTCGACCTGACGCTGTGCTGCTGCGGTGAAGCCCCGCCCCTCCCTCCGTCAACAACTGGACTCCAGCTATTTGTATTTTCACTGCTAGCCTGCTAACGATGATTCATTGCGTTCGAAAAAAGCCAATTTAACCTAATCTGGGGGACATTTATTTTTCTGTCGTGTGCTTGCAACATACTCCATCGATAGCTGGTGCCGATGTGCATTAAATGTGAGCCGAAGGGCCGACGAGAGCGGTGATATCTTGTGGCTCACCGTCCTTTAGCCGCCTCGGAGAGCAGCTACTGCTAGCACCTCCGGAGAGAGTTAGCTGGCTGACAGCTGGCTCGGCTAGCTACGTGCCTTCAACAGTAACGTAGCTAAGATTTACTCCCCGAAACAATGCATTCTCTCTGACATTGGTGAGTGTATTTAATGTGTTGGGCTTTAGTATTATCAAGTTTGTGCATGTCATTTGTTTTTAAATCGCCTCAGCGTTGCGTTGCGAGCTAACAGCCAGGCTTGTTTGTAGCAGCAGCTGCACGAGCCACGCCTGGGCCATTTAAATTGCACGTCTGTGGCTGATAGCATTTGCTGCTGTTTTTACTCACTGCTCAGTTTTAGAGCACTATATTCATTCAGCTTGTTTTGGGGTTTACAGAGAGGACTGATGCCCAGTTGGTTGACACATTGGAGTAACTAAAACTAGCTAAGGTGCCATTGAAGATAACAGGGTGAGCCGTCATTACACCTGCCGATGCACCCCTGGTTCTGATCAGAGCTGCCAATATGATGCCGGTAAGTCCACTCACACCCTGCACCCCTGGCATTTAAATGCAACGTATTGTTCCTTTATTATGTCATGATATATGCCAAGACCATTTATTATTATTTTGAAGGTACATTTTAAATTCATGAATAAACCTCTGCCTGATGTTGCGCAAGATAAACAACAAACAAAAAAATATGCATAAATAAAAATGCATCCCTTAAAACAGGGCTTACTCAAATAAATCAAACATATCTAGAAATGAAAACAATGTAGGCACGTTCTTGTCTTTCCAATGGTCCAGGTTTAACCTTAAAGAATATATAAATGTATTTATAAAAAAATAAATAAAAGTGCCTTGACAATAATGATTGGGTATATTGGGTTACATTTGCATAACATATTACTTGTGGGGAGATTTTGAGGTGTTATGCAGTAATCGGAATAGTTCCACATGTAGTTATTGCTATATAGCATTTGGGGGTCTTCATTAACAATTTGATGATTAACTGATTTAAGATGAATAGCCTAGTATTACACTCTGACTATCAATGTACAGTCGTACATCTCACAAGTTCAAGCAAGATTCATATCTGTCCATTTTCCTTTCCCTCTGCCACCCAACTAATCTGTATCTATCCCAGAAATAAAAAACTGTACTTTATCTTCTAGTACCTAATCTTTTGTACAGTATTACTTCAGCTGATTTCCATTTCCATTTTTCATGTTAATGGTTACAAGGCCCCTCGGCAGGGGACATTTAAACAGGGCTTGGCATTTGGTTTGTGTTTTAACAACACTGAATAGAATAAATGTTCCTGCAATTATATGCATTATTGATTTACACTGCTGTATATCGGCACAGGTTTACTGTACACCCTGTACTATTGTCTCTATAATAATGCATTTGTGTTGAATAACGTTGCTTCGTTCTTGCATGATAAATGAAGTAGAACTATTTTCCATCTGTTGTTTTCCCTGGTGTTATCGTACAAGACGCTCTGTGACAAAGAGTAGAATACCTGAACGGCAACACTATAGGAGTCATGCTTTGTTGAGACTTCTTTTGTTATCTGTCGTGCTGACAATGCAGTGGTGTATTGTGGGTAAAGTGATAGCAGCCTCTTTGGCCTTCAGGGAGTGTGAACATGAACTCAGACGCAGGATAAGTTTACAGCAGGTTTAGTAAGGTTTTGTCGTATATGGAGGCGATTCTTTGCCAGTGAAAATACAGTATCGCGGTGACATTCAGAGACGCTTGAGAGTTTTCAGGAGTACAGGACAACAGAGAAGCTACTCTGTATTCGCTGTAGAGTTCTCAGGGGGGACTGCGATGGTCGCCTCTGTAGACGTTTGTACCCTGTGGCACCACCGGGCTATCAGAGTCAAAGAGCCAGTGGAGCAGAGAGGCAGCCCCGCACTCGGGTCTCGCGTGACTCGGGCAGCCAATGAGACGTCGGCAGATCTAGGTCTGTGTGACTGCGTCCACTAATGCTCTGTTGTTGAGGGGAACTTCGGAGCTGAGTAGATTGTCAAGTGGCATTAATCTCACACAGTGAGCCGGGCAGAGCATGACTTACAGGAAAACGTAAACATTGCATCTTGTTGTCGCTTATACTATTTTTGGGTGGTATTCGTGACCTTGTTCTAAAATTACACCAGCTCAGCCATAAGGCACTCCCTATTAAACAGTAACATGCCATACATTGAATATATGACTATTAATGTCAGACCCTTTTTGTCAAATTTCTCTCCTGTTTAACAAGGCTAGATCTCCTTTTATATTGGTTAAATCAATATGCATTATTAATTAGACTCTTCTCGTCATGTACATTAGTCAGCTTTCAATCAGGGACAGGGACACATCCTTTTTTTTTAAAGAGTAGATGACATCTTCTTTGTTCCCATGCCCTGTCCAGGTTTACATTTTCAATGGAAGTAAGAAGAGCATTTATTTTCTGAATAGTTTTCTAGTTTTCTATGAGGCTTTCAGTTTATTCCACATCATTACCTCATCTTGCCTCTATATGGTTCATTAACATCTTGAGTGTTTGGAATATTTTGCTGCACGAAATGTCGTTTTTATATTAGTCAAAAATGTCAAAGGCAACCTCCTCATGTCCCACTCGATAGCTGTCTTGGATTGAGCTATTTGTGTGTCATGCATAATCCTGATCATAGTGCATGTGCTCTACTAGTTCACACAATTCAGCTTGTGTTTAGTTTCATTTATCTTGCTGTGTTACTGTAAGGTTTTTCTCTGGCATAATATGAGTAGATACGTTTAGAAGTTGACTCCATCTTTATTTCATTGCAATGTCTTCAATCGTTGCATTTGTGGACGTTTTCAGTTCACGTTCTTTGCTCTCAGGAAGCAATATTCTGCGCTTGATCTTTCTTTATTCATCGTAGGTATACCTCCTCTTTCATAGTAAATGAGTGACAGGATTTGTGAAAGAAAATGACTGTTTGATTCATCCTGCTGGAGATGAAGCCAGCCAAGCATCCACTCTCCCTCTCAGGAGTTAAATGATAAAAGCCCCAATCTCCTGATGATGCCCACAGTAGCATCAGGCTGAAGGGACGCTGTATGTTTCTATACAGTACATGGACAGCTAGGCCTGTCGCAGTTATTACATAATCGCCTGATGGGGATTATTTGAGCTGACTGCGATCATTTTGCTTAAACTGTTGATTCCCATATAAAGGAATTTGAAGCTAATGGTATCAATGTGGCAACAAATATAAAGCAAATAAGGTTCATATCTATTATGAAATGGATGGATGGAACTAGATACAGCGTTCAAAGCAGGGTTTGGTTTAAAACTACCCTGATCTGCAGAGCAAGCTCACTAACAGGAAGGAAAATAACTCTGCATTCATATTTTAGAACTTTTATAATTTAATAAGAGATATTTAAAGGTGGGGTAGGTAAGTTTGAGAAACCGGCTCGAGATACACTTTTTGTTATATTCCATGGAATGCTCTTAACATCCCGATAGCAATGAATATCTTAAGTGCTTTGACAAAAAATCCATAAATAAATTTCATCTGTGGAAGCCGTAGTACTGTAAAAAGCACGACCAATCATTTTAGCCGGCCCGGCTAAAATAACTGGATGGCCTACCTGCCTGTCAGCCTTCCATCTGTGCACAGACTTATCTCGTGTCCTCATTGGTCATGTGCGCGTTCGTGTGTGTTGGAGGAGGGGCTCTGTAAGGAAGTGGCAGATTTTCTCCGGCTGTGTATTTTCAAATTCTAGCGCACTCGAGCTGGTTTCTCCAAAATTACCTACCCCACCTTTAAGTGTTCTTACTTGGAATGTAATTCACCTAAAAAGAAAAATTGCTGCTGACTTCTCCTTCGCAGTGGAAGTCAATGGTAAACGGCTTTCAGGCTCCATAGCATCATGTGATGAACACATTAGTTCTGTGGACTGAAGCAGATAATAAATGTGTGCTGAAGTTGGTAGTATTTTGTAGTATAGGTTAAAGTTAGTCTTCGAACCCCTTTTTTGTGACATTATAATTGTCTGGTATAAACTAACAAACAAGACAATATTTCTTAAGTAATCATCACTTAAAATGTCATCATTGTGACGCCCTGTGTTCAGCCAACATGGAGAGTAAGGATGATGTTCTTCCTGCCTCATCATAGTGTCCTGAGCGTCTTGCCAGTCAGAGCTGCAGCCAAAGTATTCTCATTAGCACGGAGTCGTTGGTGTTGCAGCCACTGGCACAACACAAGGACTTCTTTCCAATCGAAGGACTAGTCGGCACCCTCCTCCACATCCCTGTCCCTCTCTCTCTTTCTCTCCTTTACTGTTTGTTTCCCTCTTGCTCTCTCTCTTCCCCTCCCTCTCCGAATTACACATACAGCAAGTGTTTTTTCTTCCAAGTCTCCTCTGCAGCACTTTACAAATGCACGCACCGCTGTCGGTTTCAGAGGTCTGCTCGGGATGGCATAACAATTAAGTCTCATGCCTGCGAGAGCGGCAGTGCTATGATGAAGCGGTTTGTCGCTATAGTGTTACGTGGCCTTGTTAGCATCTCCAAGGAAAATCCCATTTGGGCAAAGGAGCACCACCGGCCACCAAAGAAGGAGATCAGGAGGAAACGGAGGGCAGTGAAGAGAGCCACGACCATGGGCAGACGCAACTTAGTGCGGGCGGTTGGTATTCCTCCAGTGGTCAGTGAGCTGGATCACTGGAGTTTGTCTTTTCTACACTGTCAGCATCTGAATGCTTATTCGCAGGATGTAGTCATTTCTATTTATGTGACAGAGGTATAGCTTAGAATATTCAGTGTTGGCTTTTAATGATTAGTTTTCAAATAGGCCCACATTTGTAGCCAAGTGATTATTTTGGTGTTATAAAAAAAGCTGGGGTGTTTTAATTTCCTTCTTTTTTAGAACTGCATCTACTAGTTGACGAAGTGGGTCGTCGATCAACAGAAAATACATGATAATTGATAATATTCCATGCAAAAATGGCAGAAAATGTTGTTGAGATTTCAGCTTTTTTTTCAGTTTTGTATCATAGCAAAAGTAAGTATTTATATGCTTAGGAATGACAAAACAAGACTTCACCTTGGACTTTGAGAAACTAGGTTAGACTGTTTGTTTTTACTATTTTTAAAACATTTTACATTCAATGAACCAAATGATTATTGGTTAATCTACAGAATAATCTGCAGATGAATCAATAATGAAAACAATGATCAACTGCAGCCCTATTTTTATATATATATATATATATATATATATATATATATATATATATATATATATATATATATAGTTTTATTACTACAATATTTCATAACATGTCTTGCCTATAATTTATTTTTGACTAAACCCTACTGTAGTCATTAATGTGAGTACGGATGCACCAAAACCAATTCCAATAGTGGCTTCATTGTGATCTGTATTCAAACTGATGTTGTTACTGGCCTCACTGTTGTTGTTGTTTTGTGTTCATTATTTGTCTTCCTGTACTATGTTGTCTCTTATTATGCAGCTGGTAGCTCTCCAATTTCCCTGGGGGATTAGCAAAGTAATTATCTATCAGTAATATGTAGTCATAACTAGTCCCCAGCTTACTTTCATTTTCTCCCCCATTTCCTTTTTTTCTGTTAATGCTCTTGCAGATAGGGTCCCAAAAATGACAACCATTACTTGTCATAGATGGATGTTATGGGCGAACAGTATTGTTTAAGATTGCCATGACTACAGTATCACTTTATCATACATCCAGTTGTTCCTGAATTTGCCAAAATCTCAGCTTTCAGATTCATAATAGACTGAGTGAAGTCGCAGAGGCTCCGAAGCATGAGTGATTATAATGTTTCAGTTAGGCTGCTGCAGAAAATGTCCATGAATCACTCGGCTGCATTATTACAAAGGGTGAGTCACTTTGTCTCCGAGGAACTCCCGGAGTTATAATCTATACGTAGCCCAGACAGTAACTGAACTTAGATATTAAATGTCATACTCTGACAATCATTGTAGCACTAAATATACCCTGAGGGCCCACATACTGACGGTTATGCATCAAGGAAACTACATCGTACTTTGCATGGGAGCAACTTAAGTGATAAATTAAGTATTTTTACACACTTAACAGAGTAACGTGTGTAATGGTCTGTAGGTTTTGGCCAATTGATTTGGTTTGACATTGTAGACTCCAATTTGACATTGTGAACCATGTGTAAACTTGACATAGAGGCATTTTGATATTACTTTTTAATTTGAAGTCTTGATTACGTGGTTTTCTTTGCCTTATTCTGGAACTGTTTCTCGGCTCAAACCTCCCTGTTCAACCACGTGCAAAAGCTATGTTAAAAGCAAGCTACTGGATTATAGGACATCTGGATTTTCTCTTTTCTACTCTGTTTACTGACAACCAGCTAAACTCACATCTCAATGAACAAACTCAGTCTTTTCAAACACAGCCAGCATTTTTATTTCATTTTGAACATCCATTTCATTGGCTTTGTTATGTCTAAGTGATACAGGTGTAAATGCCTGAATTGAAGTTGATACATTACATATTTGTACACACTTTACAGAGTAAGGTGTGTAGTGGTTTTGGCCAATTGATTTGGTTTGACATTGTGAACCATGTGTAAACTAAGTTGATAACAGAGGCCTTTTGATATTACTTTTTCATTGAAGTCTTGATTACGTGGTTTTCTTTGCATTATTCTGGAACTGTTTCTTTTCAATGTGCAAAAGCTATGCAAGTTAAAAGCAAGCTACTGGAATATAAGAAATCTGGATTCCCTTTTCTACTTTGTTTGCTTAAACTAAACCCGCATCTCAAATGCATGAAGGTCATGCTAACACTCAGTCTTTTCAAACACAGCCAGCATTTTTATTTCATTTTGAACATCCATTTCAAACTCTTGGCTTTGGTATGAAGGTACTCTCCATTTTGGCTCTCTGCACTTTATTTTGTGAGCTTGTCACTGTCAAATGAAACAGGAAGGCACACCTCAACCCCCGAGAGTGAAACAATGAGAATCTGGCAGAAGGGAAACACATCATGTCGATGTTCTGGAGTACTGCATATAAAGGGGTTTATATTAAACCATTTGGTCTGTTCTCATCTCCCAAAAACATTTAATAGCAATACAGGGAAAGTTAATTTGTGCAGGTTGAACGAAGGCAGATGGGAAACTGACTGCAACTGTAATTAAACTGACTGTCCTTGAACACGACAGTTTATGGCATAACTTTTTTTGTGTATAAAGTACTTGTTTAGAGGACATTTTCCACTGCTCCTCTCATCCTGTATTTTGGCTTTATTTAACCAGAAGCTGATTAATCTCATTCTAGGATCCACAAAGTTGTTTACCCAGAAAATGAATTGCCAAATTGTGAAAATGTGCGGGGTTTTTCCAGTGGTTTTAACCCAGTGATTCAATGTGTTGCCATCATTGAATCTTCTTATGAATATTTGTGTGTGTGTGTGTGTGTGTGTGTGTGTGTGTGTGTGTGTGTGTGTGTGTGTGTGTGTGTGTGTGTGTGTGTGTGTGTGTGTGTGTGTGTGTGTGTGTGTGTGTGTGTGTGTGTGTGTGTGTGTGTGTGTGTGTGTGTGTGTGTGTGTGTGTGTGTGTGTGTGTGTGTGTGTGTGTGTGTGTGTGTGTGTGTGTGTGTGTGTGTGTGTGTGTGTGTGTGTGTGTGTGTGTGTGTGTGTGTGTGTGTGTGTGTGTGTGTGTGTGTGTGTGTGTGTGTGTGTGTGTGTGTGTGTGTGTGTGTGTGTGTGTGTGTGTGTGTGTGTGTGTGTGTGTGTGTGTGTGTGTGTGTGTGTGTGTGTGTGTGTGTGTGTGTGTGTGTGTGTGTGTGTGTGTGTGTGTGTGTGTGTGTGTGTGTGTGTGTGTGTGTGTGTGTGTGTGTGTGTGTGTGTGTGTGTGTGTGTGTGTGTGTGTGTGTGTGTGTGTGTGTGTGTGTGTGTGTGTGTGTGTGTGTGTGTG
Source organism: Trematomus bernacchii (assembly GCF_902827165.1). Taxonomy (NCBI): domain Eukaryota; kingdom Metazoa; phylum Chordata; class Actinopteri; order Perciformes; family Nototheniidae; genus Trematomus; species Trematomus bernacchii. The sequence goes on along the minus strand of NW_022987720.1, from coordinate 2,998,552 downwards.
TGTGTGTGTGTGTGTGTGTGTGTGTGTGTGTGGTGTGGGTGTGTGTTATAAAAATAGAGCAAATATGCTGAGGGAGGAAAAATAACATGACGTTAATTTCATGATAATAAATACAAAAAATATGAATACAAAAAGGCCAAATAATTGCCAATATATGTTTCCTGATCCCAAATGATGTTGTTTAATTACTTTTTTGTACGTATTTCAGTTTAGAATAAAACCTCCCCTATAAAATAATCTCAAATTTCTGTTAACCATGACCGCTTAAAGTAAATGAAAACTACAATTCCCTTTTCCCCACTCTAGTCTGTTCTCTGATAAATAAGATATGCTGCACTATTTATGTTAGGCAAATTACTTTTAGAAAGAAGCACAAACACCCTATATTAATGCAATGTTTCTTATCTTTTGTTTAATATTGTGTGTACTACCAACTAGGCTTATAGTTTTAAATTTAAATCACAATTGGTAAAAAAAACAAAACTGAAATGGATATTTTTCCAAACGTTTCGAACCTAGCTGTTTGTTAATTTCCTACCAATGAGCTGTTAGATTAATCACCATCATTTAGCCTTTCCAACAAAAGACACGCACTCTGCCGGCAGTGTGTTTAGGATTAGTCCAAAGTTCATATTTGCTTTGAACTTTTCCTCATCACCTCTCTATTCGGCTGAAGGTGTTTGGACATCAGAGTTATAGAATGCTGTTACACTGCAGGTACAAAGGAACTCTCAGGTGATAACTTAACATTTAGCAAATGTCAGTCCTCATCATGTCTTCTGCAGGCTCCGGGCTACTACATGAAGCCATTTAGTAGCTCACATTCAGGACGATATGTTCTGGTTACACCTGCAGTTTCCTCTGATGTTCATTCACTCAACGTGTCGCGGCCTGAAAGCTGTTTGTTGAGCACTTGGAAAGCAGCGTGTTAGATCTCTGCTTTTACTGATATGTGTGCATAGACAGAAGCATGTGGGGGCTTGCACTGCTATGTCCTACCTCCCAGGTTAAAAAGTGTATCCTTAACACTTCGGCAGGCCATAATCATAGTTAACAGAAATGTGGCAGGCACAGGCATGAGTCCAAACTAACAGTTGGGCCTGGTGGATGTTTAAAGTGTCCCATCAGCAGACTAGGCTTTGTGTTACCCAAAAACTAAATTGTAGTAATATTTCAATAGAGAACACATTTTCATGTAACGCCATCTGTATGTCCATTTCTGCCAGTATGATCTGCCACTGTTTTATGTTCTTCTTTCCTGATTTTTGTGTGTTTTTATCCATCTTTTTAGATGATATTGACGGTGTACCTCAGCGATGGGGAGCAGGCTGTGACGGAGGTGCCCATCACCCCTGAGACGACGTGCCGGGATGTCGTGGAGTTCTGCAAAGAGCCCGGAGAGAGCGGCTGCCACCTGGCTGAGGTCTGGAGAGGCAACGGTAAGAACTCAGAACACTGAGCTCTTTTTCATGAGAAGCTCAAAAGGAAGAAAAGCCGGTTGTAACCAGTAATGCATGAAGGTGAACTCCATTATCCCGAGCTTGGCACTTCACTTACATGCGCAAGAATGTAATTATATAGAGCAGTAGCCTCTAGCCTTCTTCATTAATGTAAAAACAAGATTCATTAAAGAAAGATCAGGTGCTGAGAAGGGCCTTGCACGACTACCTGGGAGGAGGGAAATCATTAGACAACCTCACATCCTCGAATAAGGAACAAAAGTGCTTTTAACATACTTTGAAATCATACTTGAAGTACAATGTGTAGGTCAGAAAAGGGTTACGTGCTGGGTCAGTCCACAGCTCTGTCACAGCAGATTCCACTCGGCCCGAGCGACCTGCTCCCATCCCCACAGCCCTGCTGACACACCCGGTGTTATCAGCATTTTTTGCTGAGGGGCCACTCCCCAGCTGAAAACAACATCCCGGCCAAGGGCTTTATTAACCCGCGTTATGCAATCATGTTCGGCGGGTGCCTGACAAAGCAGCTGTCTGCCCCCCCCCCCCCCCCCGACCCTCCTAAAACCTCTCTGTCTTTGTCACTGTCGCTTTGTCTCTCTTTATCCACAGAGCGGTGTCCTCTTGATATTGTTGATTTAAATCTGAGCAAACCCTGTGCTGATAGATACAGAGAGATTACAGCATAATGTGCCTAAAGGCATCCTTTTTTCTGTTGTTATTGAATGTTTTAGACTTGTATTAGTTTTTCAATCATCGTAGTTGAACCCCTCCACTCCCAAGACAGGTTTGCTTTGGCATTCAGTGTGTCACCTGTGTTGTGGGTTCTTTCGTCATTACATACTGCAATATTGTATCACTAGTACATGGTCTTTGCAAATGTATGGCAGGATATAATCCCCCTTAGAGACCTCCAGTTTGACAGAAACAACCCCAAAAAAATGTTTGAATAAGGTTTTTTATTTGCCATTTTGCCATGTGTACATTTTATTTTTCTGGTAAACGGAACACGTTGACATTTTGGAAATGTGCTCTTTTGCTTAATCAATAATAGTTGTAGACTAATTAATCCCATAATGCCATATTGAGATTATTGGAATCATTTTAGAACAGGGAAGGCCTTTACACTAACACTCTTATTTAAGCCAGTGGAAGCCCCTCTAAAATCATCAATTGCTGTTTTTACACTTTGAACAAACAAGATATTTACCTAGGTGTTCAGTGTGCTTCAGATAACTTATGGTACTGGTTGGTGTGTTTTGTTTTTAGACAGCTGTTTCCATGAGACAAAATGTGTTTAACTACTCTTTACTTTCTCTGTAGAGCGAGCGATCCCCTTCGAACACATGATGTATGAACATCTGCAGAAATGGGGGCCTCGGAAACAAGAAGTCAAGTTCTTCCTCCGGCACGAAGACTCACCGACAGAGAGCAGCGATCAAGGTGTGTGTGTTATCGTCTGGACGTTTTCTCTCCATGTGGAAAATGGAGGGTGGGCTTTGTTTTCCAGGAAATTCCTGACAGCGGTTCTGGCTCGCTGCTCAGCTTTAGTCGTGGTGTCAGTCAAAGTGATTTTTTTCAGAAAGTGTAATCAATACTTGATGGAGCATGTCAAAGGAATAAATCAGTGCCACGTTTTTGCACGCACAAACACTACATTGACATGAACCTTTTTGCATTTGTGTTTTTGGAGTATAGCCACATAAAAAGGCACCCATGCTTAAAATCAATCGCTAAAACCAGTGCTGCACACGATCAGGGGCTGACCTAGAGTAGGATTTATTCAAATGTTGGAATTGAGTAAAAGTACACACAAAGGAAGTACACTCAAAGTCAACAGGCGGCAGGGAAGCAAACTCACTCTGCCGTGATCCAGATGTGATATCATATTTGATATAAGTGTGGAGCTTGACTAAGAAAGTGAGGTACCCTCAAAATATCTGAGGATTTTTTTAGAAGTGCAGCATAAGTTACTAGTTTTCTATCCCTTCCTGTGAGGTTTTAAATCATTTACTCTCCATCATATCTGTTTTATAAAAAAAAACGCTTGTGCTCGGTGCGGCTTTAGTCAGCAGCGCTTGTCCCAGTTCTAAATGCCGCTGTCATGAGCGATCAAGTCAGTGGATTTTCAAACCATTCCTGACAATGGTTGTTCCTCTGCACTTGTTTGTGGCTGCGTGCACATTTGTTTGTGTGTGTGATGGCGACTGTTTCTGTTTGCAGGGAGTCAGCAGTCTCAGGATCAGACGAGTCGCAGAAGTGGAAGCAGCGGAGAGAAGAACAGTGAGAACGGGGTGAGACTCAATAAGCATTTTATGTTAAAAATACAAATGTACTCCGGTCCTTATTAAATGTCATTATCAAATCTTCCCAAAATCTGATTTGAAAAAGGTTCGACATATTTGTTTTTTATTGCATTCAATAAATGAGAACACACAGTTAGTTTATCTTACAAATGGAGTGTGGAAGCTAGTTAGCCTAGCCTGTCTACGATGGCACTGATTACTAGGTAATGTTACTTTTGGTTCATGTTATTTCGACATGCTCTGAGTGCCATTGTAAAACTCCTGCATACTGTGTTGTATTCATCAAAGATAAAGGGAAGGATGGGGTCTAATTAGCATAGCTTCGCTCTTATATCGTCCTGATTTCAAACTGATGGGCCGTCTTGGCATCACATATTGTACGAAGGAAAATCCTCAGATGCATGCACAAAATTGTAAAAAGTATACATTAAATATAACAAATGTGTAAGTTCAACAAAAGCAAAGAAATACCTTTTTAAAATACAGTGGCTTTCAGAAACCAACAAAAAGGCATCATTTGTTGGTGAACTCTGAAAAAAGACTGGAAAGTACATTTTCAGGGTCATTGTTCTTCCTGTGAGTTCAGCTGATGTGATATTTTTATTTTTTTTACATCTGCACCTACGCTGTCAGGTTGTTTACTGGATTGAGCATTTCTGGGTTTTAATTGTAAAGCAGAATTCCAGTATACGGTCTGATGGAGAAGTTTCAGTGTCTCTGAATATATGATTCTGATATGAAGCTTGTCTGAGAGTAACATCACTGACCCTGGTGTTACGGAGCTGCTGGTTTTGCACACGGCCCTGTTTCCCTGTCAGGTGTACCCACTGTTGTGCAGGCTGAGCTCTCGCTTCAGGACGTGTGTCTGACTCCGATAAGAGCAGCCTCTGGCGTGGCATCCTTTTCACTCTCTGACAGTCTGTCCCAGATTTCACAAAAAGGAAAGTGTTGCGGTCAAGGAATCGTAACTAATTCAACCTTAAGGGTGAAGGGAAGAATCCAGCGACGCAGGATATGGAGACGTTGTTTTTGTATCTTGAAGAAATCCTGTAGCACAAAAGCCCCTAGAATGAATTCCTCTTAATATCCTGAAAACCCACAACTTTAAACTCTGTTTCGAGGAAGTATCATACATTTGTTATGGATCCAGATATATGCGATTGATCAAATCTCAAAGCGACCGTCTTGTTTAACTAACCTTTACATTTCCACACTATAGCATGACATCTAAAAAACGTGGATTTTATCTCTACAGTTTGTTCAGCAATATCAGCTTCTCTGCTTAACCGTCTAAGTGCCGAGGCTCAGTTGTGTCCGAGTTTCTTCCCTAATATCTGATTTAGAGGATTATATCAGTCGGCCCGCCGGATGATATAACGGGCCCTAAGAGGATCATTGCTTTGGCTTTTCCACGGACTGCTGCCCAATCCCAGGGGCTCTCTCTCTCTCTCTCTCTCTCTCTCTCTCTCTCTCTCTCTCTCTCTCTCTCTCTCTTTCCGATCATCCTCTGAGAGGGACGCTGCCTCGTAAAGAGCAGAGACCCCTCAAAGAGCAGAGACCCCTCAAGGGAACGCAACAACAATCACACACATTTTCAATATATCTTCGTATCACAAATATACCTTCCATAGTTGATGATGCCTGCTGATTGCCAGTATACTATTTACTCATTTATCCTACGTTTTTCAAGCAGATATTCTCTTGTTCAAGCTCCTCAAATGTAAAAATGTGCTGCATTTCTGATGGTTTACTGAATAACTTTGGTGTTAGACTTTTGGTCAAACTAACCCCCAATTGGAAAGACAAGAGAAATGACTTGTTTTCACTTCGATCTACATCCATTGAATACATGATCAAATAATCCACATATGAATCAATAATGAAGATAGTCGCAGCTCTATGTTTGCCCATGTCAAAAAGATAAAGATTATTTGTATTAACTCTTAATCTGCAGAGATTTATTCTGACTAAACCATCAATATTTTGGTCTATAGAAAGTGGGATACTAGTTAAAAATGCAGATCATAATTTCGTAAAAAAAAACCTAAAGGCATTCAAATGACCATCTGAGACATGAATTTGTCACATGAAAAAATGACAGTGATAGTCATCATGAGTAACTGTTTTTTTTAAATTTTGTATCCTTTTGGATTATTTTATTAATATGATTATTTTAGCCATAATCATGGATTGCTCTCCATTTCGGACCCGTACAGATCTGAGCTGTTGTTGGCGTGGGTAGCGTGGTCTCCCCTCAGTGAGGCTGGTTTCTGCTCAGTCGGGTGTTTCTCCGGCTCCCTCTTCATCACTGTCTGAGGGCGAGTGTGTGTGTTTCTCCCTCGGGTGAATTGTCACTGATGCAGTGTTGCCTGAGTGCATCTGAGCGTGGCTGCGTGTGTGTGCCAGTGGCTTCCCCCGCTCTCCCCATCTCCACCTCGGTTGAGTCACCTCCCCCCTCATCCCCCCCCTCCGAGTCTTCCCAGACAGGTAGGACAACACTGCGTGAGCCACACGGGCGAAGCTAATGCACTGTCCGTGTCCAAGGAGATGAGATGACGCATGAGTACTAAAGTCAAATTATTCCCCCAAAAAAAAGCATGTTTTATTCAGACAAGATGAGTCACAAACATGTCTGCCTCTTCTAATCATGTAAGAGCAGTGAGAACAGTATTGTTTTGTACTTTTGCGTGTTTATTTCACTTTATTATCTCATTTGGTTTCATATCGTCATCCTTCCTCTAACTACTCTACTCTAAATCTCTTCACGTCTTAAAAAAAGCACTTTATCTGAACCAGTATTATAGATTTGTTTGATCTGAAAAACAGAAAGCATGACATTCACAGCCTCGCCTCCTCCCTCTTTCAACACACTTTCCTAAAGGCAAAGTCTCGGAGCGCTTCAGCATTTCAAACCGCTTGTAGTTGAGAGGACTCTCACTCCGTATGCTGTTTTATCCAGAGTAGTGTGCCAGTGTGTTGATGGTAGAACAGAAGTGTGGAGACGGAGGGTTTGGTGAAGAACAGAATTGAAAGTGATCTCCAGTTTTCCTTTTATTCTGTGAGCTCTCGAACAACACATGGAGGCTGGTTTCACCCTCCAGAAGAGGATTTTATTGAAAATGTTTATGAAGGTGAACCTTTTTTTATTCCTAGTAAAGCCTGTTTGAACTGTTATCTCTACTGGCTATCTGACTAACAGAGTCTCATTATAGCTAAGGTCTCATCATAGAGATTTGTTGGAGCTTTGTTGTGGAGGAAGAAGCTGAGTCTCCGGCTGATGAAATAGGCATCTTTTTAAAAACATTTCTGCAAATGGCTTCTTTTTGTGTATCCTGTTTCTTAATGGTTATGTAATGTTTTTAGCTCGTATAACTTTGAATGGGGAATGTATTTTCCTGCATACATCTTCCAATTATATAAAAAATGTGTTTGAGTTGGTAAATAAATGACATCATGAAACATGGCACTGCATGGGATCTCACCTTAGAGATCTTAGAGGCATCATATATATGTATAAGGTATTATTCATTCTGAAATCAAACTATTCCCAGATTTAACTTTAACCAAACTACTAAATGATGATGTTTTGGCTAGAGCGAGATTCGTGTATATATATATTTATTTAATTAATATTCTTTCTCCTCATGAATAAAAAACGTGTATTGGGGTTTAAAAGAAGCGAAGCAGTAGCCCTTTCTGTTTAAATTCTTATGTATAATCAGTCTACATGGCTCGGTTGTAAACATCAGGACCACCCTGCTTAGGTTCAGTGTGGTAATTACCCTTTCTTGTGTGTGTGTGTGTGTGTGTGTGTGTGTGTGTGTGTGTGTGTGTAGGTGGGGAATCAGCGTGTGGAGCTCACGCTGTCGGAGCTGCAGGAGATGGCCACACGGCAGCAGCAGCAAATCGAGGCTCAGCAGCAGATGCTCGTCGCAAAGGTACCTGCCAGACAATAATCTCATTTAAATGTTCCACTCCTTAAGTGTAAAAGTTAAGTTCTCATGTTTTTTTTTATTATTCTTTTTTTTCTTCATTTTTTGGTCCCGAGATGGCCTTTATTTGAGATGTATAAAGTTGAACGGGGGAGACAGAGGGGAGGACATTGCCTGAATGTTCGTACCAACTTACTAGGCAGCGTTGTACGCCTATGGGCCACCAGCTCTAACCACTGAGCTATCTGGCAACCTGAGGCCACACTTTATTTTTGACTTTTAAAAAGGTTTCTGATGTTGCAAATGTTCTATTAGTAAGTTGGCTGTGAAACATGGCAGACTACATGTTGAAGCTGGACCAATCATAGCCAAGGTATCTTTCACATGTTGTGTAACGCAGTAAAGGTGCAGGTCAGTCTGATATTATGTCATGTAGTCTGGGACATGGACACAGGCTAAGCATTAGTCCAAGGCCACGTAAGTTCAGAACACGGTCTCAAATCCTTCTGTTTGAGAGAAAATGGACTCTTGTTGCACTACTCTCATCCTAAGAGTCCCGTCGTGACCTGAAACTGGGGCAAACCGTTGTGTAACAAATGAGATGGGAGGCAGTATGAATCATTGTGGGAGGATTGTCCATTTTGTCAGAATTCATAGTTCAGTCTTTAAAGAAACTCGTGCACAGACATTGCAGTGTTTTGTCAAGCATGTGATTTATGCATGCTGTTGAACCTTAGGAATACTACCTTTCTCAGACCAGTTTTAGAAAGGCAATTGTACCTTTTTAATGGAATGAATACCTCCACACCACCAGAGTCTACCAGGCGATAAGTCTCACCGCGGTGCTCATGGAGTGCAGATCAGTCGACATTAGTCATGCGAGATGAAGCCCCCACTGTAGACCGCAGATAGCAAGACTTATTCATCTATTGTTGGGGTATCTGAAAAGTAGGCCCCTCATGAAGCCCTGCAGTCATTTGGAAACCTGGGCCTGTCATTTCCTATTTTAAGACCCTAACTGGAGCAGTTCTCAGTTGGGTGGAGAGATGAAGTCATCTGACCCTTTCTTCAGCCTTCAGACAGTTTTGACACGGCAGCATTTCACTACCAGTAGAAAGATTTAGCCTAGTTTCAGGGTGTGTCTGCCACACAGATATCTGCCAAGCTTTGGGTTGGTGCCTAGCTGTTTGTGTCTTTTACTGTTGGATGCATTTCGACATAATGTATTGCCTATAATAACGTGCGTCTTGTCCTCTGAAGGAGCAACGTCTGCGCTACCTGAAGCAGCAGGAGCGGCGTCAGCAGCAAACCGTTTCAGAGAGCGAGAAGCTGCAGAAGCTGAAGGATCGCGTGGAGAACCAGGAGGCAAAGCTCAAGAAGATCCGGGCAATGAGAGGCCAGGTGGACTACAGCAAGGTCATCAATGGCAACCTGTGTATGTATACTATCAATCTTTTACAAATGAACTAACTTTGTTTTAAACAGTTATGCAGTAAGGGCTGTAACTAAGGGGATTTTTCTTTCCTTTCTCAGATTCTATTGATCTTTTTTAACCAATCTTTAAATGTCTGTTGTCACTTTTCACCACAAAAATCCTCAAGTCTTTAATTAGAATAAAGCATTCAGGCTAAATTCGTTTTCTTTAAAGTTTTTTTTTATAATTAGAACTTAACAGTTTGTTAGACAATTACAGTACAGAGTAGAGGACACAGCTCCCTTTATGTGAGTATGTACACATTTATAGCTAATAATATTAGTATAATAATATTATGATGTATGCTCAGAGCTCAGATATTCTCTCTCAAGAGAAAGCCTAATCACACCCAGATATGAGAATAAACATTACCTTTCACTTTAAAGGAGTCCCCCAACATGTAGAACGAGCTGATGTGTCTTTTCTTCCTTCCTCTCCTCCAGCGGCAGAGATAGAGCAGGTCAGCGGCCTGTTCCAGGAGAAGCAGGGGGAGCTGCAGTCTGCGGTGCTGAGGGTGGAGCAGCTCAGCCTGCAGCTGGAGGACCTGAGGAGGGGGAAGCTCAACGGCATTCAGACCGCTCTGGGGGGCCAGGTCAGCGGCGCTGCAGCCCTCGAGCTCCGCAAACTGTACCAGGAGCTTCAGGTACCGTTTTTTGAGAAATAAGTTGAACAAAGTTTGTGCTGCTGCTCATACCAGGTGTCTATTAATACACCACTTAACCCTTGTGTCGTGTTCATTTCTCCCCCCCCAAATGTAACTGGTCTGTTTTAACTGCTCTTACATCAACACAAGAAATATGAATCATCACCACATTTGATTTAACCCCATTTTAAGCTGTAAGCAATGTCTCAGACATACTAATTTTCATGAATAACTGCAGTGATGTTAGGTCTTTTCTTTTATGCATAATTTTTTTTTAATGATTGCCTTGCATTATATATGTTATACAGATGAAGCATGTTTTTTTTTTTAATCTTTCATTTTTGTATTGTTGTATAAAAAAAATCCAAATAAAAACATTTTAGAAAAACATGAGATAAAATGGACTTTTAATAATCTCTGTAAGGAATTTCACATTTCAAAGCAGCAACAGAATAAGTTAAATAAATCCAAGTGAATGGTTTTTACTGCAATATCTCCAGTATAAATGTGTTCTCATGAATCTGTATGTGTGTTTATCACCCACAGATCCGGAACAAGTTGAACCAGGAGCAGAACAGCAAGCTGAAGCAGCAGAAGGATATCCTGAACAAACGCAACATGGAGGTGACGCTCATGGACAAACGCATCAGCGAGCTGCGGGAACGTCTCTACAAGAAAAAAGCTGAGGCACGTCAAAAAGAAAACCTTCCTGTAAGACTAAGAGCGCTCAACACCTCTCCTCCTTAAGACTCTTTTCTTTGTTAAAATGCTTCTGACAAACGCCTGTCCCAGTGAGAAGGCAGAACATCAGATGTTTACCAAATTGTATTTCTTTAAGCTTTTGCAAGTCTTCACGGAAACATTACATTACATGTCACTTGTTAAACGTTAAGATAACATTTTTTCTCTCCTCTGTATAAGCCATTATTTAATGAAAACTGACTAAGAAACTTCCGTATATTGTATTGAATATATTATCATTATATAATAATAATCAGCAAAATAATTATAATAATATTTCAAGTCTTTTCTTACAAGAGATGTAGCTCAAAATGACATTCAAAACGTATAAACAAGAGGAAATGGACATAGACATTTGCAAAGATTATTTAATATATAAATACAAAATAAAGAATAATACAACATTGAAAACACACATTGAAATTACAGCCAGATTTAGCCAAATTAAATGTGTTTTGATTTTCATTTGAAAGAGCTCACAGCTTGCTGGGTTATTCAATAATCTTGGATCCTAGCATAAAGAAGCTTTGCTGCTTATTTTCATGTGCGTATAACTCCGTGCATTAAAAACCCAGCAGAAGAAGATCTGAGAGCTTGTGAGGGATTATTAAAACGACAAGTCAGCAATGTAGGCCGGTCCCAAACCATTAAGAGCTTTTCTCTTTCTCTTATATCTCCTCTACATGTTGATTGTTTTCCCTGTCATCATATTTGAATCTTTTCTATCTCTCTTACAGCTGAACAGAACCAACGGGCCCCCCTCCCCTCAGCCGGCTGCTGGTACTCTGGGCCGCGTCGCTGCCGTGGGGCCGTACATCCAGGTGCCTGTCCCGGGCAGACAGGAAGGAGGCTACAACATCCCCCCCGATCCCCTCAAGCCTCAGACTCTGGGCGTCAATAACCAAGCCAACCACGGCCGCACCAAGTCAGGTTGGTGGAAGCAAATTAAACTACAATCGCAAGGCATTTTTTCCCCCAAATGCCCGTCATAGTAGACAACAACTGTAGCAGTGGATACGAAGTGATACGCTTTCTTTAGGCCAAGTTTTTTTAATTGAAGATGCAGTATTAGTGAATTTCTATTCCTTTTTCCTCATGAAGAAAGCAGGGACTTAGTCAGTGAGACAAACCAGATGAAGGATGGATCCTGGAGTCAGAAGTCTTTCTACACATTTAACACGTCTTGCATGGAAACCTTGTGACTGAAATTCCCTGCTGGGCCCAAACTGTTAATTTCCTTCCTACCTGACTTCTTTGTTAATTCTCCGCCTGCACTTGATTTCTGTGACTTCCTTTTCCTTCCTCTCTAACGTGCCTCTCTTCCTGTGGTGTGATTACTGTGATTCCTTTTCTCTCCTCCTCTGTCTGTCTTGTCTTTTCTCTGTCATGTCTCTGTTTATTCATTGGGGGTGGGGTCAACTCTTTCCTGGGGCAGACGGTGTGCGAAAGCCTCCCGGTCCTTGGAAAGTGTCTGATTTAGACATCGTTGTGGACCCGGTACCCCCGTCCCTTCAGGAATCACAGTCGGGCCCCGGAGCCTCCACGGGCTCTGACGGCACGTCCCGTGAGTGCTCAGTGCTGCATAAACAGCAGGGGGGGGGGGGGGGCACCTCCTGAACCTTCTCTGTCCATTGTAGCACGAGACCCTCGGCATGCACAGGAGATTTTACACCATCGTCATCTTTTAAATATAGTCAGTTTGCCCAATCACACCTTGAGCGCCCCACACTTAAGTCACCAACTAATGTTTTCATACTCAACAACAAAATATGGCTGTGCCAGATTAAACGCTTCATTCATAATGTTCATCACATTTTAGACCAACATCTGAATTTCAAGCAGCACTTTCATTTTGAAAGTCTATTCATTTTGATGAAGCCAGTTTTGCTCAGTCACAAACACAGATTAACCTGCGTCGATTCTCAGTATTTGTACATTTAGATTCATTGATTGCTCCTAATATTTCCAAACAAAATATAACAAAAATATTCTGCTTCAATCAATATTGGCTGGTTTTTGGCTTCATAAATCAAGTCACTTCACAACAGTCAAAAAAGGCATTGACAATTAATATTAATCAAATAAAAGTTGATTTGATTAAAACAACAAAGGCTTTTATTTAATTTGAATAATGATATTATTCAATTTGAGGATTTTGTTAATGGATTCAAATTTTTTTTTGAGGTGATGACATAATAAAATATGACGTCAGAGCTTCAAAACATGTTTGGAAATGAGATTTGGTACAGCCCTTCAGATTCACTTTACTGTAATGCAGCTGATTTTCTCTGGCAGACAAATTAAAGTTGCACAGCTGTGGAATCTGAAGGAGATGAGCATCTGTACCAGCTTAACGTGAACAATGGCAGGCTGATGGAAGCACATTGGTTTGGCGTCATCAAGCTCTCCTGCCAGAGCAGCATTGAGCCAGTTTTAGTGAACTGAAGAGAGCACATGTTGACATTTGAGTGTTTCCTCTGCGGATCGGCTAATGACGTCAAAGCGGTGGGGAGCCATCTTGAAACACTTTGCTGCAGAAATTGGACGGCCACTAATCGTAGCTGACATCATGCCTCGTATGAGGAAAGTGTCACCGCTGATCCCTGTGCGTGCGTGTGTTCTGTACACTTCTGAGAAGGTTCAGTGAGCGCTGTGCTTCGTATATTCACACATGCAGAGCAGATATTTGGGCTTTGTTTTAGTTTCATAACATCCCCCAGACTGCCTAACCTTAACATCCACATCTTCACAACAACTGAGCTGTGAGAATCTCTTCTAGTTGTCAAACACTTAACATGTTGAGGGAAATGAACTTGTACGTGTTAAAATGTCATCGAAGTCAATTAACAACTCATGATAGAATGCAAAGACCCAGATCAAGCTGTTTCCTTTCGCACTCTTGATTGTAGGTAGAGCCGCTTTCTCAATCTTTATTTTTTGTTTATTTGGAGTAACCATGGTTACTCAAAAGCATATTGGAAATCTGAAAAGCCATATTCTGCTTTTTAAACATTTGGGGTCTGTAACTAGTTGGTTATTGTCATTTCCATACAACCAAATTCCTGTAGAATTGTCCCACAAATATTGCTTTTGTTTTGTCTTCCAATTTCCATCCTACTTCTTTTCAACCTATCCTTGCATCTTCTTTACCCTGCATATATATATTTTTCAAGATATACGTTTATTCTTGGAGATAAACGGTACAAGCAGTCCTTTCCTCTACATCGCAATTTAGTTGTCATTTAACAAATCGAACTAAATCCAAACACTAAATACACGTCCAGAGAAGCGATCCACTAATGTAGATGAATTCATTACCATCATTGCTGTGAAGGCTCAGGATTTGTTTCCTATTGACCAAAAGCCTTTCTTGAAATATGTTGTGTTCGGTCTTCTTGATGAATGTACCTCTCAGAAGAAGGGAGGGTAATTGCTAATCCTTTTTGCCAGAAATGAAGAAATCAACCATAAGTAGTTAGTGGCAGTAAAAGTAATAAAGCTTTAAGCAATTGTTGTTTTTTCTAGGGACATACTTTGACTTATATGTGTCAACGATGCTCAATTGTTTAGAAAAAGGCAACAGGAATTTAGTTTTGAAGGTCTCCTATTGGTGTCTGGTTAATAGGATAAGCTTCTCAAAATCCTGAACCCTCCATTTAACACCAAGTCTGGGTCAAAATGGTAGAGATGCTTTATGTGTCGAGTCTTAAACTTTTTCTATTCTTGTTATACAATCACAAATGTTCCACATGATGTGGTTAATCACACAGTCACACATTTCTAGTGTGAAAGATCATCAATTGTTACCATTTGGACCTGGATCTGGTTTGTAAAAGAGGCTTGTGCTTCTCATATCACGTCCATTAATAGCCTGTTTGGCTCTTTTACAACATACTCACTGTGTCCTGTTTGTGCCCTAGCGAGTGAAGCTGGTTGGCCTACTTTAGGCAAGTCAAACTCAACTCTGAAGCCTCCTGAGAGACGAAACTCAGGGACTGACACCCAGGGCAAGAGCCCTCCCTCAGGCTCCCCCGTCACTCCGAGTGCAGACAAGGTTTGTCCTCCTTCTCCTATCTGTCTATTGTTTTTGTTATCTACCTCCTGATCTAAGGTCACGTCTATAAGATTCTTCTTTATTCATTTCAAAAGAGTGTAGTGATGGATGTTGTATTTCATGCTCCTTCACAGGTGCTAGACTCCAAAATGGTTGTGTCCTCCCCCGCCATATCAAAGCCACAGCCGCCTCCCTATGGCTCCCACCTCATCTCAGCAAACTCGGCCACCACCTTGGATCGACGCAAGGAAGTTCCTCCTCCTCCTCGCCCCCTCCTAAACCCCCCAGCTCCAGCTCCGGCTTGGCCCCGCACCCCCGCCACCACCGGCTCGTCCTCGCAGCAGATCCAGCAGCGGATCTCGGTGCCGCCGAGTCCCACCTTCCAGCAGAACGCCCCGCTCTTCCCCCCCGGGCTGAGCGAGCGGCTGGACCCCCCCCCAGCTGTGGCAGTGCGCCCCTTCATCCCGGACAGAGGGTCACGGCCGCAGTCGCCCCGAAAGGGTCCGCCTACCATGAACTCCAGCTCCATCTATCACATGTACCTCCAGCAGGCAGCGCCAAAGAGCCAGCCGCTCAAACCGGCGCTCAAAGCAGGTGAGAGATCTGAACAGATGGTGCTGTACTCACATTTTTACTCGAGTAAAACTATGAATACTCTTGGGTAAAATGCTGAATCAATCAGTCGGGCCTACTGTTCCATATTGTGATACAGATATAAAGATATACATGAGAAACTAAAGTTCAACCAATGAGACTTTTCATAAAAGATACAACATTATCATACACTTAATTGTTATTTAGCACTTAAAGAATAACTTTATTTATTATATATATTATATATATTTATTAACTTTTTATTTATTTATATCAATTTAATCTTGCACTGTGATACAGACATTTCGATACAAGTGATGTGCAATTGTAACTTTAGTGTTTTAGGCTACTTACTATGAATGAAAAAGGTAACTACCAGGTGAATAAATAAATAATGATGATGTAAATTCCCTCCAATGTTATCCCCCTCTCTCTCTCTGTCTGTAGTATATGGGAAGCCTGTCCTCCACCCCAGCTCGACCCCCCCCCTCGCCTCTGCCTTTCACCCAGGCCGGAGGGGCCTTCCCGTTGCTCCAAGGCCATCTCGTTGGTGAGGACTCTATGGACGGAGAAATGGATGATCAGGAGTTCTACCAGCACCCAGAGCCCTTAGCCCCTCCCCCCAGCGTGGAGAACATCCCACGGCCGCTCAGCCCCACCAAGCTCACCCCCATGGTTCACTCCCCGCTGCGCTACCAGAGCGACTCGGATCTCGAGGTGCTACGTAAGAAGCTGGCGAACGCTCCGAGGCCGCTGAAGAAGCGCAGCTCCATCACAGAGCCGGAGGGCCCCAGCGGCCCCAACATCCAGAAGCTGCTCTACCAGAGGTTCAACACCCTGGCAGGGGGCATCGAGGGCAATGGAGTCAGCGGGTCGGGAGGAGGCAACGGTGCAGGTAACGGAACGCCATTTTATCAGCCGGCGAACCCTCCTGCGTATCTGGGAGGCGACTCGGGGGCGGATACAGACAATGGAAACCTCCTCTCTGAGCTGCCGCTTCCTCCTCCACCGGGGGCCGAGGAGCTGGGCGGTCTGACATCACCGAGTGACGCCAACGCCAACGAGTCGCTGCCCGCGCCACCAGAGCTGGATCCCGCTGAAGACGAGGAGGCAGAGGACGACAACAACAACAACATGGGGGGCTCTGAGGCGTCGCTGCCCAGCCCCCTGCTGGAGGTCAGCACTCCAGAGGAGAGCGGCTCCGCCAGCTCACACACTCTGGTGAGAAACACACACACACTTATTATGAGACACTACATGCACATACAGTGTTTTTCCCACAATTGAGCTATTTTGCTGTCTTCTTACCGACTGAAAAATAAGAAAAAAATAAAGTGTTTATTTTACAAACATTTCTTGGATTTCTCTTTAATTGACCAGAAACAAGGCTAAGAGTATGCGTCATTTGCATATTTACACACGTTTGCTTTTCAAAGCTAAAAAGCATTGTATTTATTTTGAGTTTTTTTGTGGTTAAAATAGTTTTAATTTACCACCATAAGAACAAACAAGGACTTTACCCTGACTCTAGTATTGGTGTTTAAAAAACTACAAAAACACACAACGGGGTGTTTATTTTACTGCACTGTGTCTTTTTGGATCTGCAGATTTATTCTAAAGGCTCAAAAAGTTGAATGAAGATCATTCTTAATTTGCATTTTAAACATAACATTTTAGAAAACTTGCAATACAGAAAATATGTTTTGAATTATCAACTGTGGTCATTTCATGGTGATGTCTTGATTACCCAATTTAGCCACCATTTCAATAAAAAAAGAAAATAACAATATTATTGATCATTTATAAAGTGCTTTTCTTAACACCCACAAAAGCCTTTATATATATATATATATATATATATATATATATATATATATATATATATATATAAAAAAACCATACAAAGATGTACAGACATGCGAAAGCCATAACCTGGCCTCCTCTCTGATCAGGAGAAGCGTACGAACCTGAAGAAGCCGGACTCTGAGCGGACGGGCCACGGCTTCAGGGTGAAGTTCAACCCTCTGGCTCTGCTGCTGGACGCCTCGCTGGAGGGGGAGTTTGACCTCGTCCAGAGGATTATCTATGAGGTATGTCACGACTGTGTGAGTATGCTTTTAAATTATTTTAATTCCCACGCATTTGCGCCTTAGCACTCATCTTTTCATCTGGGCCTTTTCATTCATTTCCAGGTGGAGAACCCGAGCACGGCCAATGACGAGGGCATCACCCCCCTGCACAACGCCGTGTGTGCGGGACACCACCACATAGTCAAGTTCCTGCTGGACTTTGGGGTGAACGTCAACGCTGCAGACAGCGACGGATGGTGAGTGATGAAGGCACACATTATGAATAATAATAATAATAATACTTTCCTGGTGCTCAAAGCGCTTTGAAAGCAAGTAAAGAAGAAAAATAACAACATTAGTAAAAAGCGGTAAGCTAGGTGGATAAGGGCGAGGGGTTAGTGGATTAGGGGTTGAAGGCAAGAGTGAAAAGGTGAGTTTTGAGGGATTTTTGGAATGACGTGAGACCTGAGGCGACGGGTGGGGGTGTGTCGTTGGATGGGGTCACAGAGGTGGGGGGGGGGGCAAGGTTGTTGAGAGCTTTGAAAGTGAATAGTAAGATAAGTAAGTCAATGCGGTGTTTGGTCGGGTGGAGGTGAGCAGCTGAGTTTTGGACATATTGAAGCTGAGTTTTGGACATATTGAAGCTGAGTTTTGGACATATTGAAGCTGAGTTTTGGACATACTGAAGCGGAGTTTTGCACATATTGAAGCTGAGTTTTGGACATATTGAAGCTGAGTTTTGGACATATTGAAGCTGAGTTTTGGACATATTGAAGCTGAGTTTTGGACATATTGAAGCTGAGTTTTGGACATACTGAAGCGGAGTTTTGGACATATTGAAGCTGAGTTTTGGACATATTGAAGCTGAGTTTTGGACATACTGAAGCTGAGTTTTGGACATATTGAAGCTGAGTTGTGGATATACTGAAGCTGAGTTTTGGACATATTGAAGCTGAGTTTTGGACATATTGAAGCTGAGTTTTGGACATATTGAAGCTGAGTTTTGGACATACTGAAGCGGAGTTTTGGACATATTGAAGCGGAGTTTTGGACATATTGAAGCTGAGTTTTGGACATATTGAAGCTGAGTTTTGGACATACTGAAGCTGAGTTTTGGACATACTGAAGCTGAGTTTTGGACATATTGAAGCTGAGTTTTGGACATATTGAAGCTGAGTTGTGGACATACTGAAGCTGAGTTTTGGACATATTGAAGCTGAGTTTTGGACATACTGAAGCTGAGTTTTGGACATATTGAAGCTGAGTTTTGGACATATTGAAGCTGAGTTTTGGACTTATTGAAGCTGAGTTTTGGACATATTGAAGCTGAGTTTTGGACATATTGAAGCTGAGTTTTGGACTTATTGAAGCTGAGTTTTGGACATATTGAGGTTTATATGAAGACATTTAGTGGTTTGATTTGTCTGTTGTATTCATTTTTTCATTAATATATAATGTTTGTTTACCTTGAACAGGACTCCACTCCACTGTGCCGCCTCCTGCAACAGCGTTCATCTCTGCAAGGTGCTGGTGGAATCAGGGGCCGCCATCTTTGCCAGCACCATCAGCGATGTGGAGACTGCTGCAGATAAATGCGAGGAAATGGAAGAGGGCTTCATCCAATGCTCCCAGTTTCTATACGGTGAGAAACAACCCACACATTCTGAAAGGATGTATTCACTTCTGTCCAAAATGTATTAAGGTTTGTAAGACAGCCTGGTGTGATTAGAAATAGTGCTGTGGTTTTAACCGAATGGGATTACTTTACCTTAAAGGATATTGGTGTAATGTTTCTCTGTTTTGGATTCTCTTGAGCAGGAGTTCAGGAGAAGCTGGGCGTAATGAACAAGGGCACGGTGTACGCTCTGTGGGATTACAAAACTCAGAATCCGGACGAGCTGGCGTTCAGCGAAGGAGACGCCATCACCATCCTGCGGCGGCAGGACGACAGCGAGACAGACTGGTGGTGGGCGAGACTCGAAGACACCGAGGGCTACGTGCCACGCAACCTGCTAGGGGTAAACATAAACTGTCATATCTGTCCACTGTGCATCTGCCCACCAGCAAGGTTATGATGGTTGGGATTTTCAGATTTTTCTTTTTTAAATGTTATGTTCGTTTTTTGTATTTCATTTAGGTTTAGTTTTAAGCTTTAGTGTGTTTTTGTTTATTTTCAAGTTTTCAGACTATATGTCAGACTTTTACATATTTAGCTTTTTTTAGGGCCATGATTTGGGAATTAGATTGAGTCCTCTTTCACTACCACTCTCATCAGAAAATGGCATCAGATGTTCAGACCCGAACTAGCTTAGTTAAATGGTATTTAATCCACTTCAATATTTCTCATGTTCTTGTAATTTCTTTCTACAAGACCTAATGTTAAGTGAACCTTAGGGATTAAGTGTAAATAAGATAAGATGTACTTTATTCATCCCAATTTGGGAGATGTTATTATTGCAGCAGCATAAAACAAAACATAATAACAAATTAAAAGAGTAGAAATAAACAATTCTAAAATAGAAACATCTCAAAATAGAAATAGAAATAAACCAGCATTAGCGAGTAAGAAAAATATACAGATGACTGTGAAGATAAAACATCTATTAACGGTCTGACAAATAAAAACACTATTGAAGGGAATAATGGCATTGCGCCCTCTGCTGGAATGTCATAATAACAAATGTGAGCAAGTCAACTTCGTCACGTTTAACATGTCTCCTCGTTTTGTCTGTTTTCCTGCAGCTCTATCCCCGGATCAAGCCTCGTCAGCGCTCCCTGGCGTAATGTCTCACTCCTCTCTCACTCCTCTCTCACTCCGCTGACCTCTGGCTAACAGCTGGACTTGTGACACAAAGAGCAGAGAACAAACGAGCCTGGTGCTCTGTCTTCTTCCCGCGGCCATAACCCCCCCCCCCCCTCCCCAGCAAGCAATGGGCACCAAACTGACACACATATTTCCATGTGCACACACACACACATGCAACAAAACACTAGCACTCCAAATGCGAAAAATCTCTTAAACCACTCCACCCTGACCCCTACCCTCCTCCTCTCATCCTTTTGCTCATTCATTGTCCTAACTTGGTTTTACCGCCGTTAACTGACAGCTGTGTATTTATTTGAAGATAATAACACTAACTTATGTTTAAGTATTCATTGCAGCCATGAGTTCTTAAATGGCGCTGGTCTGTATGACACTATGGTAACTGAAAAATCATCTGTAATGGTGAGACATTACAGGTTTATGTAAGTAAATTGTTATCAATTTATTATAGTTTTTTTTTTATCCCAATTTGATCCCCTTGCATGATAAAAACACTGACGCAGAAAAATGTGCTACGTGTTTTATCTTGCTATAGTCTAACCACCAAAGATGAATATAGATTTAACAATGTTTTAATCCTATTACTCCCTAAGACCTCGCATAATTGTTGAGGTGGGGAGTGAGATAATCAATTGATTTGCTGCTTTCAGAAATGAATGAATATAAAGAATCCCTTTTTCCCCTCAAGGAAAAATATAAAAAAGGTGTAGATTCTCAGTATTAACTACACAGGCCAGTCCGAACAAATCCAGCGTATTAAAGCCAAGATGAACATAAATTGACGGCTCACAAATTGTCATGAATTGAATTTCATGAACATCATTACATGTTTTTTCATTCAGTGTGATCTGTTCAGATTCTGTATGCGGGAGTGTTATGGGTTATCCAGTTTGTAATATGAGATTTCAAGATCCAAATATTTACGCAGAGTTTGTATTTTTGGTAATCTGATTGTCCTTGAAATGAACGGCTCATGCTATTGTGATTGAAATGGGCAACAAACAGTATTTTGCTTTACCAAAAAAGGTTGCCAAATTGAGAAGCTGTGTCTGCACAACATCTGTAGAGTGTGATCCAAGCTTACAAATGTAAATCTATTATATTACTATACGTATTGCCGCATTTAGAAATATGAAAAAAGTTGTTCCACAGCGGTGAGGCGGGCAAGAATCGGCTCCACAGAGACAGAAAGATACTATTTAATTTGTGCTATTTTTAAGTCGTTACAGTATGTATAACCTTTTTTTTAAGCATTTATTATAAGTTGTTCCTCACTTCAGAGTTTTTTTTTCTGACTTCTGGCACTTGACCTTTTATTTTTCTATGATTTCACTTGACCACATGGCAAAACACGTGCAAGCAGTATTTTCTTAATCAAAGGAAACCTGTCTTTTAATGAAATTCAGACACTCCACACCAAAAACACTCGCCCAAACCATCTTACAGGCTTTGTAGACCTCACTAGACAAAGTGAACACTCAATATTTATAACATTTTCTTAATATGTCTCTCGTCATCTTACGTTGCAGTTCTTTCTTTGATGCTGTGACAAACAAACCCCACTTTAACTCAGGACCAACACGGTGCTGCAGACACAGTTCCATCACTCAACTAGTGATCATATTTCTATTTTCTATCACCACAAACATCACCTTCATTTGTGCAGCGAAACAAATACACAGTCCAAATTCAAATAAATAAAATCAGTAATGGGCATAAGTAATTGATCGATGAAGAGATGGTTATTGTGTTTAGATTCAGATTTCGAATTCGCTACAGACAATCCTGAATTGACCCAGTTCTCTTCTTCCAGCTGCCCCCTTTCAGGTCTACACCACTCCAGTAACACTAATACATGTGTTGTTTGTCACATAATTCAACATCAACAGTCCATCAACTTGTTCCTGAACCCTGAGTGACTGAGCGTAATGCCAAGTGTGCTAGTGGCCCATGCTTTATCATGGCTTCATCTGCATAGTGTGAGGAGATGTGTTATATGTCTGTTTGCTGTATGGAGAAGTGGGCTTGCTGTATAAACGCTGTACTCACACATTGAGTTCTGTAAATGTGAATAATAAAACAGAAGCTCTGGCATGACAAATGTATTTCAGTGTCGTATCCGCAAAATAATTCATCGAATGCAGTGTTGCATTTTATAAAATGTTTAAATATTGTGAATGTCTGAAGTTTCTCTTTTTTTATACAGTAAAATGGTTATTAATGAGTTCAGGATTCGGTGAGAAGCAGCTGTCTTTTTAGGAGACTTTTTGTGTGAAATGGAGAAGCTTGTGAAAGTGATACCATCAAGAGCCTCACTGATGTTATGGTCCCCACTCCCCACATTACATACATACAGGCTGTAGGGGCCTAGTACAGCTATATGTTTAATTTAACTAAACTAACTGATAAAGAGAGGTAAGTAAATCAAAGTCAAAAGGGAATTCAAGTAAATGGCTTCAGCATAGCCTTATATTTTAACTCTTTATTTCTAATATTTAATGTTTCCATTCTAACCGAGAAATGTGATAACACTTATTATCAATCAATCAATCAATGTTTTTTTATATAGCCCAATATCACAAATCTTGCATTTGTTTCAGTGGACTTCACAGTTTGTACAGAATATCAGTATGACATTACGACACCCTCTGTCCTTAGACCCTCACATCGTACAAGGAAAAACATCCGGAGAAAAACCCACAGTTTAAAGGGGGACATGAGAGAAACCTCAGGGAGAGCAACAGAGGAGGGATCCCTCTCCCAGGACGGACAGACGTGCAATAGATGCCGTGTGTAAATCGAAGAGATAATACATTTTACAGCATAGGTAGACCAAATGTTTGGAAATGCATGTGTCAATAATAAAAGGATGAATCCATGAGGATGTCAACAATCCTGTGGGAGCCATCAGGGAAGTAGTATGATGAGAGTCAGGCAGGACCACAGTTTGTTTGTTTGTAGCCTTTATTTGATCAGGTTAAAAAATCCCATTGAGATCAACGATCTGTGATATAGGTTCAGCCACGACTCGAAGTCCAGGACTCAGAATAGAGGATCCAGGACTCAGGACTAAGGATCCAGGACTCAGGATGCAGGATCCAGGACACATGATTCAGGATCCAGGACACAGGACCGCAGCAACAGGATCAGGGCGTAGATAGACACCAAAAAGGAATTTGGGGGAAGCTGAGTTATTCGGAACATGAGAGTACACAGGTACAGACAGAGAGAAGAAAGAAGTAAGGTGTCCCCGACAGACTCTAGCAGCTAAACTAACGTGTCTCCATACATGGACTCCCTTAGGATAGGTTGAGGGAAAGGGGTAGCAAGTAAGGAACAGAGGTGGAGAGGCACAACGTGTCTACGTACATGCACTCCCTTAGGATAGATTGAGGGAAAGGTGTAGCAAGTAAGGAACAGAGGTGGAGAGGCACAACGTGTCTACGTACATGCACTCCCTTAGGATAGGGTGAGGGAAAAGAGTAGGAACTAAGATATATGCACCACATCTATACCATGAGCGCATTGCTCCTAAAAGTGTTTCTGGCACTGACACCAATCAACAGTTGTGCGTCGACTCGGCAGGGATCAAGGCACGTATATGCCTCTCCCTGCTTCCACCGTCTACACACACAAATTACATACCATCAGTAAGGAAAAAGAGTAAGAACTAAGATGTATAGGTGAAGAGGCACAACGTGTCTACGTCAATGCACTCTTATTAGATTATTTTATCAACTATAAGCTTTATCAAAAAGGAAGGTCTTAAAAACGGATAGGCTGTCTGCCGCCTGAACACAAACTGGAAGCTGATTCCACAAAAGTGGAGCTTGATAAGAAAAGGCTCTGGCTCCCATTGTACTTTTAGAGACTCTAGGAACAACCAACAACTGTGCATTCTTGGAATGCAATGCCCTGGACAGTAAGGTATAATGAGTTCTTTAAGGTAAGATGGCGCCTGCCCATTAAGGGCTTTGTAGGCGAGAAGAAGAATTTTAAATTCTATCCTGTGTTCTATAGGGAGCCAGTGTAAGGCAGCCAGAACAGGAGTAATGTGGTCCCTTTTCCGAACTCTGGTTAGTACACGTGCTGCAGCATTTTGAATTAGCTGAAGCGACATAACTGACTTCTTGGTACACCCTGATAATAAAGAGTTACAATAATCCAGCCTTGAAGTAACAAATGCATGGACTAGTTTCTCTGCATCGTTTTGAGGCAAGATATGCCTGATTTTTGCAATGTTACGTAGATGAAAGAAGGCGGCCCTTGAGATTGATTTTATGTGGGCGTTAAAAGATAGAAAATAGTTTCGTAGATTCTTATTAGTACAATAACTTCAGTTTTGGCCTTGTTTAACATAAAAGAAATGTAAGGTCATCCACGTTTTTAAGTCCTTGAGGCAGTCTTGAATTTAATTTAGATGATTGGATTCATCAGGCTTGATGGATAAATATAGTTGAGTATCATCCGTATAACAATGGAAATGTACAGAATGATTCCTTATAATATTGCCCAACGGAAGCATATATAATGTGAACAAAATAGGTCCAAGCACTGAGCCCTGTGGCACTCCATGGCTCACTTTGGTTTGCATGGAAGATTCACCGTTGACACACACAAACTGAGAGCGTTCAGATAGATAGGACCTAAACCAGCCTAAAGCAGTTCCCTTTATGCCAACTAAGTGCTCTAGTCTTTGCAATAGGATATCATGGTCGATAGTATCAAATGCAGCACTGAGATCGAGCAAGACAAGAATAGAGACAAGTCCTTTGTCTGAGGCTATGAGAAGGTAATTTGTGACTTTAACCAGAGCCGTCTCTGTGCTATGATGTGTTCTAAAGCCACACTGAAAATCTTCAAATAAATCATTGTTTTTTAAGTAATCACACAACTGTTTTACGACTGCTTTTTCAAGAATTTTTGAGAGGAACGATAGATTCGAAATAGGTCTATAATTGGCTAAAACCTCTGGATCAAGGTTGTGCTTTTTAAGAAGAGGTTTTATCACTGCTACTTTGAATGATTGTGGAACATAGCCTGATAATAAAGACATATTCATAATATTTAATAAAGAAGTGTTAATTAATGGAAAAACGTCCTTTAACAGCTTAGTTGGAATCGGGTCTAAGATACACGTTGATGGTTAACTTTAGAAGAAAGAATCATTCAATTCAATTGTTCAAGGTTTATGGCTGAAAAGCATTCTAATTTACTATATAGTGTAATATTAGAACTTATGTTTCCGGGAGCTGTTGATAACACTATACTGGTCAAAGGCAAGAGGTCATTAATTTTGTTTCTAAGAGTAACAATTTTATCCTTAAAAAAGCACATAAAATCATTACTACTGAGTGCTATGGGAATAGAAGGCTCAATAGAGCTGTGTTCTTGTTAGCCACTAGTGAAAGACTTCATTTGACCTTCCACCAATCAGATTCAGTGAATCTTATTCACCGCCTGAGCACATTTAAGAAGCAACGGAGGACTCGTATACTTATGAAAATCAAACACAATCTTCTTAATTAATAATAAATCTTCATATTTTCTTGAAATAATGGTGACCTGCAGCTGTTCCACCTTGGGCAGCTGATCACTACGCCCGTGGACATTACACCATCGGCAAAGAGACCTGGTGCTGGACATGACACGCAAATTGGTGAGTCACTATAGACTTTGATGAAATACAATGTATGTTATATCATTTAAAAAAGATTATGTTTGGGAAAAGTGTCAACAGCACTTGTATGCCCTTAATCAACTCAGCTCAAGTTCTGCAGTTTACCTTTGAGCCACCAGAGGGCGCTTTATAATTACACATAAAGACTTATACCTCATTATATTATTGTAATGCAGATTGTTTTGCTTAAGTTTTCTAGGCTTTAAGTTTAAGACCTGCATCGGAGATTTCTGCTTTTTGCCAAGTACAGGGGTGGTGAATGGGATTGTGTTTGTAAAGCTGACATCATTACACACAATCTTTGTCTGATGTCTTTTTTTCAACTGGACAAACAGGAATGGTTGCACTATTTGTCATGCCAGCTATAGTTTATCAAATCTGGTAAAAAATAAATAAGCATCATATTATTAATTTGTTGAATGTGCAGAGCTATGTTTAACTATTATGTTTAAATTGCTAATACATTAGTTGGCCTCTGAACTCATTCATGTGCATCTGCATTTTTATCTTAAATATAAATCTAGAAAAAAAGATGGACGGAGAGGAAAGATACATACCCCCTCAAAGATGTCTTGTTCGTCACTGCTGTGCTTCTTCTCTGTCTTCGGTTGCATTTACAGAAAGGGCCTGAGGTCACCATTATTCATTTTAAGATTCTTTATTTCTGTCTATCACGTACAAGAAGCTGCAAGTGCATTTATCAACAGCATCACTTTTACAGAACATGTCATATTTCATGATGATTGTATTGACCTAATTCATTCCACTACTTTTCCTTTTGATTTTAGTGGTCAGTAACAACTGTCATGATGCTAAAATAAACTCTAGGTGATCTTGTGGTTTTCATTTGTCTGTCAATGGTTTACTTTAGTTATTATGTATCATTCTTCATCAGCAGCATGAACGTTGCTCTGTGACATGTACTATGCCAATCATTTTACTCAGTATATTGCACCTTAGTAATGTTAACCCAACACTAGTCATTATTTATTGATTCACATCACAATTGATTAGTCTTATAACAAAACATCATCATACTGTTATTGCATTTAAAACAACACAAGCAAGATATGAACTGTTTGGGACAGTACACATACAGTAGCCTTCATTTGAACATTGTAAATAGATGGGGCGGATGTGAAACTTCCAATTTCTTTACTGATGTCTTCATTTGTTCTGCAATATAACATTTTCTGTCATTTCAGTATGAATCTATAAACGCCTGATATTTTCTTAGAAATAATACAGGCAGACACTTTTGTCATTTAGAAACAGGAGCTAAACTGATAGAATACACTTCTTATAAACATTCAAAGAGGTTTTTTCCCTAAGGGATCTCTGAATGTGATTTCTTCATGATAAACTACAGAATGTGGACATTTTTTACCATATACATTTTCAGAGAACCTTTAGAGAGCGCTACCTGAATGTGTGGTAACCTATTTGATAAGGTTGTGCTGCAAGAATAATTAGAATGACATTAAGACAAACACAAATATATACAAATTAATATATTAATGAACAGATGAAGTTCGATATCCAGAACTTTAACAAACTCAGCCTTCATCTCTTTAGCAGCTGCAGTGTTATTTCTCGCCACTAGATGCCACTCCGGCTTGCTGCTTGATGACGTCACATTTGTCTAAAAAACCCTATGAGCGAGACTATTTCTCGCCGGGTGCGGTGGCGCGCGCCTGTAATCCAAGTTACTGGGAGGCTGAGGCTGGCGAAGCGTTTGAGCTCAGGAGATCTGAGCTGCAGCGGACTATGCCGATCGGGTGTCCGCACTAAGTTCGGTATCGATATGGTGCTCCTGGGGGAGCTCGGGACCACCAGGTCGTCTAAGGAGGGGTGCATCGGCCCAGGCCGGAGACGGAGCAGGCCAAAGCCCCCGTGCCGCTCAGTAGTGGGATCGCGCCTGTGAATAGACGTTGTAGAGCAGCCTGTGTAATACAGCGGGACCCAGTCTTTTTAACTCAAAAATAAAATACTACAACGACACTCAAACATTATATTTTTCCACCACACAGCAGCTTCATCACTGCCTTTTTTTATCTTCTTATTCTCATGAAAAACCCTCGCGAAGCAGCTGATCTGCGTGTCCTACACTGCCTCCACCCGGAGGAAACCTGAAACTACATCAACAACACTGATAGTCTTATAGTAAAACTGTCAATTCAAATGCTGCAGCAGGACATACTTGTTGGTGGTTTATTATAGTGAAATGTGGCACTGTAAAAACGATAGACTTTGTTAGTTAATATGTAAAGTGTTTACACATTTCTCATCTGATTGTCTTCATCTTGTTCTTTATTGGGGCTTCAGTTCTCTGTAATCTGTGTGTACAATGTGCCAACTCAGTGGCTCTATTAGAAAAGGTGCTTTGGTGAAGTGGCTAATGTGATCACAATTGCTCGGGTGAACAAAGTTCATGCAGAGCAGGAAACTAATGAACATATCCCGCTGTTTTAAAAAACGTCATTCCAGTTTTGTATTGCTTTTAGCGTCTGTTAAGTGGCATTACAATGTGTTTCGAAGCCTCTAGTGTAAATCCCTTCCAACCTGTCGACAGCTTTACTATCACTGGTAGCGAAGAACTGTAAAAAACAATGTTCCATAAATGTCTTGTTCGTCACTGCTGTGCTTCTTCTCTGTCTTCGGTTGCATTTACAGAAAGGGGCTGAGGTCCCCATTATTCCTTTTTAGATTCTTTATTTCTGTCTATCACATACAAGAAGCTGCAAGCTCCTGGGTGTTAATAACTGTAGGTGCTAAATGAAAGTGCATTTATCATCAGCATCACTTTTACAGAACATGTCATATTTCATGATGATTGTATTGACCTGATTCATTCCAATACTTTTCCTTTTGATTTTAGTGGTCAGTAACAACTGTCATG
The DNA here is from genome assembly GCF_902827165.1 of Trematomus bernacchii. Classification (NCBI taxonomy): domain Eukaryota; kingdom Metazoa; phylum Chordata; class Actinopteri; order Perciformes; family Nototheniidae; genus Trematomus; species Trematomus bernacchii. The sequence goes on along the minus strand of NW_022987720.1, from coordinate 2,969,879 downwards.
ATGCTAAAATAAACTCTTTAGGTGATCTTGTGGTTTTCATTTGTCTGTCAATGGTCCACTTTAGTTATTATGTATCATTCTTCATCAGCAGCATGAACGTTGCTCTGTGACATGTACTATGCCAATCATTTTACTCAGTATATTGCACCTTAGTAATGTTAACCCAACACTAGTCATTATTTATTGATTCACATCACAATTGATTAGTCTTATAACAAAACATCATCATACTGTTATTGCATTTAAAACAACACAAGCAAGATATGAACTGTTTGGGACAGTACACATACAGTAGCCTTCATTTGAACATTGTAAATAGATGGGGCGGATGTGAAACTTCCAATTTCTTTACTGATGTCTTCATTTGTTCTGCAATATAACATTTTCTGTCATTTCAGTATGAATCTATAAACGCCTGATATTTTCTTAGAAATAATACAGGCAGACACTTTTGTCATTTAGAAACAGGAGCTAAACTGATAGAATACACTTCTTATAAACATTCAAAGAGGTTTTTTCCCTAAGGGATCTCTGAATGTGATTTCTTCATGATAAACTACAGAATGTGGACATTTTTTACCATATACATTTTCAGAGAACCTTTAGAGAGCGCTACCTGAATGTGTGGTAACCTATTTGATAAGGTTGTGCTGCAAGAATAATTAGAATGACATTAAGACAAACACAAATATATACAAATTAATATATTAATGAACAGATGAAGTTCGATATCCAGAACTTTAACAAACTCAGCCTTCATCTCTTTAGCAGCTGCAGTGTTATTTCTCGCCACTAGATGCCACTCCGGCTTGCTGCTTGATGACGTCACATTTGTCTAAAAAGCCCTATGAGCGAGACTATTTCTCGCCGGGTGCGGTGGCGCGCGCCTGTAATCCAAGTTACTGGGAGGCTGAGGCTGGCGAAGCGTTTGAGCTCAGGAGATCTGAGCTGCAGCGGACTATGCCGATCGGGTGTCCGCACTAAGTTCGGTATCGATATGGTGCTCCTGGGGGAGCTCGGGACCACCAGGTCGTCTAAGGAGGGGTGCATCGGCCCAGGCCGGAGACGGAGCAGGCCAAAGCCCCCGTGCCGCTCAGTAGTGGGATCGCGCCTGTGAATAGACGTTGTAGAGCAGCCTGTGTAATACAGCGGGACCCAGTCTTTTTAACTCAAAAATAAAATACTACAACGACACTCAAACATTATATTTTTCCACCACACAGCAGCTTCATCACTGCCTTTTTTTATCTTCTTATTCTCATGAAAAACCCTCGCGAAGCAGCTGATCTGCGTGTCCTACACTGCCTCCACCCGGAGGAAACCTGAAACTACATAAACAACACTGAATATAAACTAATAAGAGTCTTATAGTAAAACTGTCAATTCAAATGCTGCAGCAGGACATACTTGTTGGTGGTTTATTATACTGAAATGTGGCACTGTAAAAACTATAGACTTTGTTAGTTAATATGTAAAGTGTTTACACATTTCTCATCTGATTGTCTTCATGTTCTTTATTGGGGCTTCAGTTCTCTCTAATCTGTGTGTACAATGTGCCATGATGATTGTATTGACCTGATTCATTCCACTACTTTTCCTTTGGATTTTAGTGGTCAGTAACAACTGTCATGATTCTAAAATAAACTCTTTAGGTGATCTTGTGGTTTTCATTTGTCTGTCAATGGTCCACTTTAGTTATTATGTATCATTCTTCATCAGCAGAACGTTGCTCTGTGACATGTACTATGCCAAGAATCTTACTCAGTATATTGCACCTTAGTAATGTTAACCCAACACTAGTCATTATTTATTGATTAACATCACAATTGATTAGTCTTATAACAAAACATCATCATATACTGTTATTGCATTTGCGTTATTGCATTTGAATAGACGCTGCAGAGCAGCCTGTGTAATACAGCGGGACCCAGTCTTTTTAACTCAAAAATAAAATACTACAACATCACAGACATTCAACATTATATTTTTCCACCACAAAGCAGCTTCATCACTGCCTTTTTATCTTCTTATTCTCATGAAAAACTCTCAAGAAGCAGCTGATCTGCTACACTGCCTCCACCTGGAGGAAACCTGAAAATATCAACTAAATGTAACTCTTTGATAATGTACTGCAGGTGAACCACAACTCTTCAAAGAGCTTCCTGTTGAGCTACTCAGAAACATAGCCTACTGGTAAACATCGGCAACTTGTCTCTATTCTCCGTTCTTAAACTGATTCTATAATTTAGGGTACATTTCACATCAACAAAACAGTACAAAAAAGTGTTCTTTCTCAATAGAACAATCAGTGGTTCAAGTTAGTATAGTTGCAATATACCATATATCCAATGATTTTTAAAAGTTTAAAAAATAATTGTATTAAAGTTTTGTTTTTTCATGTGATAAGCTGCACTGTTGACACTGTTGACCACCAAGTGCTCCTTACAAAGCTGTCGTATTTCAATTTTTCGGCAGATTCAATACAGTGGGTTTTGGTCAACGGAGCCAAATCCCCCTACCTTGTGAACCCTATTGGGGTTCCACAAGGTTCCATTCTTGGACCATTACTGTTTTCTCTGTACATTAATGACTTGCCTAATGTATGTCCTGAGTTGAATGTGCAAATGTATGCCGATGATGCGGTCATCTTTGTACATGGGAAAAACACTGAAATTATCTCATCCTGTCTCTCAAATGCTTTGGACAAGGTTCAACACTGGCTGAACAACATTTGCTGACAGTTAAATGCAAAAAAAACAGTATGCATGATGTTCAGTAAACGACCAGTCAAAATCGAAGGATCCAATGTGTTTTTAAACGGAGCAGAAATAGAACTAGTCCCCCACTTCAAGTATCTTGGAGTCATAATGGACTCGAACTTGACTTTTAAGAAACATATTAAGAAAGTATCAAATACCATTAAAAAAACTTGCAACATTTTAAACAAATTAGACCTTTCTTAACTGTCAATGCTGCAAAGTCATACCTCCACTGTATGATTCTATCCCACATTGAATACTGTTTTACAAACTGGTCGTTTGCTTGTGCCACAAACCTGAAACCCATAGAACAACTGTACAAGAGAGCTATCAAGGTTTTTGACAGAAAGCCAAATTCATACCACCACTGTACCATCCTTGAAAAACACAATTTCTTGAGTTTTGACAATTTTAAGTCTTTTAAAAGTATGTGTTTTTTTTATAAATGTTTACATGGACTGGCCCCCCCTCCCTTAGGGGAATTCATCCACAAAAAACACACTGGACGCTGCACTAGGTCAGAAACCAGAGGAGACTGTGAAGTCCACCATATAGACGGACAACATTTGGACAAAATGTCCTTTCCATTAAAGGCAGCTCATTGTGGAATAGCCTCCCAACTGAGATACGGGATTGTCCCACTCTCAATAGTTTTAAAGGACAACTTAAAGAATGGTTGAGCAATAAACAGACGTGCAATCACCGCTAAATGCACTTTTATACAGGGGTATCTTCTCTTGCACTTTATGTAGCACTTTTATCTTATCTTGCAATTTATATATCATAGCTGCTACATTGTACTGCCATGTGGTAAATGCTTGTATGCTGCTCATGCTCTTCCTGCATATCATGTATTTATTTTTGCTATGTATATAAATGTCATGTTCTTATATGTTGTATGTTACGGGACTACGGATGGAAATTAGCTCAAAGCTAAAATCCGGCTAATTTACACTTGTAAGCATTATTTTGTTTTAAAGTGTTCATCAATGTGCACTGTCCCGGTTCAAATAAACGATTAAATGAAATAAATGTAAAGGAGGAAATCAATTAAAAAAATATTATTATTCTTTAGTATTTAGACTTTTGAAATAAATGAATACAAGTTTTTATTTACTTTAATGGTTTTTATTCATTATTTCGAAACCAAGACACACTCAACTGAAAAACGGACATAGGAAAAACTGACAATTTAAGAACATTATGACACATTTCAAGCTAAATAAAGCATAGGATGGACATAATGTGTATAAATATTATAACATGCTTTCCAGTAATAGGCAAAATATGATATTTTTGAAGAAAATAGTTAGAATAATTATAATTATCATCAATGGACATCAATGGACATGGAATGTACTCTAAATTGTAGAATCACTAAATTAGAATATGAATGCTATTTCTAAGGTTTATGTGAAGAGTGTTCTTGACATCCTACTACACTATGTAATGTCCTAGTATTGTAGTACTACTGTCTACTAGTCCTATTTTGTTATGCTACGTATTCTTCTTTCTGTTTATTTGTATGCACCATTTTTATACCAAAGCAAATTCCTCGTATGTGTAAAGCTAATATAACCGATTCTGATTCAGAAGACTACTACTACCATGATGCTCTCTGGGCTAACAAATACACGCATGCGCATTGACTGCTTGCTAAAACCAATGACGTCAAGAGCAGCCCGGACCAACCAGTCTGTTGAATCATCTCTGTGCCGTCTGGACTTTGCGGTTTTCTCCACTTTTCTACTTACCTGATGAACTCGTGCACACGGTTACCGAGAAAAATGGTCAGCGTGACGAGGTAAGGACGATGTCGTTAGGACAAAAACTCTGACCATAATGACTGAAACAAAACACGCTGAATATCCACCACACCGTCTGGTTGTGATGGTGACCTCCGTACCGGTGTGGCCGGTCAACACAACAGCGAGTTTACGGAAGCTCTTTTGTTGAATTACCCGGTCTTCAGTGTCCTAAACCCGGGGCAGAAAGGAGACGGGAGTCGGTTGACATTTGCATCTCTTTTGCAAATTGTTTTTGTTTTGTCTGTGGGGGAAGCCGACCTGTCCACACATGGAACCGCCTGTTCAACGGCTCCTCCACCCCTGCTAAAGCCCAAACGAAGTTATCTAGAAACGGCAGTAGATACACGGGGATCCCGGGGACCTCCAGGGTCTTCTCCCGGCGGAAATGAGGCAACGTTGAAGACAATATATTCACTAGTGTTGATGTGAGAGGTGTGGATGGCTCACTGTTATCATTAATGTCTCACAGACTTATGTAACCAAATCTGAATCCTATCTGTTGCCAACTAGATGTTCACTAGGAATATACTTTGGTGTAATAGTAGTGCACAAGAAACATAATTTGTCCAAATATTTGTTTTAACTAAGATTTATCTACAGCGTAGGCCTACCTGATAAAAAAAAAAATACAATAATTTTGTATAGGGTGTGTGCAAAAGTTACTATTAAGATTAAAACGTTTTAGTACTTTACACTGAGTTATTACATTGAAGGTTGGCAGAAGAGTGTTAATGTATGAAAAGATTTGCGGTTTATGGGGTTAATTTTGGAATGGTAGGGAAAGCATAAAGCTCATAAGAGTCTGAATTGTGACTTTGGTTAATAAGTAATTTGTTGACCCAGTTGCACAGCCCCACTGATACTTGATATGTGAGGTCCACCTGTGTTAATATTTGAAATTTCAAATAATTCCAAAACAACATACAAAACTGACATTTTGAGAACTCTGACCAACGTGGTACATTTCTCACTTGAACATGTCAGTGGTTTTGAGTTGGCAACCTTTGTTACTTTGGTATTGCTGCTCTGCAATTTATTTTACTAAATAAATGCCAATACCAACATGGCTGCATTAAGCTAATATTGTTGAATATATCTGCTTGGCACGATTTATCAGGGAGGCTGATATCTGTAGGCACACAGTTCCACAAAAGCTTGATAACCTTTAAACAGATTTTTGTGTGGATAGCGTTTCGATTTTAGCTGTCAAATGTGCTAAGATAACCACACCTTTGCACTTTTTCTCATCAAAATTGTGTTTATGTCCCTCTATTGTCATCCATGATGGACAAATTGAGTTCACATATGCCTTAAGGACCCAAACTGCCACATTACCCTAGATAAAAGGGCCCGCCTCTGTGGCTTTCAGACATTTGATACTTCACCTGTTCTGAGTTAATATTCACTTTTATCGCTGTGCTGAGAAGTGGAATAACTCACTTGTGAAAGCCGTGAAGTTAGTGGTCAGTCGGAGAGCTGAACACAGAGATTATCATTGTAGGGGCAGGCTTATTCCCAGTTAGGCGCTTATCAGAAAAGACTTGCATTCCCGAGAATTAAAATGCTCTTAATCATCGAGGGGCCTGTACGTGCTTGTAATGGGCTGCTGCCTTGTGAGAGGGCTTACTGCTGCGGTGAGATCTGCAGACATGTTTTCACTGTAAACATGGGAGAAGCCTTACGTGATGTACCATGCTGTTATTTTGTCCACAGTGTTAATGCTCAGACAGGGAGTTGGCTGGTCACAGATCAGCATCGACAGGCCCTGACATTTCAATTGCATGCCTTGTTGTGCTGAATAGATGTACATTGCAGATAATGATTGTTTGTTGGAACTGCATGGTTTCCCATGGTATGAGCTTTAAGCCTTCCTATTAGAGCCTGACATGTATATACATATTATTGGCTGATGAGTTGTATCAGTATTGACAGATTTGAAGATGGTTGCCTGTAAGTTCCAAGTAAAGTATAACCCTGTTTGATGCTGTTCACACTTACAAAGCCTGTTCTGACATGAACCAGTATTCAAGTCAATATCGTTAATTCATGTAAGCCAAATATCATCAACATCTGAATGTTGCCTCAAGGGGCTTCACATTGACACTAATTATTTATTGTGCAAAGGTTTTCTAATGGTTAACCCTTGCACCAACCCTCTTTAGGCAAAATGACAGTTCAGCAAACACAAGGCGTTGCATGTAGCTTGTTGTGTTAAAAAATCAATACTAAATATTTACTTATTTAAATGTATTGATACTAGGGTACTAGCTGCTCTCTATTATCGTGAACAGCAAGTTGACACACCCACAGCTATATACCTTTTCAATTAAAATCTAAATATATATATATTCACTTATTATCACTGGAAAAAATCCTCATGATGTTAAAAGTGCTATTGATCAATATTTTTCAATGTTGTATCAAGTTTAAAAGCTATCCTGACAACACTAATACCTTGATAAGCTTGTAGCTTATTAAGCAGCTTTACCAGTTCACTTTAACGATCATAACCACATTAATGATTACATTCTGGCGTGGCTCTCTCTGCACAAGGACAGCCTTGGGCTACAGCTTCTGCTGCTTCACTTTGTTGGCACTGGTCGTTTGTTGATATTTCTCGTGATCCTGCACACTGTTCTGCTACCGGAATCTGAGTTTGACAAAAAGTGTTCTTGGTGAAACTCACTGCAGCGTTGTGACTCAGTTTCAGTTGGCACTGGTGGACAACTGGAGCACATTGATCAATACTGTATGTGGTGATATAATCCGCTCTGTCTTCACATTTCCTCAGTGGGGACTAACATGATCTGACAGCTGACTGAGCTTAAATTACCTTAAAGAAAATGAATACATTCAGACTTAGTAATTCTTTCACATTGGCAGTAGACATTGGCTGATACAACTGGCATTAAGAGGAGGTATTTGAAGATGGTAGGCGGATATGTTGGTCATGATCTTATCTTCGGTTCAGTTCTTGCTCCCCACAACAAAGCACCAACCCCTAAGTGGCCAGTCCATAAACGGTGTGAGTGTATTGTACCTGCTCTTCTGTCTGTCAGCACACACTGCTGAAGCTCTCAGGGAACTGGGTTAATGAACTGAGTGTTACGTTTCACAGGCCTGGCCATGAAGCAGGGGGGGGGCCGGTTGGCTCTCATTAAGCACTGCACAGTAAAGAGTAAACGACGGCGCCAACAACAGGGGGGGAGGTATAGACTAATTATTTTTTCAATGGTAGATGTCATTAAGGAGTGCCTGTAACACAGCTGAGCCCTTTAAAGACGGCCATATGTCAGCATGCTTTCTGGATGTGTTGGTGGCATTAATGCACAGAGGCAGGTGACGGACCACAGCTGATGACTGTTTTCCCAGTGAGGATAATGAAAATGTCCATCCTTATTTAGGCTGTCATTTGTTATGTTGGCTTTCTCTGTAGCATGCAGGGCCATATGAGGGATATAAATGATGTTGTAAATCATGCACTGTTGAAACCTGATCTTCTATTTTACATGTTTGACATGTGTAATTGCTGGGGTTAAGCATTTAGTGGATGTTTACACTGCATTGTCAGTCAAAGAATACTTATAGTATGAGAAGGTAGCAAATCCAGTTAGGATACATACCATAGTTACTTCACATAGTTAAAATATTGACTCACGCTGCATGTGTTAGCCTTTATTGTATTCATGACATGACGAGGTATACTGTGAGATGATGTGTGTCTGTGAAGCCATTTTAAGTCAGACTGATCCAGTGATGTTTTTGTTGATAAAGTGATCTAGAAAAGTCCTTGAATTGTTTGCGGGATGGTTCTTCCGGGTCAGTATGGTGGATCTTCATGCTCTCAGATGCTTTTCTCTCTGGATGATGTGTAGGGGATCCTGTGGGATATACGGTGGACCTGCAGCGCTCTGCTGGCCTGCCACAACAATAGGCCTGTATGACTGTTTGAATGTGCCATTCTTTGTGCGGTGTGCTTCACTTGGGCCAGACAATAGCTTCATTTAGCATCCCTGCTCTATCGAGGCTGCTCCGTCGCCATGGCACCCCTGCCCTGCCACACCCTGCCCCCAGTCTGGCCCGGCTTTGCACTTGTCCTCTCTGCCGGGACAGCTGGGCTCAGGCAGCCGTTGTTGGCCACACCCAGGACCCAACCTCACATTTTGAGGATTGTTACTTTGTGGCAGAGCTGAACCACCTCTCAGATTTACAATTTGCATGTTTGAAATGTTGAGTAATATAAACCAAAGGCCGATCTAGCCCCTAACTTTGATCTTGACGGAGACCTGCAAGTATTATTTACTGGAGAGATAACCAAAAGAGAGGCTAAGGATGCAGGCCACCTCGACTGAAAACAGAACACCCTCGGTCTTCTCTATCAGAAAAAATGAATACACTTTTTGAGAAGTAAACACTACACGCTGTAACTAATAGTTCAAAGCTACATTCATAACATTGCCATTCAAATTCTGGATCGACATTTGAATGCTACGTGTCCTTCTTTCTTTTGTTTTGTTTACATTAAATCACTTTATCCTATACTCTTATTACATTCTTCAATATGAGCCAAGGCCAAGACATCGACTTGGAGTGCTTACTTTTTACCGCCTGCTCATTTCAGCAATAGAAAAGCCCACCCTAAACACTTGCGTTGTCAGATGGGTTTAGATGCCTACCGGACAAATGCACACTGCTTGTCCCCTCCCAGCGCCGTTGACTCTTGACCTCCCCGATTGTTGGGAGGTGAAAGGGCAGTGCGCTCCGTTTCCAGCTCAGCCACTCACTGCTGGCGCATTTTTAATTAATGGGCTTAAGGTTGGCAGCCCTCGGACCCTTTGGTGAGTTATTGATCCTTCACAACAACTCATTCACTCTCACTGTTTTATTAGCAGTTAAAAATGCATCACAAATACATTAAGATGTAAAGGGCTAGACAATATATCCATGTTATATCATTGTCGTGATGTGAGACAAGTTTTTGTCATAGATTTGGAATATTGTTATAAAGTAATGTATTTCCTGGTTTTAAAGGGTTATGTGAGTTCAGCCCAGTCACTGTTGTTGCAGCATGGACTCATCTCCACAGAGCGGCTCCCTGCAGTACTCTGGTTCTATAACTAGAACAGGGTCACCTAGGAAATTATATTTTGGGCCAATCTGAACTTATTGCAGTTGCACAGTACAAGCTGTACTACTTCTGAAGCCTGCAGAGAAACTTCTTTTTCAAACGTTTTAAAGCGGTAAAGACAAAGATATACATTTTAAAACGCTGCACCCAGTCTTACAAATTGAGTGAAAAGACCATTTTAAGCACATTATGTTGTTTCTTATAGATCGTAGCTTGTTTGTTTGTTAGCAGGACTATGGAAAAAACACTGGCCCGATTTCCATGAAACTTTGCTTAAAGACGTAGATTGGGCAAAAGAAGAAGTCATTAAATATTGGAGCAGCTCCGAATCACAGAACGGATTTTAAGTTGGCTGCCTTGGCTGAGGTCTGCGCTCTCAGTGGTGCCCTTTCAGTCATTACTCGTTTTATCTTTTAGACAGTATAAGTGAATCTATCTTTGAAAAGTTGTAGAACACATCGCAGAGTTGGTAAGATCTCCAGTAAAGTTACGTAAACAGAGGAGAAAGCAATCAAGTGATTTTGCGCATACTGAGCTATAATGTTCTCCCAAAGCTGCAAAGATGAAGTCCTCTTACTGCTCCTAGCACGGTGATAAATGCCCTATACACTCTGAGAAACATAACATTTTAGGAAATAGTCATCCTTGGTTACGTGCCGTCTCATTTGGAGTGACATAATTGTCTCAGGCTGTTACAGTATGTCACATGACACAGCCTATATTTATGCTTGCTTGATTGTGTTCCTGACTGAAGTCTTTCAATCCGGTAATACTCTACAGCTTGTGTAGTTTCTTAATTAAAAGGCTTGCTTTGCTTTTCCTGCTCAAGGGTGGCGTTAACAAAGTTAGAAAGTGACTGTTCTCTCGCCAGAGCGATAGAATTGAGGCAAACCTCAGATTACCATGACAATGAGCATCAACATTAATTACTTTGTGTGCTCCCTTAGCCGCAACGTGGAAAGAGTGTGTGTGTGTGTGTGTGTGTGTAGCCGTGCTGCGGTTCAAACAAAGGGAGCATGTGGGTCCTGTACGTGTGTGGGGGAGTCCCATAACCCGAAATGTTGGTTTGGGAGGATGGGAGGGGGTTTATGGGCCAAGTGGGATTCAAGTTTCAATCCCTGCTCGCCTCCATCCCCTTTGTCTAGGTCACATTATCAATGCTAATTCCCATAGCAGAGATGCTGGAAATACGATTTATTTTCTAATGAGTTTGCAGTTTTGGAGGGTGTGACCCCTCTGTGCTGTGTGTTTGTTTCAGGAGAGCTTCCAGCTGGTTGAATGCCAGCATTTTTGTCTTTAAGAAAATGTGCGCATTCATCAGTTCAAGCTGCTACTTGTAGTTTTGGTAATAACAGCTCAATCACGGAAATCAAATGCATGTTCATATCAAACCAACATTTATGACGCTCAACAGCCTTGTTACGGAAGCATTCCTACCGTCAAATACCGAAGATTTCATGTAAGTGATATCTTATCAGGGCACAAAGAGGATGTATCTCAAAAGATGGTAACTGTGGCAGTATCCAGGTGCAGACTTTTCCATCTGACTTTGAGTTGTTAAACTACACTGTAGTGTTTTGGCGTCTACGCCAGACAAAGCTCAACCCTAACCTGATGACCTCACAACACACTGTTATCTAAATTCAAGCCTTGAGGGTACGTATTAACCCTTTTAGCAGTGACTCCTGGATTGGCAGAACATGCAGTTAATCATGTTTGATTATTTTCTGTGATTCGAACAGGTCACATGCAAATATGTTTAGCAGGTCTTCAAACAGATATCAGATTCAGCTGCCAGAGCACGGCATGCTTTATCCTGCTCCTGAAATGCAGCCCCACCCGACAGAAAGGGCACTCAAGTTCTAACAAGTCTAACAGCAAAGCCAGAAACCAAATATGTTTATGCTACATCTTTGTATCTTTCTTTCTACCTTGAATGAATGCAACTTGATCAAATCAAGAGTTCACAAAAGCATCAGGCCACTTTAAGAGTTGGCTAGAGTTGAATTTCTTTGACCTGATCATGTTTGCGGTTAACTCCCTTTGCAAATGAACTGCCTTGATTTGTCAATATCCTCTTTAGTAATGCAGGCTGGTTTAACAAATCCTCTTTCTCTTAAACTGAGATGTTATTGGTATTTTTTAACCATGGTAATACAATTTCCCGATAAGTGAGTTAGCGCCTCGGAGCCAGTAATGTCTGTCATGCACATTCTTATTGAATGTTTGATTGTTTCAAAAAGTATCTTTGTTTCTTTGTCGTTTTTATAGTGAGGCACATTGTGACTTTTTACAATTAACATTCACAAAGTAATAGCTAAAACTGCTGCCTTCATGCTTTCCTGATGCCGTATGCTATGTTTCTGTTTATCTAAAAGATAGCCACAGTAGCCACATACCTCCCTCCAGGAACAGAAAGTATCCTGGTTGCTTTAGGAAGAGTTTCGGGCTGCTGCTACGAGGAGCAGGTTCCCACAGTATAACATATCTGTGTGATAACATTACTGTAGAAATACCGTCAAAACAAGTATGCAGTCAGACGAAACCAGCTGCGTCAACAGCTAAAATGTTCCTCGGGAGTTATTGTGTTACAGACTTTTAGTGGCGACCATTGTCGGTGTCCGTTTTTCGTTCTTTTCTCTCCGTTATGTTTTATTTCCACCAGTGTTATGATTTAGAGGTGATCCATTAGAACAACTGGCTCATCTTTCAGAGCTGTAACCCGTACAGTAGAGTGCCATTTGAGGGGGTGTTTGAAGCAGAATGGCGGTGATATGAGCACCATAAGTGTTGTTTGTGTCCCATCAGTTTGCACAGTTGATAGCGGAGAGGCCGCAGGGCAGAGGCTGTCAGGTCGATCCTGTTAATCAGCAGGTGTCCTTGTTAACGTCCCCAAACATCCTCTTTCTGCTGCTTGTGTTTTGGTTTCATTTTTCACTGCTCTGCCACGCTTTTAGTTTCTGATTCCCCAGCAGATTTTCCTAGCTTTAATATTTAGTTATGACTCGTCTGGGGCTCAGGTTGTTTTTTCCTGTCGCTGAGATTACGACACACAGATAAGCAGCTTGTAGCTCAGCCATGCAACCATGCAAGATGGCCGCCTACTGTATGACAGCTTGGCTTGACTTTAGACTTTGCCTCTGTGTCTGTCAGTCATGCGTCCATTTGGACATAAGCCAGCCTCATATCAGTGTTGGCGGTCACATATAAGGCCGAGCCCTCAGACCTTTTCATATGGATTTAGTCTGAGGAGCTAATTCTCAGAGCAGCCATGTGTGACGTAAGCTAATGGCCATGTACGATGTTTTGACGCTGTCTTCACCCTCAGAGCAGACTGGACACTGATTGGATTAAGTTGGATTATTGTTACTCTATTTGTTTGTTTAACATGTTACCTCTACTGTAGTACTTATGCAGCCCCTCTTTCTTATCTGTGCTGAAACCACTAACCAGTGATTTCTCAGCGCATTGAGCTTGACCTACATCTGGACGGATCAACAAGTTAAGCCAGAGCCTTTTAACCCTCAAATTCTGTCAATCCGTTGCAAGCACGTTCACTGCAGCTTTCCCCTTCATAATATTTTAGTCTGCTTCACTCCTTCCAAAGAGGGAACTCTTACATCTTACACAAGTCATTTTTGTATGTGTCAATTATGCATTTTATACTAATATTAAACATTATACATTATATTAAATGTGCTGTAGCGGCTCCAGGAGGCGTGATCATTATTCAAGGGTTGTATCATTGGTTTTTTTAGACAACAAGGCAAGAAAACGACCCAAAAATAGGTTAATATGATGGGTAAGGCATATTAAGGAACGTTTTACTAGCTTTCTTCCAGTGCGTTCATTCAATTATCACCTCCATCCACTGAGGAAGACTGTGAAAAGCCGCCTGAATAAAGCTTATTTAAGGACAACACTGAACTTTCACTCAACTTATATACTAGACTTATCATGACATGTGAAGAGGAGCTTCTAAAAAAAGGAAAAAACACTCTTCGTGATGTTGGCATCGCCATTTTAATGCTTTTAATCGATTACAGGAAATAGAGGCTTACTCTTTCTGATTATGTGAGTCGAGGGAACATCACACTCCATGACGTACACATTGAGGAAACCCATCCCTCCCATTAGATCAATGTTATTATCTCTACCACAAATTAAAGTTGACCACATCTATCCTTAGAAAAACACTTCCTTCTTCTCTCCTTTTATCTCAAAGTGTTGTATCCTTACTTGGCCTTCCTTTTCGTGATTGCTGCTCCTTGGCTTGGCGTTGTAGAGATAAGTGGATACAGAAAGTTGGTGGCCCCTTCTGGGATGGACTTTTCTATTCCAGGGGGTAATTACAAGCTTTCCAGAGGGTGGGTAGAGACCAATAGGATCTTTTTCAATCCTGGCATTTCATTTGTGAAAGTTAGGGTCTCCTGCAAGGGAAGGGCTGCTTGGGTGGAATTTATGGATTACGCCCCACCCTGCAAGAAACATATGTACGGTGTGGCCCTGTTCCCCTCCACCACATGATACGAGCCGTAATATAGCGTTCCCCTTTCACACATTCCTTGGCAGCAGTCTGAGAAACAGTTTTTTCAAATTAAATCTGTCAGTCATGATTCTGCTGAAAATATACTTTTCATTAGCCCGCAGCAGAACTTTTGTTTTTCCACTATTTCTATCATCTCATGTGTTTGTGGCTTTTGACCTCATGTCTCACACTGTAAGCACAGAGTTTAACATTTCACCAAAATCCTTTTTATTTCCTGACACTCTGTCAACAGGCTTGTAATCACAGCTGAACGGTTCAGGGTCATCCACAATCTGCAGCCAATCAGATTGCCATGCTTCCTTGTTTCCCTGCTGATGCCTTGCAAAGTGTTTCAGAGCTCCAGCAGCTTTCACCATTAAACTTCATTCCTGTCTTGAACCATGGCAAGTTTGTGTCTGATATATCATGTTTTGTTTATGACATGACACACATTCATAAAAGTCCAAAGCAACAGAGAAATAGATCATTTCTGTTGATAAAACGGTAAGAAAAGACTAAAGTTGAGTATTTTGTGTGTTCAATAATAAACAGATTAGTGCACTAAAGATTAAAAAGTTCACACACAATTTTTTGCCTGAGTTTCTCTTTCAGTCTGAGAAGTTGTAATAGTTTGTCTCAGCAACACGCTCTCGTGATATATTGCAACACACATTGCTTCTCTTTCTGTTGGTTGCCAAATGTTGTCAGTCCTTGAAGATAATTTTCGTAATGATATTAGCTATGTAAATAAAAAATGGTGTTGTAAAAGAAAATATGAAAACATTAGGCTGTGGCCACCTAAGAGAAAGCAAATGTAAACCATATCATACCATTGGCGAATGCAGCATCTGTTGTTATAAAGCATTTAAATCTTACTTTAAACACAGAAAGGCCCGACAACGCCATTATACCTGGAGTCGCAGCATCCACAGTGCACCATACATTCCCTGCTGTATGTACCTGTGGCCTTTTGAGGTCACCAAAACATCAGTCCGGCTTTTATTGACATGGATGATCAATCCCAGCAGAACAGAAGCCCTGCATGGGAACAGGACCTGTCTGTTGTTCCAGCTGCAGGACGTTCTTTACAGAGGCAGCTACCCAGGACTGCACAGCTTCCACTCTTATCCACACATGACTACACCGGCGCGGATCGCCACTGATGTCTGCAACACCAGACCTGTGGAGATAAACTGTTTCACACAGACCCCGTTTCTGGGATCAAGCTACAGTCTCAGATACGGCAATTCAGAATCAAAGCAGAACGTTTTAAGAAGATTAGACAATTACAAGATTGTATTCTTTCAGCGAGCATGACATGTGACTTGGAAGTGGTCCAGAAATGTTATGGCTGCAGGCACTTTACACGCTGGCAGCAAGAGAGGCAGCTGTTTAAAACTTTGAAGTTTTAATTACCCAAAAAATCATGTTAAGTGACCTTAATGGTCCATAAAAATAATAATCCTTAATGGAAAGTGGTTGGTTTGTGCTTTTTGTGGTTAAGGGATGAAGCAAGGATGCATTTATAACACTGAGGGGTATTGAATGCTCACTCACAGCTGTTGAGGATAAGGTTTTGCTTGTAGGTTGGATTTGTGACTTTATTCTGGCAGAGCAGTGTTTCGAGTCTTGGCGAGCAGCGTAAATCCATTGTCTCTGTGTCAGTCTCCGTTACGGAACATTTGATACCCTACTGTGTGTTTTTGCCACTTCTCGTCACTATGTGCTGATTGTACAGCGTGGAGTTGCATAACAAAATATACAAAAAAGCACTATGATGTGTTGTTATTGTGATACCCTTCAGTAACACTTGACCCACTTCTGAAGAACAGGAAGTTGATGAGGTCTAGGTGACACTTATTTTGTCAACAACACCTGCACAGAGACCTGTCTGGCCTGAATCAAGTAGATGACTTCTGTTTTCTTATGAGAACATGTCTGATTTTCTCACCAAAGTCATTGGTTTGAGATGTTATAGCCTCAAGATACAAGAGTTGATTCATCCCCCTCTCATGTAGTGTCAACAATACCCTTGCATTTTAAACCTCTTAATGTAGGGATGAGCGGATACTGAGTTCTTGAGATATTGTGTATTTGGTACCAACAGCAACTCGGTTACAAAAAGCACACAAAATGACATAAAAACAAACCATTTGACGACTATCCAATTCAAAACCAATGAATATGTTTATTTAACAGGAAGTATGTGAGTCCTGTAACTAGCGTGACTCTTAAGTATATAAGCACTCGGGACACTTGCGGTTTTACAGTGATGTCACAGAGTGAGGCTTCTTCAACCTCATAAACAATCTTTGGTTGGATACAGACACCGGCTTGCAGAGAGCACACAAATCCTTCAGCAGTCAAGCCTAATGTTGGCCTGCCATCAACTCACTCACAAAATAAACGTTAATTAGCGACAGCATGTACCGCCGGCGACGTTTATCATTTTGGAGTTTCTCACAGTGAAACCTATAGTTTTGACAGTGGTTGATAATTGAGTTTTCTGTCGAGACAATAACTTGGGCCTTCTCTAAAGTCCTTTGAAGAATGACATGAAATGAAACTTACTGAAATCGGTCTTTCATTGTTGACGTTTGTGAAATCTTGCAGCAAAAGACCAAATTACTGTCACTTTGGGTATATTTATTTCAACTTAAATGCTTTTTTGATAACTATCCTCTATAGACAATCCCTTTTGCTACAGTCCCAAAAAATATCACTATGTTGCAACGATGTTTTATGGATGCTGAGTCAGTAATTAGCTGGGATGCAGGAAGGATGCTAGGGCTGTAAATCATGAAGGAGTGTCTTGAATTGTTTAGATAAAAATCCTCTGGATATTCTGTCAGCTGTCACGTCTTTGCCAGACTGTTTGGATGGGATATGTGCAGCTCAGGCTGAAGGTGTTTATGATAAACAGGACGTGTTTAAAGGAATACTTTATTTCCAACATGTTCATTTGAAAATCAATTACTCACTCTTTGTTACCTTGAAGTCATAATGAAATCTTTTAGTTTTCTTCGCATGCGTTCACAAGATTTCAAAATGGAGAAATATCTTCAGTCTGAAGTAAATGTGGGCCGCGTTAAACAACAGCAGCATCACAACTCACACAACTCTTGTGGTATAATCACAGTAAAGTCTTATTTATCAGATCACATGTTCCATACTTCAAAAACATGCATTTTCACTACATTCTACACTCCCAGATTAACAATTTTACTCTTGTGCTGACGTAACACCTATCCATGCAAATACATTTTACGGAGAAGTGTTTCTATTTGGAAAGGTGTGCAATTCATCAAATGTTTCGTATTTTGGATTCTTTATTTCCTCACCACTTGTAGGTAAAACAGGATGAGTATTTGACATACACTGACCATTTGAGGGTAGAAGTATTCCTTTAAAGTAGAAAATGGGCGTGTGCAAAACTCCTCTGTTTTCTCTCATTTTATGTTTTTGACATGTCTCCAGTTGCCTTGTCACGCTTTCACTTCCTCCCATCTATCTCCCTGCCACACCCACATGTACACCTTTTAGCTTTGTTTCCCTCCTGCAGCTCTCCAAACAAACCTTTTCCAAACAAACCCAAAGCAAGTTGTCCAAAGGCAGCGTAGGGGGGAGGGGGTGAGCTGGGCGGTGGCCACAGCTCGGCTGCATCCTATTAGGACTGGGAGTGTTGAAAAGGGGTGTGGCCTGCAGCCAGTAACATCTGTGCCTGTCCTCTCTGCCCCCGGCATTCTGCAGAGAAAGGCAGAGAGAGAGAGAGGTTAGGGAGGGAGTGGATATATACGCCAAGGAGAAGTTCTCGCCATGATCTCAAACATGATCTCATGCTGTACGGCGACTTCATTCCCTGCCTGCCCCCCCTGCCATCAGAGCAAAACTGCCTTCATCTGACTGGGAGTTTCCTCTCGGGCTGATTTTTGACAGCCTCTGGGAATCAAGGTGCTTATTAGCAACGACTTTGAACCTGCGTGGATTACATACCTTCGCGCAGGAAATGCTGTTGTGTTTTTCTGTCGACGGTGCAGAAATCTGGATGCTGCAGTGAGGATATAAAGGGAATGCAACAGAGGCGAGCTGGACAGGGTAAGACGAGCTCCATGTATCTGTGTCTATCCTACCCTGTAATCAAATGAGCAAAAGGAGAGCAAGGAGAAGCCGGCTGCTGATCGGAATGTGTGTGTGGACTGCATGTGACCGGCTGATAGTCTGAGGCTATCAGTGTGTGTGTGTGTGTGTGTGTGTGTGTGTGTGTGTGTGTGTGTGTGTGTGAGGGGCTGCGGGTGTGCTTTATCACTCCCCAGCCAGGATACAGGCTGGATTCCTCTCCCCGAGACGTAGGTGATTGTGTCACGTCTGTCTTATTAGGAGGTGTCGGTGCGGAAAAACGATGTTGCCTTAGTAACCGGCTGGGGGGGAGGGGAGGGGAGGATGACAGGGTGCTCCCATCAGGCCCTGGGGCTGATTTGGTGGTGAGAGAGTTGTCCTGTGTATGCGGGGAATGCCCCGTAATGACAAGGCTGGTGTGGAGGTAGGGTGAGGCGGCGGTGGAAATATGTGTTGGTGCACAGAGGCTACAGGCTGCTACCTCCTACCAGCAAATGCAGCCCGTTATCAGGGTTAAGTGAGTGTGAGTGTGTGTGTGTGTGTGTGTGAGAGAGAGGATGGCATACTTTTTTCCATCATGAGGGGCGGAGAACAGATAATCAGGTCAATGAAAAGGAAAGTCACCTTGAGAGGGGTCTGCTCGCTCACCTCGCCTCGTTTCCTGCCCATCCTTCTCAGGTTCCACTTCCTCAGCCCCCCCCCCCCCCCCCCTGGAGAGTGCTCTATATCGCTAGTAAATACTACACACACCGATGGATTACAAAGTCTAGTCTTTGGAGCTCTGCAGGATTTCACAGTGCCGCCGAGTGACTGCAGGCTACATTTTACCCTGTAATCCTAAATGGTTTTTTGTTATTTGTTTTGTGTCCGCTGAATTAGAGACAATCCTATTTTCTCCCCTATAAACATCCAGAGCAGATTAAAAAGGGAAGGGTAACGTGCGCTTGAAAAGAGGCTTTACTTTGAATCACCAACCCAGTCTGCACCGGTCAACCCGCCGCTTCGGTTACCATAGCAACTGAGGAAGAGGTAGGGATTTTTGTTTTAAAAGGACAGACAGCCAGGGTATCTGAGGAGAGATTACAGCGCCCTCCCCGCCCCCTTATTGATGATCTGAGAGGTTATCAGTTTAACTGCTCAGAAATAGATTTGTGACTATTATGGGAGCGTGCCCAGCTGTGGGGCTCATAATGTTTACTGTTCCTATTCACACACACTCAGAGGGAGATCATGGTGACGGCTGTTGGTGCTTAATGATGCTTTAAAAGTCAACAGCTTATGTCTGACATCTTCTTCTTTCTATTATGTTCTGATATACAGCAGTTTCTCCCCTGTTTGCCCAGTATTGACTGCATATGAACAGTGAGTGATGCTGATCTTCTAATAGTCACATCTTTAATGTTGATACTATCACAGTCCTAATTCGATGACAGTACTCTTCCCTTCCTGCTGATAGCCAAGGATTTATTGATTCTCTGCTTCAGTAGTCTCCAACTTTTTCCTGTCAGATGTTACACACACAGCCATATCAGATGAGCTTAAGTTGACCTCACTTGTCAGGTTACAAATCTGTTCATTTGTACTGATTTTTAGACCTATGTTATTTATTTTGAATACAATTAACTCTATGAATGTTTGGGATAATTTGTCCATGTTGTATTCTGTTCGAATTCAGATTGTAGAGGCAGAAGATTCATTACTTTTCTATATTATGACTTTTACTGCTATTACTAATACTTTTAGTTACTCATGTCTACCATTTATCCATTAGTTCTACTGTATTTCGACTGTGTATCCATGACTTGTTAGCTGTGTTAAACACTGCCCTTTTTTGTTCAGATATTTCCCATGAATTATGAGGTGCATGATATGGGCTATTTTTAAACCAAACTGATCTTTTCAGTGTTTTGGATCAAAGCCAACAAACCGAACCCAGATGACTAAACTCTGGCGAAGATGTTGTCGCCTGTTTGAGTCGTTTCCTTCGTTGCCCCGAGTCTAACCTCCCTCCTCTTGAAGGGTTGACCCGAGGAAGAATGCTAACACGTTAAGAGTGGGGGGTTGGACAGTCTGTCTGCAGAACGAGTTTGACAACCTTGCCTGTGGAAAGAGCAGCAGCCTTTAACCTGCTTTTTAATCTCTGTCCTCCCTACATTTCAGCCACACACTCCCAAATCCTACACGTCAGTTTTTAGTTTTGTGCTATTATTCATGCGTGTAAGAATTAAAGGAGGATACCACTAAATTACTTTTGAAGTTGTGGAGCAGTTCAGTGGCTTTTTGATAACATTCACTCAGAAGTAGTTTTTTTTTCATCTAATCTGTCACCATAGGCAATAACATGATCATGAATTCTCCTTAGAATTTAATTTGGTAGACTTCAAAGAAATAATTCTACAGATAAGATGAATGGTTTTGGTGCAAAACTTGCTACTGTAACACACAAGCTAAAACAAACATAGGTTACCACACACTAGATTAACCAGGGATTGAATTTCTCCCAGGCAACAAAACAACTTAAGTGACAAACATGTGTTCATTCGCATTAGGTTTGCACAACCCTTTGTTCATGAAATAATGTTGTGGCATCAGCACGCGAAATAAACAGAGATTTAGTCGGCTTCCACTAACCACATCCTTTATCTCTTGTTCCTGTTAGCTGATCATTATTGACCAGATGATGAACCTCTATTGATGAAAACAGGCACGGCTGAGATACAGAGGCCTGAGCTAATATGAGTCATCACAGACTGATAATGTATCTGGCTGAAATGTGTGAAGACCACGAGTCGGTTTAATGAGGAAGGATGTGGAAAACAATTAGATTATGTCAATGTGACGTGGATAATAGAGTTCCCTGTTTTCAGTTACAACAGATACTGCAGTGTTTGTGTGTCGGTAAAAGAGAACAGGATGGTATATGTAGCTTTATTCTGTAGCATTAAATATTACAGTTGTGATACTGGCCCAACCATTTTATAAATGTTTCAAAGACAATATCTGCAACTTTTTGAGAAGCTGGGCCCAGAGTCTGAACTATGAATTCCCTTTTGAAATAGTTGATCCTGCACTGAAATGCTGTAAAGTAACTTCAAACTTGTTCCATTTGAGAATTTTAGGTTATTATTTGTTGTTTAGTTTCACAGTCAACAAAAAATAATAATTATGCGGTCGTGAAAAAGTGCCCTTTTGCGAAAAACATATAATTAGAAGACATTGTTATGGTGTCATCTTAAAACTGGAATAACTACCACGCATAAAGACTCACATTACATTCCTGCATATAAATGTTTTGCACAACAGTCACAGCGCAGTCACTAACAATCCACTGATACCGATACCGATACTGCTTATCGATACCGGTATTTTTCGATACTCTTATCAATACTTATCAAAATTATAGACATGATTACAAGATGTGAAGATTAAACAGTCATTTTATTGTAATTTATTTGTATTTATTATTTAATGTAACTTTTTCAATGTCATACCAAGCAGGTATGAGTGTGTTTGACAGTGTGTCTCTGGAAGGGGGGCGGTAATTAGGGGCAGTTCATAAATCCATGTAAACATGACCATTATTCAGTTAAAACGAGACGCTGCGTGCGCACCTCCTAAACCGGATGCTCTAGTCTACCGGCTAACCATTATAATCCGTTTATTGCGTTTATTATTTATAATTGTAATGATGGATTATCTGTAATAATTTTAAAGTTACACAGAGACATTGGATTAACCGCTTTTATGCCCTTGAACACAACTTTTGATCACAAAACAGCAAAGGTAAGACATAATTATCATCATGGCTACGTAAAGTGAAGTTGTTTTCTTGCTCTTTCCTGGCTGCTAGTTCAGTGAGTTTTGGTCGTACAGTGATGAGACTTATACCAATGGAATCTGTGGAATCTCAGCTTTCATGTATTATGTCGTTTGTGCAGATAAAATGACGTAGAAAATATCGCTTTTGCCAGTTATGTGCTAAAGTAGCCGTTAGCCCCGTTTTGCTAAGTGTTGATTTAGACTCTTGGTGTTGGACTTCTGTTCTGTGTAGCTAAAATGGTTAATATCGTCTGTTAGCTGAGTTTCTTGCATCATTAATAGGTTGTTAAATGTTAAGAAGCCTTGAGACGCTGTTTCTTGCATGATGTTGCGTCTGCCCCTATGGTCTGCCCCCGGGAGTCTCACAATAATAAGAGCGCTGTTAGGAGAGATGACGAGTGGCATTCACAGTGGCCAATCAGGGTGGTACTCAAACCGGATACGTCACACGGGATGAGGGTTCCCAACCAACCAGAATTGTTTAAACTAAGGAAGTAGCGTAATTCATATACCGATGGCAGCACCGTTTGTCCAGCGGTTTAACGGTATACCGATACCGTCTAATCCAATCGGCTACCGGTACTGACTTAGTACCGGTTCTCGATACCCATCCCTTACTGTGACTACTTCAAAGTCCTACAAGATGTGAACTGTTTGAACCCCAGACATGAGACATTAAGTGTAAAATGTATCAGCTGGTGGAAGAAATGCTTCCTTTGTGTGTCTCTGCGCTCTCCCTGTATGTTAAACCTGTAATCTGAGAGCCACTTCAGCCCTTCTCCCTCAGCCATGTGACATTAATGCTCCGAAGGCGAAGCGTTTGTCATATCTCAACACTAAATCCTGTCACGTAAATGCACATAGGCACAAAGAAAATCTCTCCTACTGTAACTCTGTTGCTTTCGTGCTGTGGGCGGTGTTGACTGTGGTCTAACTGGTTGATTCTAATCTCCTCTTTACCTTCCAGTCAGCATTTGTATCATATCGCAGTTATCTTCTGATGTGTGGCCAAGTCTGTGTGTGTTTACTCATTGTGTAATTGGGGCGTCATTTAAATAATTGGCAGAATAAGTGTTATGTATGCTATCCAGCTGTGGAAGACAATAGGGCACCACTGTGCCTTTTGTACCGTAGCTAAACCTGAAACAATTGTATAATGTGACCTGTTCAACGTGATAATTATGAATAACATATGGCGGTGTACTTTCAGTTAGCAGTTATTAATGTGGGCTTTGAGGAAAAACATGAGGGAGCGATGAGTTTTCTCTATTGTGAAAAAGCTTAGCCTTTTATGCCCTGCAGCTGCATTTAGAGATTGCTTTATTCCTTTTGACTGTTGTTGCCATCGAGCATTTTGTGGTTGAACCAACAGAGTTTTGAGTTTCACAGGTTAAGCAACCGCTCCGTGTCCAAACATTGGGTTGCTGATTGATTTTCAGCCGGGCAGCTCCCAGCTGAAAGGACCTCCACTATCCCTCCCTGTGTGACTCCCGGGCCTTTTGTTTGCAGCTGTCCAAATTGATCCAAAATAAATTACCAAGTGCAGTGCACACCAGTCACGGGGGTTTCCAAATGTTCATAAACCTCTTATGTGAAGCACACTGCAATTCCTAAACAATGTTCTAATATAAAGACACTTTTGTTTTGTCAGTGAGAGAAAAACGAATATAGAGGTTTCATATGACTGCACTAATGTGGAGCTGAAGGGAAAATCCTTCTGTGAGATGATCATCAAATTGCAAGTCTGATCCACCCCAAATCCTAAATCAGAAAAGAAGATTAAACTCCTGTGCTCCAAATGCCTTTCTGGTCCGCCTATATCACAGCTGCTGCTATAAACATTTTCATTTGCTTGGTTACAGCTGAAACCATAACAGCACGTGAGTTATGAAGGTTTAAAAGCATGAATGAATGGGTGCTATCTTAGGTTGAAGGAACAACATGATGTAAGTTTGATAATTAATGTTATATGTCACTTGATTGGTTCATTTTTCCATGACCAATTTCATTTTCTTTCGCCGGCTGCTTTTAAAGGTCAGGGTCAGACAGAACTAAGTCCCTGGAGCAGGGAGGGAGTCGAGGACATTTAAAAAAAGGAGATACTTCTAATTAGCGCTGGAGCCAAAGAGACTCTGTATCCCTTCTCAAAACAAATCAAGGTGACGCAACCCTTCTGCCTCAGATTTATTAAAATGACTGCTCTAATAACCACTTTCTCATTCAACGTTTCCTCTGTTATCTTTCGCCGTAGATCTTCTTTGCTCAATTAGTAACATAGGACATTTGTTCTGCTGGATCTTGTCCCAACATTAGTGCTGATGATGAATCAATCATTTTAGATGTAGCTATCAGAACATTTAGAGTAATCCTCAGTGCCAGAGAGTGATGATAGATGCCAGCTGGTGCTGAAGAAGGTATTTCACACATCTGCTTTCAATACACTACTGTCCACTGTGTTCTCTCTCAGAGGATGGATTCCAATGGAGGTACCTTTTGGCTTATTAGCATCTGCTTTATTTGTTAGGATAAATATTATACACAAAGCCACCTATTCACAACAGCAGCTAGTAATTCTTTCGGTATAGGAACAGATCTTAATGTTTGGCAGTATTTAGTGCTTTGATTTGCGGTAATTGACTGTTTTAAGGCACCTATACTACAAACTTGACTAAGTAGGGCCACCTTGATGGTAAAGTTTGGGGAATTTAAGATAATATAAGGGAGTAAATAAAATGTTGTTCTCCAAATGACATCTTCAAATGTCCTGTTCGTTCAACAACTCAAAAACAATCAGTTTACTGTCATAGTTGAGTGAAAAAAGCAGAAAGTAATGACAAGATATTTTGTGTTTTTCTTTTTCAAGTAATCAAACCCACATCATTTTTACTAGATCATTCATCATCAATGTCAATGCCATTCATTGCATTGTATATTCAAAGCAAATAAGATGAGTAAAATGTACAGAACAACATTTGAGAAAGGAAGAAGAATGAAGACAGCTGAAGGAAAAGTGACGGATCATGTTTGACTTCTTGCTCTCTGTTTTTCATTCTTCTTCGCACATGTTAAGTAACGTGAGCGCCCCTCTTGTTTAGCTTAAGATGCTCCTCTCTGCTTCTGCCTTTTCTCCAGCGGACATGACACTTGCAGGTTTTAGCGGAGAGATCTTGGGCAGGCACCACACTCGGTCTAAGACTCACTTTACAAACACTGGGATTCTTTTTACAGTCTGGACTCACGCCAGGTCACCCGCTAAACCACATGGTCAGGAAAACAACAAGGCTATCCAAGGATAGAAATCTCGTACGGACAAAGACAGAAGTGTTTGTAGATATATGGTTGGGCGGGTTTAATTATTGGATGTGTATGAATGAAGGAGAAGGAATAGAATCTGCCTCGTGTTGTAAGCAGCAGCCCACAAAAGTCACAATGTTTCTCCAGTCCGAGCGTGGATTTATGTCAGTATAAACACCATTTGTCTTGATTATATGGAAAGCCGTTACATGGCATTATTATCAACATGCGGACTGTTAACATGCCTACAACAAGGATCATTCCTGGAAATAACCATTTATTCAGATTTTAACTTTTACTTGCCTGGACAGCTGAGGGTCAGTTTGACTGGGTGAGTCTTACATGCTTTTCTTTGTGATTCAAAGTCATTTGTGTTTCTTCTCAGTTGTGACAGGGGAAGGGGTTGTTTGTACGGGTGTTGTTCAGGGTCACAACGCTCACCTGGCTATGAAAGGAATGCCTTCTTGTTCTAACAGGTCTCTGTTGTGTTGGGACCTTGACCGTCTGACAGACAACCTCCGGGGGCGATATGTTGGAGCACTCGGGTCTCACAGGTTAACAATTACACCACAAACGCCAAGTCTTAACAGTGTCACAGTCTGTGTGTTCTAACCTTAAACCCACTCTTTGTGTCTCTTCATGGCCGAGTCGTGGTGCACCCGCAGGTCGCTGTAGTTGGCCGCTGTCCCACTCTGGCTCACGAGTTTATACAAAGTTTACAGCTCCCTTTAGCTAATGGAAAGATGGGCAGTTTTGTGGACTAATATGGTCAAAGGAGGGCTTTGAATTACTTCATCCTTTCATGCTAGAATAGATGGTGAGTGTGAAGCCAAGCAGCTGCTGCAGAGGCCTCTGGTAGTCTATTTGGAAAAGTCAAGGATGTGTCAAAATAAATACACTAGTCGGTGTGTAAGGAAGGGTGGGCTGCTGTGTACTTTATCCCATGTGTGGCCCTAAGGCACCTTGTCTGTGTATTTTGCTAAAAGCTCTTTATATATGAATATCTATTTGTTGTATTTATTTAGAGAAGACTGACTATTCTGGTTATGGAATAAAGTTGGCTATTGTTTGTTTTGCTTGACAGTTTGCCCAATTGTTACTAGTTTGTTGGACACCAAGAGACACAAGAGGTTATATTGACTAATGTCTCGTGTGTCTGACAATCTGACCATTGCAACAAACTATCATTAACACATTTACCTTGGAACAAGATGTTAGGTGATTATATTCATTTTCGCGATTTACTTATTTTGTTTTTGTTGGCATCAGCATATTAAAGAGCATTTAAAACAAAGGTTATGACAACTTAGAGGTTATATATATAAAAAGCCAGACAGATTCAAGATCTTCTGTTGGTTGGAAAAAGTCTCCAACAGTCTTAGTTGCTTTTCCACATTTGAAAAGTACAGCTGCTGGATGGCAGATGGACCAAAAAATGGACTAAAATGGGAAAATTATGGCATCAGGCTTTATTTAGGTAGACCACAAAATGGATTTTTAGTGTCTCTACTTAGACAAAGTTGCCACAGGAAATGTCCTCACTTTCCCTTTTTCCACTTTAGCTGTCCACTAACCATAGTGACACGCAATCTTCGAAAACAGTCACGTATGGTTGGTGAAACATGACCAGGTTACATTTTGACTGCATCACACAGTAAATTATATATTTAGATGTATTTAAAACGTCCTGGTTAAGGATCTTTCATACAATTCTCTCTGGGCGCAACGTCTGACTTTTAGAAAAACACTGGGAAAGGTCAAGAAAACTTGGTTATGTTCAGCGGGATGTGGGTCAACAAGAAAAGATGTCCAGAAATTCCTGCAAGTCAGCGCAGCGTCTCCTTGGTTATGATACATGGCATCAAATTGCTCAGCACATCAGGAGGGAAACTGTCGAGCAGCTTTGGTGACATGTGGCCGGCGTGTCCTTGTGGATAACTGAGCAACAGGTCTTTATTTGCCATGCAGCCGAGAGGTCTTTTGCTCTTTACTCCATTACTCCTGCTTGGCGTGGAGCCAGCAGGTTTGAGAGCACGCACTGCAGCTGTCTCCGCTCTTACTATGTTTGTGTGAATTAGTAGTTACAAATCAAACGTGTTTATGTTTTCACTGGTCGGAATCTCGGTCTGTCTTTCCTCAAACTGTAGTTTTTTAGCTTTAGCAACAAGGTAACATCTCTTTGAATGTTTGAATAGCTGTAACCAAGATGCTTTATCTGACCCTGGCTCAGAATAGAGAAGACTTAAGGGTTGTTACATTAAACAAGACTAACAATCTACAGCCATACTTTCTGCTCTGTGAGGATGTACACGCTGTTAGCTAAAGCTAGCATATGCTAACGTGAAGATGTTTAGCTTGTTGAATGTTTACAATGTCCACCATCTTAGTTTGATGTTAACACACTAACAGTTAGCTTATTAGCACTAAACACAACCTTAAAGGGATTTCATAATTTTGGCTATAAACCAAAGTATTACAGAAATGGAAATTCCTATCTGATGGTTGCTATAAATGAGTAAAACATTGATCAATCATCATGATTCATCCTCACAAGAACATGAATGTCTGCACAGAATGTAATCCATGTGGTTCTTAAGATAACATTGCTATGCCTAGATTTCTGCTGCTAGCTTGACTTAAACCAGCCCTCAAATATTCTTTAGAAGTTTTTTCCCCACATTAGTTCTTCCCTTGGCTCAATGTGATGCGCTCAACCCTCCTCATCAATGCTGTTCATTTATGACAGCTGACCTCTGTGTATTTGTATCTGTGATATAGAGGCAGGATAGATGGTAGCAACAGAATTGCACACATCTCTGACAATACTGGTGGAAATACTGCAGCTGGAGAGCTGTGTGTAATCATGTCTGCAGTCGGAGAGCCAGGGAGGGAAAGTCTGCCGCTGATGGTTATCGGGATGATGGAGGCAGTGTATGTTAGAGTTTGACATGAACTCCACATGCTGTAAATCTCACCTGTCATGGGAACAACATGCAGTCTGACTTACACTTATGAGGGTTTAACAAAGAAGGCCTGTTTCTGCTCTTTACCCATGATGACCAAGCCAGTCCTCCAAACCACAAAAGGCCCCTCACACCTCTCACCCCGGTCATTGTAAACACCCCCCTCTAATCACTCCTCTTTAGAGGAAAGCCGATGCTGAATAGGAAGGAAGGGCAGACGAAAAGTTCTGAATACACTAATCCTGGCAAATTATGGTCTCCATTTCAAACATCACACTCTCACGGGACCCATTGTATCAACAATATCATGAAAACTTTTGGTGTTTGGCCTAACTGATACAGTGCCTTACATCATTAACCATAACCCGGGGCAGTAGGTTGAGTCATAACAGTGGGAAATTGTTGCCTTCATAGATTTTATGTCCTCTAGCTGCTAATACGTAACAGTTCTTCAACATGTCCGAGCCGGTTTGTCCTGGTTGTTGCTGTAGGGATTTTCATATAATGTGAAAGACGGAAGTATTCATCTCTTTGTATTCAGTGACATTTGTTGGGCATGTCTTAGTATTTGGGTACCATGTTCAGTGTTTCCCCTAGGATGGAGTCATAGCAGCAGTGCTAAGGCACGTGGGCCCAGCATAATGTGAGCGCGGAGCGCGTGGAATTTTTTAGTGTGTGCACGTGCGAAGTGCGCCCCGCCAATTTGTTTCAATGTGTCTGCCAGCACAAGAAAGGCTCTTGAGGCCTAGTACCAGGGCCGGTTCTAGCCAATTTGCTGCCCTAGGCGAGATTTTAGGTGAGATTTTATATATAAAGAATAAATGAAAAATCTCTACAAAAGACAAATACACTACAAAAACAGAAACGTATTGACATAGGTAATATACGTCAAAATGGCTTCAAATGTATTCAGTATTGTATAGCTGAATACATTTGCGCCGCCGCTATTTGTATATAGGGGAAAACACTGATGTTATGTTCTATCTCTAGGAAAATGTGCTTAAGGCCAGTATAAAAAGCAGAAACCTCTTTGAGAAGACTTAACTCAAATGTTTAAGTAAGATTTGGTTGTGTTGAAAAACTCACCATGTCCCCTCTCCTTGTCCACAGTACTCTCTGACGGAGGCCAAACTCTGAGGTGGAGGAGGTTGTAAAGAGGCCCTGAAGGAGCCTCCCCCCTCCCTACCTGACCAGACGGACGCATCGGACAGCCATGGCTCCTCGGAAACGTGGCGGCGGCAGCCGCGGTGGCCTCTCCTTCATCTTCTGCTGTTTTAACAGCAGCGATCACCCGGAGATCACCTACAGGCTGAGGGAGGACTTCGCCCTGCAGGCCATGGAGCCCTCACTGCCAATGCCCGGATACGACGAGCTGGACGGCATGTTCTCCGAGTTGGTGGTAAGACTTTTTTTTCTATTCTTTTATATATCACTTTGCTGCTGTGAATACTCACACGATCACCAAATGTTTATTAATCTGCAGCTGAAAATAGAACCCATCAAATATTTGTGTAATGTTTACAAAAAACTAAAGTGCCCTAGAAATATTTACAGTTAGTTTAACAAGGTTTATATTTCGATTTAATTGGAGACAAGCAATCAAACACGTGAACTAAATATTTGTGTTTAAACATTCATGTTAAACATCTTGCATGATACTTCAAAAACGTATGAAGATGTCTTCTAAATATAATCTTACCACATTGTTTACTTGCTCATTTAAGACATTCCCAAACTGACTTCCTCCCAGTTTACACTATCTTGTGAGCACCGGGGCCGAGCAACTATTCTTTCTTTTGTCTTATTGTCACTTCTAATTTGTCGTGCTCTCCTCTCGCTCCTGCCCCATTTTCCCCCCTTCCGTGGTTGCCACAGTAATCTAAGCATGACATTTTTGCACATCAATGGACCTCATTCAGGAACTTTTAGTGTCTCGACCTCCTCCATCTACTAATTGCTTGTTTTGTCTCCCACCCTTTATGAAGACATAATTGAGTGAGTTGAGTGTGACTACAAGGAGGCTTTCAGTTGCTCAGTTTACCCAAAAACAGCCACATGCTTTCTCTTCGTACCAGTATGAGCCACCATGTGCGTGTATAATCAGGATTGGCTTGCTGGAAAAAGACTTTGTGGAATAAGTTGGGGCCACGATCAATTAACCTTGACCTTTGAACTTGAGATTCATTGAGGAAAGTTTTCCAGGAAAACCTGCCTGTCCAGGTGAAGCTGCATTTCCCTTCCTTCATTATAAACAACAAATCTGTTGCAGCAATACAATAAGCAATACAAACATGAATTAGTTTCCATTTCCCTGTCAGAGATCAATAGGAGTCTACACAACCATTTTAGGACATTTGATCATTGCACATATTGATTCCCAGGGCTTAATGGCTTGAGCAAAGAACATCTAGAAGAGTAGTCGGGCTGAAACATTTTGCCACATTAACTGAATCCCCATTGAGAATAAACCTGTGTTCACACACTTCCTATTGTATTGTCCCTGATGTATTTCCTTAAAACCCTTCTTGTGATTTTCCACATGAAGCTCATTAAACCATAATTGCTTTAGGATTCGGCTAATGTGGATTAACACATGAAACGCCACCGGAGTTAAACTTTCAGCACAAATCTATAATGACCGTGTCCTCATGCTGGGATGTAGAATGCTTCAAATGCTGATATCCAACCACCATTTTAAGGTTCTGTTTTATTCTTGAATTATACCTTGTTAATATGTTTTCTCTGGTATTTATCCTTCCCAGCAGCACCCTTTGTGTGCCTCCGTGAATCGTCGGTTATGCAATGTGACGCATGTTGTCTCCAGATGTTTGTTACCACATGTTGAGCAGACAGGCCACGCCTTATCTCTTTTCCCATTAATCACACGTTTAAAGCCTGCAAGACATCTGATTTGACTTTGTCATATTGAAGATGACTATGAGAACACCCGGTGATATAGACCTGATCATAAAGAGATTTAGCTCAAACTTATTTCAACCGTACGGAGAAACTCTTCCGGGCACATGTTTTTGTATTTGGGGAAAAACAGAATTGATTTATGTGGATATTTTGTTACAGCATGATGATTTGATAGCTTGTCTGTACTCTGTGAGCTGTGGATGATTTTCATTTTGTATACATTGAATATTATCTTATCCACACAAGCATGAAGAGATGTAAAAAGAATTAGACCTCAACTATTCAATTAATCGGCAACCATTTTCACAATTGATTGATAGGTTTTTATAATTCTTAATAATCTCCAAATAAATAGGAGACAATATATCCTGGTGTATTAATCTTTTTATGGCTTTGAGACGTAGACAAAACAAGACATTGGAGAACATTTCTGACTTTTTATACACCAAACGACTCATCAATATATCCAGAAAATAATCGACAAGTAAATCAACAATAAAATAAATCTGTAGTTGCAGCCCTACATTTATCAACAAATGATTTTGAAGACATAATATGTGAATTGTTTCCTTTTCCTCTGAACCCTTCTCACCCACATTTCTTAACATTAGTTTTCTTTTTTCCTCCATTTTATAGGACGAGCTCGACCTTTCAGAGAAACACAGGGAAGCCATGTTCGCTCTGCCTGCAGAGAAGAAATGGCAAATCTACTGCAGCAAAAAGAAGGTAAGAGACCCACTGCATTATGCCAAACTCCACAACAGCCTCCACAAGCTCGCTGCAGAGCAGCTGAATAATATCCGCTGATATCCTGCCAAGTTTGTGTAATCGCCTCCCTCATTGATTTGTTGATACCTGATGCTGTGAGTTTTCTAAAAACACAGACCACAAAACCATGTACCTCTGTATTGCTCTTCTCACAACAGGCAGGAAAGTGTTTGGAATCTGGTTTTGTGTAATTTCCATCTGTAAAAAACACCAATTGACCATTTATAAACCCATTTCTAACCTGTTTTACCTTGAATCTTTTTAAGAGATGTGTTGTTTTCACATAAATGTAGCAGCACACTGTAGAACTAAACCTCCTATGGTGTACTGTAATGGAAAATATCCTATTATTAAACATATGATATGCAGAGGATAACTTACACATGTCCACTCTAGTACCAAGAGCACTTCCTAAAGACTGTATTCCCCAGTTTGTTACTTATCTCTACCCTTTCCTACAAAATAAGTCTGGACTGCTTCTTCAAAGCTCCCCCATGAATAACTCACCTAAGTGGATGTTACACAAGGTGGATATAAAAATAGTGATATGTAGAGGGAGTGACAGTGACACAAACCTTAAATCCAGCCTGTTCCATTAGATGATCCAAAGAAGGCTGTGTCATGAATTATGAGTGGTGAAATATAAGACTGAATACGAAATAAGAGTCTTTTCAGAGTATGTTTTCTCTCATTGTTCTATTGTCCTCCCTAGATTAAAGAGTTTGAATCCTGCGGCCTCTCCTTGTAGATAATACACCCATCAAAGCATTGGTGTAGCCAAAACATTCTGTACCACTCTGAGTCAAATTTCATTATGACTCTCCTGCATGATGTAAGGTCTGTCAGCTGTCCCTCCTTTCCCCTATAAATTCATTCCTCTCGTACATGCAGGGAAACGCAGATGCCTGGTCTAGTTTGGATCAGCTTTAGCTTTGTAGCCTCCACTGCCCTCACATTTTAACAGCAGTGGTTCTGAAGGCCGTAGGTATGAGTGTGTGGGATATCCTGTCCTGACTCATATGCAGGCAGGGTAAACTTTACCTACGTCCGGTTAGCAACTGGAGGTGAGGAGTGTTGGGATACTCAGGAAACACAGCTGCAGAAATCCATCATACATGCAAACGGTTGCACTGGTTAGAGCATGTTTATGAGCAGCGTTTATCCATTTTTGTGTTGTTTGAATTAAGCAAAGTGAGTCTTTTACTGCGCTTTTGATTTCACATAATAGCTCCAAAGAATGTTTGGCCATCCTGAAAAATCTATGTATTATTAAAGGAATAGTTTAACATTTTGGTAAAAGATTAGGTGAGTTTAAGAACTGTTGATAGGTCAATCTTTGGATGGAGCCATGCTAGCTTTTGCCTCTGCTAATCTTTATGCTAAGTTGCTTCCTTATATTTACCATACAGCCATGTGGGTGTTATAGATTAATTCTTGTACTTCTCAGGAAGAAAGCTTATTTCTCAAATAGCGAAACTTTTCTTTATAGATCCATAAGTATGTGCTGATATTGTGGATTTTAACCCCATTTTATTACAAAATTGAAAATGTTTCATCACCAGCCGCAATGAATTATTCCCTTTGCTGAAAACTCACTTTGTTTAAGTATTGATGCACATGCACTTATGACTTTGGCTGCATACTGCGTCCAGTAGCCAGCACACTGCGTCCAGTAGCCAGCACACTGCGTCCAGTAGCCAGCAGCAACAAGACCAGAGAAGGTGGTGAAAATGGAAACAGCACGGTGTGTGCTCCCATTTCTCTACCGTGTCCCAATTAGTGGCCTCATTACGAGTCGTCTCGTAGCCAAGGTAGCCTCGTAAAGCATTTTGAAAATGAACCCCTGAATGTTCAGCTTTTCAGAGATCAGGCAAGGTTGTGTCAGTGTTAGTGTGAAGGTGGAAACAAATCTTAATGTGCAGTATCGACCCGCAGACGGGGGGAGGAAGCAGTGACAGAAAGGCATCAATATTGCTGACTGGCCCCAACCCAGATGTGTGTGTGTGTGTGTGTGTGTGTGTGTGTGTGTGTGTGTGTGTGTGTGTGTGTGTGTGTGTGTGTGTGTGTGTGTGTGTGTGTGTGTGTGTGTGTGTGTGTGTGTGTGTGTGTGTGTGTGTGTGTGTGTGTGTGTGTGTGTGTGTGTGTGTGTGTGTGTGTGTGTGTGTGTGTGTGTGTGTGTGTGTGTGTGTGTGTGTGTGTGTGTGTGTGTGTGTGTGTGTGTGTGTGTGTGTGTGTGTGTGTGTGTGTGTGTGTGTGTGTGTGTGTGTGTGTGTGTGTGTGTGTGTGTGTGTAAAAAAAGAGGCAAAGGAAGCGGCCGGTTGTCCAATGCAAACAGGAAGGCTCCGCTGCCACAGGTGCAGCTTTTGTGTGTCTAGTAGCAGGGATGATGAGGAGGGAGGTGGGGTCATAAACAGGGCGCTCTGGGCGATGAGCAGGCTTTTTTTTGCCAGGGGTTGGTTGGCTTCAGAAGTCGGGCCTGGGGAGATAAGTCAGTCAGAGCAGCAAAGCTTCAGCTGTTTGCTTTGGCCGGGCACCTGAGCCGATGAAATCACGCTGCTGAGCTTCCTCCTCCTCCAACAGGCAGATTTACTGATCCGGTTGTTAGCAGAGATTTTTGCAGTTAGGCTTCAAATTTCACCCGAATAATAAACCCCTTTCATTTGTGAGAGGACAGAGCTGTAACGTCTCTTTCAAGCAACCTCCAAATAATTTGTCTCCCTGATGTGCCTTTGATCTTCACTTTCTCGAATGTGGAAAAAATAAACCCCGAGAAAAATACACTCCCAGCTTTTCTCTCTCATCATGACCCTAAATAAACCGTCAGCGTTTGAAGAGGGCTGACTTCCGAGGTGAAAGATGGACTTTTTAAGATGCAAAAGGAAGTGGTTTTCACCTCTCAGCTGCTCCTCTAATGGACTGAACTTCTTCCAGCACCCTGTTGGTAAGGCTGGCAGCAGCCATGAGAGAAACAGACCTTACAGATCTGCTCTCAGACCAGCCAAGGCCCACAGCTTCTATCAGAGCCAAACTCTGCAGGCCGCTTTATTAACTGACGCCCAATTAGTTTCCGATGGTCACAGCTCACTTGTGCTTAATGGAGCTAAAGTTCAAATGAAAGCTGGGGCCCTTTTATGTGCAAGCCAAGTTCGCGGTCAAGCCCTTTTACTCCTCTGTTTTTCCATTGAGGTAGAAAACTAAATCATGTCAGAAATGGCGTTTTTTCTCTCCACTTGATATACAAACGTGCCTGTCAGGGGATTAATCTCTGCCATGTCCTTAATCCGCAGTTTAAACTTTCATTTGCTAATCTCAAGATTTTCTCAAGCAGCTGTGCTCTCTTTTCTGCGCTCCTCGCCTCCTGCTGAAACTCTGTGAAGCGCTCCTTAATAAAATAGGATATCTGTGCCGCCCTACTTTGAGTTCCTGCTCCATCTTTTGGCTTCTGGCTATTTATTCCCCGGACCTTCTGTTCCCCGTGTGTTTGTATGTTTCATGTCTCTCAAAGTCAATGGGTGGAAAATGCATGCAACTAAAGTTCTCCATCTGGTTTGCAGTTCAACTTTGATGTATTCAAACATGTGATCCAAATAACATCTTGTCCACTCATGTGACTTTATTAAATGTCAAAACAACCATTTTATGTAATGTTTTTAACTTCCAAACACTTAATATTCATGTCAAACACATTTTCTTTCAAATGTACTTATCTTGTTGTTTCAATTATCATTCCTGAAGAACAATGCCTTCAAAGATCACTGCATCGTTTATGCCTGTTGTTCTCTTTTCTTTCAGGAACAAGAAGAAAACAAAAGTGCAACTAGTTGGCCAGAATACTACATTGATCAGCTTAACTCAATGGCAGCTGTAAGTAATAACATTAACTACAACGAATAACATTACTTTTCAGTTCACATATTTCCTCTCTTTTATTATGTTGGCTGTACATGTTCAGGCTATACTCTTAATGATGTTTCATCTTTTTCCGACAGAGAACGACGCTCCTTGCTCTGGAGAAAGAAGACGAGGAGGAGAGGAACAAAACCATCGAGAGCTTGAAGACGGCTCTGAGGACACAACCTATGAGGTGGACAAATACTTTATCTCCTTCGTGTCCTTTACACAAAACCTCATCCGTCTGCACATCTCTTCTCATTTGACCTCCTCTCACCCTGTCTTTGACTCCTGATAGTTCCTCCCAGCACTATGTAAATGAGTTCTTTAAAGTGGACCTATCATGCTATATTTGAATAATATAGTGTAGGACCATACCTATATAAGGCATATTTATACTTTTTTTTTTTTTCAAAATACCAAACAGATCGTGCATTTTAGCCATGCCTCATTTCGCTCAATTTGACATTTTTTAGCTGTTTTTGCAAGGGCTGATTCTGTGAGAACAGCACCATCTACAGGCCTGGCATATGTACTACAGCGTCTCCAGCGCTTTCGAACGGCAATGGCCGTGGCTGTCTCCTCCTGATTGGTGGAGTTGGCCCAATAGCCGTAGCGCCACTGTCCTGACGTCAGGACAGTGTTCAAATCTGGATCAGTTTTTATCAGATCCGTTGCAGACCCTTTTTTAGAGATTTGGGTATGCAGGAAAATAGAGAGGGTTGTGTTTTCTGACACTTGGTGAGTTCCCTGGAACACCGGGGACACATATTCATGTATAAAAGACGTACAAAAGTGCATTTTGCATGATAGGTCCCCTTTAAGGTTCATAAAGGTCACTGCCGTTTTAGTTAAAGATTTTTGTATTGACGGGAATGTGCATTAAAGCATTTCCATTCCGAGAACCTTTACAAAGCAAATGTTATGAGTTATTCATGACTTTTACTGATTCGGGAATAGCAGAAGGAAAAATAGAGTGTACACAAATAAAGACATATATTTAGCTATTTGTTTTATGAGACGACAGTATAATTATATTTCTAATCAAACTAGTTTTCCAAACTGATACGATCTCTCTCCTCTCCTCTCAGGTTCGTGACGCGTTTCATTGACCTGGACGGTCTGACATGTATCCTAAACTTCCTGAAGAGCATGGACTACGAGACCACCGAATCGCAGATCCACACGTCTCTGATTGGCTGCATCAAAGCGCTGATGAACAACTCGCAGGGCAGAGCCCACGTCCTCTCTCACACCGAGAGCATCAACATCATCGCTCAGAGCCTGGCCACGGAGAACATCAAGACCAAGGTGGCCGTGTTGGAGATAATGGGCGCCGTGTGCCTGGTGCCCGGTGGACACAAGAAGATCCTGGAGGCCATGCTGCACTACCAACGCTTCACCTGCGAGAGGACGCGGTTTCAGGTGGGTGGGAACAAGCCAGGTGCTGAGTTATGGTTAGAAAGTAGTTTAAAAGCAACGTTGTGTGAAGATATTTAACTCCTGTAATGACCTGTCATCCTGCAGACTCTAATAAACGATCTGGACCGGAGTACGGGGCGATACAGAGATGAGGTCAACCTGAAAACAGCCATCATGTCCTTTATCAACGCTGTGCTGAGTCAGGGTGCTGGAGAGGTGAATTATACACATTAGACAGCTTTTATGATTCTCTTCCCACCCATGCTATACTTTCTGCTAATTCATATATTTTTCATCACATACAGACAAGTTTGGAATTCCGTATCCACCTACGATATGAGTTTCTCATGTTGGGGATCCAACCTGTGATCGATAAGCTACGCTCACATGAAAACTCCACGCTAGACAGGTGAGATATACAGAAAAAAGGTTGTGTCTCCACCTTGACTGACGCAAATCACTGTTTATTGGTCAGAATATAACAACATACAATCATCAAAAAATAAGGGATTCATTTGCAAGTCACCATTTATTTTTTACATTACCAACTTGAAGAACATAAAATGAAAAAATTACTCTAATAGATCAATAATCAAACCAAAGTTAAAATATTTAAATACTTGACTACATAAATAGATAGAGTATGTGGATAACAAATATGTCTTCCACCCTTTCACCTCAAACATGATTCCTATCCCCGGCATCTTGCAATGCTTCAGACATGTCTTAATTTGTCATAAAGTTAAAGAAATGTTAGCAAATATAATCAAAAGGCCTCCCATATAACTTAAAAAATATAAGTCATCTTCTCTAATGAGTCAGATTTTAATTAAAACATTTAATTTAATTTACTCAAATTATTTTGCGTTTGATACCTAACCGCACATATTGTTTAACCTCCCCAAACTCCCAAAGGCAAATTGGTGAGAGTTGCCTTAAGAAAACAGTTTTTTCTAAATGTACATATCCATACGTTTATTTAATCATACATAAAACAGCCGATTCCTACCTACAAGACAAGTAAAGTTTCCAGAGAGATCTTAAGTAAGTAAATCTGTGGGTATATAAATGCATCACACTTGCCTCTCTAATCCATCCCTCTCCTCCCTCAGGCATTTAGACTACTTTGAGATGCTGCGGAACGAGGATGAGCTGGCTCTGTCCAAACGTTATGAGTCGGTAAGGAAACATCTCCTGACCTGATTCCTGCGTATTATTCCTGTCTGTGAAATATTCAGCAGAAGCATTTATGGGACTTATTGTTTCCTTTCTTCTCCTCCAGGTACATATAGATACCAAAAGTGCCACCCAAGTTTTTGATCTCATCCGCAAGAAGATGAACCACACAGACGCACACCCGCACTTTATGTCTGTCCTGCACCACTGTCTCCTCATGCCACGTAAGAGTTTTCTAATCATGACTAGATTATGAAATTGAAATGTTTAGACTCATAGTGACACTTCAAAATACTCTCTGCTGTAAAAGCAATTTGTGTTTAAACTATACTGAAATATAATGAGGCTCCAGGCACGATGGTAGTATTAGTCCTCCTGGTTTCAGGTCAGAAAGATAAGGAGTTGTTGACTTTTTCCAGATTAGTCACTCCAGTAATTGGATAAGGACATTCCCGAAGTGAAGGCTCTATTTTCTCACAGCTGAAGACTGTTCATATTTTTAATTCAATTTAGTTTAATACCTTTTTTTATGCAAAAGAAAATGCATCAAGGCAGATTACAATGAGCTAGTTTTCATGTCATTTGTCTTGAAAACAAAAGGTCACCAAAGGACAAAGGAGTCTTTTTCTTCAACACTTACCTCCTCCTATAAGTGGCTTTTTAATGAGACCACCCCCCCGTCACTTCCTTGAGGCATTAAGAGCATAATAACCACTTAAGCCTCAAATCCATGTGTGGCCATTATGAGTTAATAAAGTGCTAGCTTGTGATGGCACTTCATTAGAAAGAGGAAATGACTGAGCATGATGTGATTCATGTCATCCTTGATGTAAAGAGCCATATCAGGATGTTTTTTTATCACTTATGTAGCTTAGTGTGTTTTTTCAAGCTAAATAACATCACTAAAGTAAACATGTTGTCCCCTATTATGGATGCAGACTAACCAATCAGTAACACTGTAATGTGTAGGTCTCTTTATCTGCTCATGAGCAGCTAGAATACTCATTTTGGACAACAATAAAAAGTCATTCATATTCAAACCATTGCTGTGGATCCACATGTTTCTGTACTTTCTGAGATATAATAGAGATACGATCCCTCTGCTCTTTAATGTGACTGTTCATTCGTCTCTCCTCAGACAAGAGAAGCGGTAACACGGTGCAGTACTGGCTTCTGTTGGACCGCATCGTCCAGCAGATGGTCCTGCAGAACGACAAAGGCCACGACCCCGACGTCGCACCACTGGAGAACTTCAACGTGAAGAACGTAGTCCGGATGTGAGTGCTCTGTTCCTCTGAAACAGCCCAACGAGTGCTCGGCTGCCAGATAAAAGAATGTAGAACAAATTGGTTTAACAAGAAATGAAAAGACACAATGCTCAACGGTGCTGGCTTAAAAATAACTTTCAAAGTTCAGAGGAACAATGACTGGAGCTGTTCACTGAATATGTGTGTCACCCTCTCTGCAGGCTGGTTAATGAGAATGAGGTCAAACAGTGGAAAGAGCAGGCAGAGAAAATGAGAAAAGGTTTGGAGCACTTAAATATATCTACCTGAAATAGATTAACATGTCAAATAAAATCATGGTTTTAGTCAACTCTTTATGGCGAACATAACTGTGACTTTTCCCCACAGAGCACCACGAGCTGCAGCAGAAGTTTGATAAGAAGGAGCGAGAATGTGATGCAAAGACTCAGGAGAAGGAGGACATGATGCAGACGCTGAACAAGATGAAAGAGAAGCTGGAGAAGGAGAGCTCGGAGCACAAGAACGTCAAACAGCACGTGTCCGAACTCACCGCCCGCCTGCACGAACTCAGCCTCGTACGTTCCCCTTTGTATTCACCGGGCCACTTTATTATATACACATGATAGTAAAACCCGTAAATAAAACCAAAACAACCATCACCGAGTTCACATAATAGACAACGACCCAGATCAGAGTCAAAGTCAACTTTTTTGTTAATCCTTTGTGTGTGTGGTACAGACAGGCTGATGGAAATTCTGATTCTCACCAT
The DNA here is from genome assembly GCF_902827165.1 of Trematomus bernacchii. NCBI lineage: Eukaryota > Metazoa > Chordata > Actinopteri > Perciformes > Nototheniidae > Trematomus > Trematomus bernacchii. Next base: position 2,929,272 of record NW_022987720.1, on the reverse strand, counting down.
CCCAAAGAATACAAAAAATATATACACACATACTAACTTAGACATAGACACATATACACACATGACGAGGTATAAATAAAAAGAAGGAACAGAAAATATACAAATATAACGGTCACTGGTTTTGATCGGGATGATTTTTTATTTATTACAACAGTACAAATATATACAGTATTGCAAACAGCTGTCCATAGCAGCATAGCAGAAATCCTAAATTAGAAAATCCATGTATTATTTCTTTCATTTTGGATATTGATTTGTTCCTTTACGTTGCTGTTGTCTGAAATAGTAGCACTTTTCCCCTTTTATTGTAATGTCCTAAGTTTTATATTTCGACATTGACATTCTTTAACATGTTTAAATGATTTAAATGTATGACACATTTTCTCCTGTAATATTAGCAACATGTTCACATTGTGTAACTCCCTCCCTGCAGAGACAGGCAGCGGTTGTTCCTGGAGGTCCTCCGCTCCCCCCCGGCCCCCCCGGTGGTCCCATGCCTCCTCCGCCCCTATCAGCTTTTGCAGGGCTGTGCCCACCTCCCCCGCCTCCCCCCGGGGGCATGATGCCTCCTCCGCCTCCCCCACCCCCTCCTCCGGGTGGACCCCCGCCTCCTCCTGGACGCATGCCCATGGGAGGCATCCCACCCCCGCCGGGAGCCCCCCTGGGACTCTCCCTGAAGCAGAAGAACATCCCCCAGCCAGCCAATGCGCTCAAGTCCTTCAACTGGTCCAAGTTAGCTGAGGTAGGAGCTGGATGTGTAATATTTAATGACATAATGTTTGTTTACAACACCAGATATTAATGTGTTGTTGTCCTCTGCTCAGAATAAGCTGGAGGGCACTGTGTGGATGGACGTGGACGACGCCAAGGTCTTTAAAATCCTGGATCTGGACGACATTGAGAAGACCTTCTCCGCCTATCAGAGGCAGCAGGTACTGAGGGCCAAGCACTTCCTCTCCACAGCAACACACGTCTTGTATCAGAGGGCGGGGGGGGCTGGTTCAGTGGCTCAGGGCTCCTCTGCTCGTATTGTTGGATTTAGAATTGGCTTGAGATTTTCTGCAAATTCCCCCTGTTTTGCAACTTTTAAATTCTGAATCAAAGCTGGGGAAGGGAAGAGGGGAGAGGTCAAGTAAACAAACTAAAGCCAGCTTAGTCATAAGAGTAGAGGGGGGAAATTGCCAGATATATTTGTGGGTTTATAGATGCAAAATGTTCATGCTTGAATCTTAAACGCTTTTTACATTTGAATGGAATGCTATTTTTGTTTGTGGTTTTGATCCTTTTGCCATATGTGATTGAAAATGCATGAGTGAGCTGCTCAGAATTGTCTCTTCTTTTTTTAAATGTTTGCAATGATTTTAGTTCTAGACATTCACAATAAATAGTGTCTTTATTAGTTGCAAACAGTGAATGAGCATGTCTTTTAAAATGTACAGAAGCATGAACAAACACCTATAATAAGATGTCAAAACATAATAATTGGAATTGTCTCTTTTCACAAACACAAAGACAACATTTACTACATTTACATCCTCCATGTTGACCTGATTAGTTCAAACAGAAGTATGATTTATTAATGTGCACAGCATGTGAACTATTAGCACGTATTGATCACCCGAACACCCACTCACGTCTCACTGCTGCTCACTTCATTACTCCGTCGTCTAAGTGCCGAATGATCTGTGATTCATCTGCTGTTTGTTTTGATGGGCTGCAATCACGTAACTGCTTTACTTATTCTAATGAGTGCTTACATCTTCCCTGCTTCCTGCCTGCATTTTAGGACTTCTTTTTGATCAATAACAGCAAACAGGTGAGTCCTCTTACAGTACAGTAGATATACACTCTGGATTTGTGTGTCACTCCTTAGACTTTATGTATGTGTCATATATGTCATGTACTATTGTACTGTTTTAAGTGAATGTGTGTCCAATAGATTGTACGGTGTGTGATTTGTGTGGGATGTTTGCATGTACTCATGAATGTCTGTTTTCAATGTCTTGGTAGTTCTTGCTTGGGATTTAAGGGTGTTTGTCGTCTTAGTCTTAGTGTGCCTGTGGGTGACTGAAATGAATCGGTGCTAGTTAAAACAGCCTGGTGTTGCGCTCTAACCGCTTCATTACTTTTGCTCGCAGAAAGAGGCGGAAGACGACACGCTGAGCTCTAAAAAAGTCAAGGAGCTGTCAGTCATTGATGGCCGTCGAGCTCAAAACTGTAACATCCTGCTCTCGAGGTAAGATTGTATCAAAAACACTTATATTCCCCATTGTCTAAAAATGAATACTGATTTCTGATTCTCAAAAATATCAATAAGAGATGCTCAAAATAAACACTTTAAAATATAAATAATAGCATGAAAACACACACAAAATCCCATATATGCAAACAAAGCTTCAAACCAACCAAACTAGTAGTAGTCCAAGATAAAGTAATGCTTATATTTGTGTTGTGCTGCAGGCTGAAGCTTTCAAACGAGGAGATGAAGAGAGCCATCCTCACCATGGACGAACAGGAGGACCTTCCCAAAGACATGCTGGAGCAGGTACTGACGGAGGATCAAATCTGCCTTCACTTAGTGATTGGCTGCTTCCCAAGAATAGCAGCATAGGGAATTCATGACACTTTCATGTTTTTAGAGCCTTTTATACAATAGTGCAAGGTAACAAACATCAGCATGAGATTTTCTTGATTTTGTTTTGGAGAAAGATGAGATGCCAGTCAAGTTTAATTCTAGCAATTTACTATGGCAGGCGTAGACTCCATGTGCTTCAAAATCAAAGCATGATGAACACATGTATGATAGATAAGGGGGTACAAATAATAAAAAGGATAAGATAACAAGGCTTAGAATAGAATAGGGAGGGATGAAACCCTCTTTAATGGTCACACATGCAGAGCACACAGCACACACAGTGAAATGTGTTCTCTGCTTTTAACCCAGGAGTCTAGTACAAGGAGCTAACTATTATATATAAAACAAATAAAGATTATACAATAAAGGTTTTACCCAATAACAACACACTGAAAACCTAATTAAGAGCTTGCAAAAATATATAACAACTTGCTTTCACAGACAGAACAGTACACAGGCATGTTTGAAATATGAACTGGTGTTTTTCTGCGTCATCAGCTGCTGAAGTTTGTCCCAGAAAAAAGCGACGTGGATCTCCTGGAGGAGCACAAACATGAGCTGGACCGAATGGCAAAACCCGACCGCTTCTTCTACGAGATGAGCAGGTACGGGTTTTTTCTCATGTGTTACCTTTTTTAAATTCTGTATAAAACACATTCAGCTTTAGATCAGTGCAGCACTCTGGAGACCTGCTGAAAACAACCATTGTTTGCTCTGAGTCAGGGCAGGGAAATGACACATGGGTTTCCACTTACCCCAGGAACAATAGCTGAATGTGTGAATCACTCTTAATTGTGTTGGTGAATACATTGCTCCGTAATGTAATAACTGTAATGTGATAAGACCTGTAAGATGGAAGGAACAAAGGCAACATGTTGCAACTCAACCACTGACTGCATAAATGGCCTGCTAAGCAAAGATTGGAAAGTAACTGTAACAGTAACCCTTCAGTATAGAAACAACAGAAAGTTTTGTTAACTTGATAATTAGCTGTAGTTTGCCAGTATTTTGCCATTTGGAGCTGACTGAGAGCAGTAGGACTGGAGGACAGATGTCACTGGTATTCATTAGCCGCACAGTCTATGGTTTATACGCTGAAATGTGAAACGCTGCCAAAGATAAGCGTCATTACCACAACTTTATATGTGCCATTTAGTAAGCTTGAACTTCTATTTTTCTCAAGCACAATGTCCATGTTTGTGGCTTTTGTCTAAACCGTTGGGTTTCCTTGTTTATAATCTATTACTTTTGTCTATTTCTGTTCTCCTCTTACACACATTTTCCATCCTCCAGAATAAACCACTACCAGCAGCGGCTGCAGTCTCTGTACTTCAAAAAGAAGTTTGCAGAGAGGATAGCTGAGATCAAACCCAAAGTTGAAGGTAGGGAACGTTTTGTAGTTTTATACACAACTGACATTACCTTAAACATGTTTAGTTTTGTATAAATAACTGAAAATGATATTTGTATTCTGTTTATTTGAACCATGGAAAGCCATCTGTGTTATGTGGGATGTTCTGAAGCATGTAGTCTTTCCTGATGGACTCTTCAACTCTAATGCTTTGTATTTTCAGCTTTTTATATTGGCCTAGCTACCTAAAATAAATCCGTCAGCACCTTGAATTACCCTCTAACATTTGTTTACTTGTTGCTTCTCTGTCCCAGCTCTGAGCAGTGCGTCTAAGGAGATTCTGCACAGCAAGAACCTGAAGCAGCTGCTGGAGGTGGTGCTGGCCTTCGGGAACTACATGAACAAAGGGCAGAGGGGCAACGCTTACGGCTTCAAGGTGTCTTCACTCAACAAGATCGCTGATACCAAATCCAGTATCGACAAGTAAGAACAACTATCAATTGTAAGGAGAGAAGGGGCGTAAAATGCATGAAAGTCACATCTGGAAGAGGGAATGTGATATAGACAAACGTCCATATGGTTATTTATATCTGAACGTAAATAACAAAAGCCATATATATTGCACATTTGACAAGTTTACAGCCTTGAGAGTCGGTTTGCCTCAGTGTGTCTGTTTCTGTTTGCAGGAACATCACTCTCCTGCACTACCTGATCACCATCCTGGAGAAGAAATACCCCAAAGTCCTGATGTTCCAGGAGGACCTGAAGAGTCTCTCAGAGGCAGCCAAAGTCAAGTAGGTGGAGCTGCGGGAGAACCTGCTGTTTTCTCTACATTTTATATTTATAAGGGGCGCTCCATTGTGTATACCAGTGTTAAATGAATGAGCTGTATCCCTAAAAGTGACTGGGATCTTAGTTTTATGGGTAATGTGGCGGCTCAATTCCCATTTTAAATGTGAGTGGCCAAGAGGCTAAGCTTGGCTTTATGCCGTGACACGTTTTCAATGAGAAAGTCCATACTGAAGTTTAAGAAACGGTTGATGATATTTAATAAACAAAATCAAACGCACAATAACTTAGAAGGACCAAAACGGTCAACAGAAAAAATGTCAGCGCAAGCTCACCCTCTGTCATCCGCACCCGATATGTAACAGGTGACCTAAATACACGAACCACGCCCATGTGACGATTGCCGGAAGTGCTCAACAAATCCAAATAAAAGTGACATAAAAATAATAATAATACAAATAATAAACTCAGGCTAAGTAGCATTTTGGCTCCTACAGGTAATGCAACATCAGGATTGAGCTAAACATTGCTTTCCTTACTTACAAAACTAAATAAATACATAGATATAAATTAGTCATTATTTGTAAATTAAATAATAAATCGTACATTTTCTAAAAATCCTCTATTTTAACCTTTTTAAATGGAGCTACAAATTAGTCAAACCTTAATCAGAAATTCTTATTCCAGTATATAATGTAAATAAACATTTTCACTCATACCCGATCAACCTGTTTGAGTCATCCCTAAGCAGATGTCTTGGTGTTTTGTTGCATAACCTTAAACTGAACCATTGTTTGTTTTTGTGTTTTTGCAGCATGACTGAGATGGAAAAAGATATCGGCAACCTGCGCAGCGGCTTGAAAAATGTGGAGAGCGTGAGTCACAACAGATCGATTACATAATACATGTTATGGATTGGTCATGCTGTTACACAATGCTCCGAGCTGGTCTTTCTGTGCTTTCTCTCTAACCTACTTTTCCTGGCCTGGATAACTTTCTCTCGTAGGAGCTAGAATTCCAGAAGAATCGACCGCAGCAGCACGGCGACAAGTTTGTGTCGGTGGTGAGTCAGTTCATCACCGTGGCCAGCTTCAGCTTCTCCGACGTGGAGGACTCTCTCATCGAGGCCAAGGAACTGGTACGTCCTGGTGATAAAAACTGAGCGTGTGCAGACGATGAAAGCTCGCATCCCATTTCCTCTCTCTGCACATTGACCTCATCTGTCACCTCTGTAGGAAGGCTAACAGCAGGAGAGAGTGTCTCAGCTTCCTGTCGCAGCACCTCTGATGCTTTATTGGTCAGTCTGCTCGCTGCCATGTGTGCAGGTCAAGAGACAGAACCAGGAGCAGAGGATATTATTTTACACCACATTGTTTGACCTTTTTTTATATTGGGAACATTTTCTGTAAATGCAACATACTCATACATTTGAATGTGGGTGGCTTTTGAGTACATTAGAGTCCCATTTCCTCATTGCTAATGTGAAGTAAAAGAGAAAACAAACCTGGATTTTGCCGCCATTTTTTACTGCCAGAAACCTGAGAGTATTCACCTTTCTGAGGAGCGTTTGACACCCTGCATTTATGTGTCTGCCCATATTTATTGCTGCAGGCTTTTTATCTCAATCTGGTGTTTTTTTTACCCCATGGTGTGTGCTCATTGTGCTCGGCTGGTCACATGGCAGCCATTAGTTTCTGTGAATCATTTACGGTGTCCCACAGTGAAATATTTGAACGTGTTTACAGTAATCCTCGGTGCTCATTATTGGGAGCCAGAGAACATGCTGACCCTTAAAACAGCTCCGTGCATCTGGATTGTGTGTCGCAGGGCATAAATACCAAGATGTAAAGAGGAAAAGTGACATTTTCCTCACAGAGATCATGTTTCATTGAGGAAGTAAAAAGAAATATCAAATCTGAATGCACTAATGAACTTTATAGCCACAACGATAAGTCAAGTTATCTATTAGTTGATCGACATAAAGAATATACCCATTATTTAGATTTTCGCTTCTATTTTAAAGTTATTTTTAATGCAAAAATGGCAGAACATTGAATTTCCAGCATCTAAAATATGGAGATTTCCTGCCCTCCTCTGTTTTGTATTATAATAAACTTGAATATATTTAGATTTTTTATGTCAACTTGGAATTTGAGCACTTCGGATGGCTTTTTTCACTATCTTTTGTCATTTTATAGATCAACCGATTAGTCTACAAAGTAACCTGCTAATTATTGATATTTAAAATGATCATTAGTTGCAGCAGTAAGAAACTAATAATTTGACTGATTACAATTAATCTGAGAATCGAAATGCATCCTTGCTCCCCTTCATGTGTCTGATTTGTTGAAAGCATGCGTGTCATGTACAAATCTCCACACATCTCAGAAGGTGCATGTTCTCAGCGTGATCTCACATCTGGATGTTGTCCTTTTTAACTCACTGTGGAAAACCCTCCACAGACACGTTGCCTTAATTTGTGCTCTGGCTCCAGCCTCTGGCTCCAGCTGTAATCAGTAGTCGGTCAGATCTGGGTTAACACCGGCTTCAAAGCCCGACCACTGGGTACCCTGCTCTTATTTCAAAGAGGGGGGACGTAACGACTCTCCTGTAAAACAGTGGAAGACGGAGAGTAAAACACAGTGCCGCTGGGTCCCGCTGTAAATCTAATCCCATGTGCCCCCTTCCCTTTGGTCCCACAGTTCCTGAGGGCAGTAAAGCACTTCGGGGAGGACGCCAGCAAGATGCAGCCAGATGAGTTCTTCGGCATCTTTGACCAGTTCCTGCAGTCGTTCGCTGAGGCGCAGCAGGAGAACGAGAACATGCGGAAACGCAAAGAGGAGGAGGAGCGCAGAGCCAAAATGGAAGCTCAGGTGTGTGATTGATTTCCTGTTTCCATACGACAAACAGAGACACAGTTATACAACACCCATAGTGTATTCATTATGGAGTATAATCTGCAATATTCCGGAAACTCCGAAATGAAATCAGAGTTACAACAACACTTTTGAAAGAAGGACACAACAAAAATTCTTCCTTTTTACAAATTGATAGTTGAATTCAGTTCAGCCTTGACAGTATCAAGTGTTGCTTTCAAGGAGTGGTTTAGCTTTAAGTAGCTTCTTTGGTGAATGACTTTTAACCTCTGTGTCACCAGCTGAAAGAGCAGAGGGAGAAGGAGCGAAAGGCCCGGAAAGCAAAGGCCAACGGGGAGGACGACGGCGGCGAGTTTGACGACTTGGTGTCGGCGCTGCGATCGGGCGAGGTCTTCGACAAGGACCTCTCCAAGATGAAGCGTAACCGCAAGCGCATCAACAGCCAGAACACGGACGCGAGCAGAGAGCGACCGGTCACAAAGCTCAACTTCTGAGCGGGGCGTTTGTTTCGCTCGCCCGACATTAGTTTCCCTCTGGGTCAAACTGACATGCACATTCCTCCGCACCCTCCTCCCACCCAGCCTTGCATCACCGCTGCAGAGCCACACGAGGCACAACGCATTCAGACCTTTCATCCTCCGAGGAGTTTGATGTTAAACGGAGCAGAAGCCAAAAGTTGTTAAAAAAAAACGACCAAATCAGATAATTCCCCCCCCTGGAGGATCGGTGTGGTCTCATGAAATGTTTTTAGACGATTGTCTTGCATGAGCAGGCTGATGGAGAAAGTTTCCCTCCGAGGTGTAAAAGATGCTCATGCTTGTTTGTTAGGAACCTATCTGTGCTGTTTTTGTACGTCAGAATCTATGCACAGAGTGAAATGTGCAGCTAGCTTCTCCTTCAGGAAGATGATTCCATTAAAGACACAAGGGGCCATTTTATACGGAGCGGTTTCATAGATTGAGAGGACCTGCGCTCACGCCGGGAGTCGTCCAAGAGCGTTTTCTGGAGAAAGACTGAGTCTGAACATGCTGCCCTCCTGCAGTCAGGACCATCACAGGACAGAGCGCTGCGTTGTGACACAGACGTGGTTCTGACTGCGAGTGATGCAGCTCAGAAGTTTATTTTCTACTCATCATTATTGACGTGCAGCATTTATATATCCCATCACTGTATGTTTTATTTTTTTCCTGTTAAGAGCTGGCCTTAACTGTTGTTTGAATTGTTGAGTGGGTACTCTCTAAGGCCTGGGCCTAATCTGCAATTTCTCAACATGTGTGGACACTCATGTCATAGATTACATATATCTATATATAAGGTTGCGTGCTTTGTTACACATGCACATATACATTCATAATTACTATGCTCAATGCCATTTAAAAATAACAAGTGGATGCAATACTATTGTCTTTCCCCTCTGAAGGGAGTGCCCTCCTTTATGTTTTATTGCATAGATGATATGTTTTCTGTACACTGGCTGGATTTACACTGCAACAAAAAAAAGTGCAAAGGGAAACTCTGACTTTAATCTCTGTGTGATGCACATGTGATGTTTTCATTCTTGTAGAAAGCATCACATGTGGACGTAAAACCTTTGATTTGAATTTGTTCCCTTGGCTGTGTGAATCTAACCAGTGTCAAACACCTCCATTTTATAATTTAAATATTTCCTTTCATTGTAAAATGACGTGATGATAATAAATGGGAGAAAAACATGTATGAGTTTTCGTATTTATCTAATAAGCACATTCAATAGAGTGAATTCTCATGGCATATTAACCTTGGTTTAAAACGTCATTTGTTATCACCACGAACCCTGAAAGCGGACATGAAAATATAATGGTAGAAATAGTTTTTGTTTCTTAAGTATTTAACAACAGAGACTCTGATGTCCATTGTTAGTCGTGATAGCGACCAGTGTCAGGGCTCCACCAAGTGGTAAGTAATTGCAACAACAACAATACTGGCTCAGGAAATGTAAGGTATCACGAGTCCGAGTACAGGATTGACTTGTTGACAAACTATGTTGAAAACAAGACAAAACATAAATGTTAACATGTAAAAGTCTCTTTAATAACACCCTTTAATTGAGTCTCATTTCAGCAGGAAACCATGTGTCAACTTGTCCTCCGGCTCCTGCACGAAGCGTGAAACTCCGGTGTAAAAGGCTCTGCCGGAAACTTCCACCACGACAGCCTTGAAGTCTCCACACTTAGTCTCCTGGAGAGAAACACAGAGAAGAATCCCAAACATGCCGACGTGAACAGAAGTTTGTAAGTTGTATTTTAGAAATGAGCACCCTCAACCTCAATAACAAGAAATGTCTCGTTAGCCAGAACTTATCTTATAACCAGTGTGACTTCTTGGATGATCTTCTAGTCATGTTTATCCAGTTAAAAGGCCATAAAGACCGACATGAAAAATACATTTCTACAACGGAAAACAAAGCCTATACTTTCTAATTTAGTGTCAATGCTCCCAACTATTTAAAGTTTGATGTTAGATTTTATTTTAAGGCAGTGACTGGTGAAACTCTGGTACCTCGACGGCTCTCCCTGTGAACTGGGACCCTGTGGCTCCACTCTGAAACGTCCTGGTCTGGTTCAGCTGGATGAGACCTCTGTGATACTGCAGAGCCACTCTGGCCGTAACACCTGAACCAGTGGGGCTCCGGTCCACCTGAAAACAGGTTCAAACCGGTTTCAGAGAGCTTTCCTTAAAGTAACAACTGACGAGGTGTGTGTAGAGTACCTGAGCTTCAGCAAACACACACATATTGGCAGTGGGGTCAGAGGAATAATCATCTTTGCCATCAGTGAGGATGGTGCCATAGAGGAAGGCCAGATCATCACTGGTTGGGTGGTGCAACTTCACCTAGCAGAGAAAAACACAAACATTTTATTGAATGTAAAATCAACAAGGGACAGTAGGAAAAATGTCAGCTGACTGCTCTTTACCATTCTCTACTTGTACAGCTTTTGGCCTGGGGGCATTGTTAATGTTTTTGACATAAAAGAGCCCTGGCCATGTATTATACATTTAAGATTAGTAATGACTAAGCCAAATGCAAATTTGATGACGGGCAAAAAGTGGACACTACTGTAACTGCTGCACCACTTGGATTTTGCATTGACCTTCTTGGTGTAAACTGAGTTTTTGCATGTATCCACATTGAAAACATATTCATTGATTGTTTCATACAGTCTTAACTGACCTGTAGGGGCTGCAAGTTATTTAAAGAAACTGCTTTAGTACTCTGCACTTTGAGCCATTCCCTAAGCTTAAAACAAGCCGTACCTTTTCTGTTGCAGGCTACATTTTGGCCTTTTTGATCAAACAAAAACTGTCTCCCATAGAAAAGCTTAACAATGTTTTTGTCTGCACAAAACTCCATATACGAAATGGTATAAACCACTCCAGTAAGGCATGAATCAAGATAAATATAGGCTATGCCCCGGGACAATTGACTCTACTTGTTAGGGAGGGGGAGAAGGAGACACCCCAAAACCCCACTGCAGTCAGCATGTCGTTGTGTCCCTGGGCAAGACACTTCACCCCAAATTGCTCCTGTGGGGATTGCCCACACTATTGAGTATGTAAGTCGCTTTGGATAAAAGCGTCTAACAAGTGACATGTAATGTAATGTAATCAAACACACGATTTCCCATCAGCTGCACAATACAAACTTCCAACCTGAGATTTGACAGCGTTGGTCACCGCTGTGGCTGCGTCTACCAGGTCTCGAGTCCTGGACGTGGTCACATCCAGCCCAAACCTCTTTGCGTCCACAAAGGCGTAGAAGGCTCCTCCGTAGCTGATGTCGACCGTCACATCTCCAAACTTCTCCACAGACACTGTAACATCTGTAGAGAAGCAAGTCAGTGAATCCTGCAGAAAATCAAAACACTGGACACATCTTCCTTTATTGTACCTGTAGCGAATGTGAACGCAGGCACACTGAGAAACCTCACTCCCCCAGTTTTCCCCTCAGAGTACTCCACGAACGCCTTCACCAGCCCACAGGGACAGTGGATGTTCACCTGGGTCTCCGGGGACTGGGGCTCCTTCACCAGTTTGTAGTCCACGGCGAAGCGGCCCAGTGCGATGACGGCGTGCCCACACATGGTGCTGTACCCCTCGTTGTGCATGAACAGGACCCCCAGGTCCGCCTCAGGCAGCTCGCTGTCCACCACCAGGGCCCCGTACATGTCGTAGTGTCCCCGGGGCTCGAACATCAGCACCCTCCTGAGGTGATCCAGATGTTCCCGCACGTAACGGCGTTTGGACAGCACGCTGTCACCTTTGACCTCTGGGTAGCCGCTGTGGATGATCCGTAGAGGCTCTCCACCTGTGTGCATGTCCACCACGGAGAGCTCGTCTCCCTCGTGAGGTGGGAGCTGCATTTCCATCTCTGCTGATTTAAAAAAAGAAAATGATAATAATAATAATTTAAACAAATCTTTATCAGAAAGCCTGTTTTCTAACAAATAGCATATCATTATTGTTTATTTTCTAGTGCCTTATATGCCTGCAGGTGTATTATTACAACACTTGAAAAGCAGGACTGACCTCTTTTTATTACATTTTACACTTTTTCACACGAATGTTGTTATAAATAGTCTGCTGTTTTTTATTGATTATTTTCAATAGCTTACCTGTCATGTTACCCAGTGACTACAAATCAATGACATCTGAATTGTAATTCTACAATAGACCAGTCAGACACCCCTATGCCAAAGTCATTGTATACAAGCAATTAAAATGTTATAGTATAGTATTCGGATAGTTATTTAATATACATTTGCTATCGTTCAAATTACTCTAGCTTTCGGCACTGTGTAATAGAGCGACCATGTTATCACGCGGAGTGATACTACAGTAATGCGGTCACAGCTTGCTTATGATTGGCCAAATGTTGAAGTATGGTCCCAGCTTGATTGTGATTGGCCGAAAGTTGAAAAATGATGGCGCAGTGATACTACAGAAATGCGGTCTCGGCTCAAACGAGTTTCTAGTATGAACTCACTTCTAGTACAGCGGATAAGCTCTCATATTATAACAATTGTGCATTTTATGAGAAAAGCATGACATTTCTAACATAGTTAGAGCATACCATAAGGTTTATTTTCAGATGTGGAGGGAAGTCAGATTTGACCCGTGAGGACCGTGAGAGGTCAAATCCAAGATGGCCACCAGTCTCTCGGGTCAAATGTTCAAACACGCTTAATTTTGGAACCAAACATTGTAGAAAAACATTTAAGGTGTCATATCCAACTAAATGAGGGATGCCCAATCATTTGGTGATACTTTTGAGATCGCCAGAATTCAAGAGAATGAATTTAGTTGAAGATAAAGGTAGAAATTGACCAAAAATAAGCTGTCAATCAGTTGAAATTTGCAAAATGTGTGTGTGATGTGGTATATCCAACTAAATTAGGGATGCCCAATCATTTGATGATACTTTTGAGATCGCCAGAATTCAAGAAAATGCATTTAGGTGAAGATAAAGGTAGAAATTGACCAAAAATAAGCTGTCAATCAGTTGAAATTTGCAAAATGTGTGTGTGTGTGTGTGGTATATTCCAGTGGATTTATGGTCACCCAGCGCTAGCATTACTACAGAGACTGGAGGAATATGGCTTTACTTGGCACAGTCTGCATGCTGATGAAAACATTTGTTTTTGTCTTCAAATACATACTAACATGATTGTGACGAGCATCATATTTGTTCCCCGCCCAACTCTCTAAGTCTAAGTCTAAGTGCTTGAACTCCGTGACAGGAGGATGAAGTATGTATAAATGGATGGAACTATCAACAAAACAGCGTTTTATTCCCCAATGTCATATTTAATAGAAAAATAATAATAATAATGTAAACCAAAGAGGGAGATGGAAAACAGTTCCATGTAGAGCACAAACAGCTCTCTTAACCCTCGCTGTTAACAAAGGGCTGCACTCAACTATAAGGTTCACCGCTGTCTCTTTCCACTTATAGAGGGTTGGGGTTCGATTCCCTGCCTGTCCACCTATAAAGCCAAGGTAGCGCAGCTTTTTTTCTGTTCTTTAGTGGCTCACATGGACATTTAGAGGTCATGCAAAGAAAGGGTTATGTATGTTGTGTGTGTGTGACAGAGAGTGCAGAGAGAACATTGGCAAAGGGGATTTGTTTGTCCTAGCATGGCTGTACAATTACAAATACAAAGGTTTACCCATTTAGACTCCATGGCATGGAGAAAAAAACTCATTTTAAATGACTCTAAGGATATAACAAGTTTTAGAAAATTGAAAGATTGATGGATTTTTGCCCACATGCGGTAAACATCTTAATTGAATGTTCTATGTGCAACATGAGGACAATAACCACAAGTGTACTCACAGTACCTTTTTTCTCTGGCACTGAAGTTGCAAGGTTTCAGCATGTTGTCCCTCTCTAAACCTTTCTGTTCCCCATTCTTCTTTCTCCAATAAGTGGTGCATCATTATTTTTCTATTAAATATGACATTGGGGAATAAAACGCTGTTGTTTTGTTGATAGTTCCATCCATTTATACATACTTCATCCTCCTGTCACGGAGTTCAAGCACTTAGAGAGTTGGGCGGGGACCAAATATTATGCTCGTCACAATCATGTAAGTATGTATTTGAAGACAAAAACAAATGTTTGCTTCAGCATGCAGACTGTGCCAAGTAAAGCCATATTCCTCCAGTCTCTGTATTAATGCTAGCGCTGGGTGACCACACACACACACACACACACACACACACACACACACCACATTTCAACTGATTGACAGCTTATTTTTGGTCAATTTCTACCTTTATCTTCACCTAAATGCATTTTCTTGAATTCTGGCGATCTCAAAAGTATCATCAAATGATTGGGCATCCCTAATTTAGTTGGATATGACACCTTAAATGTTTTTCTACAATGTTTGGTTCCAAAATTAAGCGTGTTTGAACATTTGACCCGAGAGACTGGCGGCCATCTTGGATTTGACCTCTCACGGTCCTCACAGGTCAAATCTGACTTCCCTCCACATCTGAAAATAAACCTTATGGTATGCACTAACTATGTTAGAAATGTCATGCTTTTCTCATAAAATGCACAATTGTTGTGCTTATCCGCTGTACTATATGTTTCATCTTCACGTCAAATGCATATTTTCTACTTTTTAATTTCTATTTTGATATGTTTCACATTTTTGAAATGTTTATTTCTACTCTTTTAATTTCTAATGATGTGCAATGCCTTGTTTTTATGCTGCTGCAACGCAAACATTTCCCAATTTGGGATCAATAAAGTACATCTTATCTAATAGGAACCAAAAATACAGTTACGTTGAAGTTGCACTCAATTGCATTTTGATAAAGTGCCATTTTGAATAAAACTTTTTTTTACAGGATTCCCTTCAACACATTAACTTCAATGAAAACATTTCTCTACTAAAATATTTTTTTATGGTGATTAATTGTCTCTTTGTTGTAATTTTCTGTCTCTTTGCAGCTGTTTTACATCTAATTGTAGGACTCTTTAAAGTAAAGACACTACATACCGATATACACCTGAACATCAGCAGGAGAGGACTCTTTAAAGTAGAGACACTACATGACTGATTCTATAATTTAGGGTGCATTTCACATCAACAAAACAGTACAAAGAAAGTGTTCTTTCTCAATAGAACAATCAGTGGTTCAAGTTAGTATATTCCTCAGTGTAACATATCCACTAGTTGCAAAGCTTAAACATTTTTTTTTTTTTTTTTATTTGAAGGGAAAGGATGTTTTCACTACTCAGGTTGTCAACTATGTTGCGGACAAACTTGATGTCATTACAATCATTTGATTAAGTCCTGCACTTCAAGTAAAATCAAATTTGAAAGGCTCTTGAGTCTATTCTACCATATATCCAAAGATCTTTTAAAGTTTAAAAAATAATTGTATTAAAGTTTTGTTTTTTCATGTGATATGTTCAGCACTGTCATTAAGTTTAGGGATATTTTGTATTATAAAACTACCATACAGGTCATTTTGATAGTTTTAAGAGATGTCATGTAAAACTCCAACCTGTGTAGATATACATTATACTATAAAGGATATCAGAAGCACTATTTTAGATATTTTAAATTTGAAAAAATGAGGTGCAACATAGTTGACAATGAAAGTCAAACATTTGACGCAAATAACATAATTGACTGGACACATTATTAACCATCAGCACTATGTTCATTTCAAGGCAGAAGTGCAAAATTCCATTGATAATGATGTGTAATGACGTCTACATGTCATACAAATTGTCAACTAGGTTACCTGTCAACTAAGTTACTACAGTTATTACAGTACTGGGTAACTTAGTTGACAGGTAACCTAGTTGACAATTTCCCTATTTTGACCCATCATTTCAATGGTAGGCCTTGCCTGGATGACCACATGTCATTTTCTTGAACAGGTTAACATCACATTTGAACATATAATTGAATTAAAATCATTAAACAATTGTAAACCATAACAATGTACGTAACATTGTTGATGGTCAATTAATATACTCATTGACAATGTGCTATTATACATAAAATATTGTAAAAAATTAGAGGACAATCACCACAGTGTGTTCAAAATGTCTGCCAAAGAGGAACATGGCATCATGTGATGCTGGTGACATGGTATTGGGACAAACCATATTTGAGTTAAAGGGGGGAGTTCTGTTAGTAACATAGTTGACAGAACTTTTGCGGACATTCATATATTAAGATATTTAAATTATTTAAAGGAGGAAATCAATGAAAAATATG
This sequence comes from Trematomus bernacchii, assembly GCF_902827165.1. Taxonomy (NCBI): domain Eukaryota; kingdom Metazoa; phylum Chordata; class Actinopteri; order Perciformes; family Nototheniidae; genus Trematomus; species Trematomus bernacchii. The sequence continues at coordinate 2,912,835 of NW_022987720.1, read as the reverse complement.
TTATTATTCTTTAGTATTTAGACTTTTGAAATAAATGAATAATTTTTTTAATTTACTTTAATGGTTTTTATTCATTATTTTGAATCCAAGACACCCTCAACTGAAAAACGGACAGAGCAAAAACTGACAATTTAAGAACATCATGACACATTTCACGCTAAATAAAGCATAGGATGCACATAATGTTTGTGTGATATTATAACATGCTTTCCAATAATAGGCAAAATATGATATTTTTGAAGAAAATAGTTAGAATAATTATAATTATCATCAATGGACATCAATGGACATGGAATGTACCCCTAAATTGTAGAATCACTCACATACTGATATACACCTGAACATCAGCAGGAGAGGACTCTTTAAAGTAGAGACACTACATACTGATATACAGTACACCCTGAACATCAGCAGGAGAGGACTCTTTAAAGTAGAGGGACTACATACTGATATACACCTGAACATCAGCAGGAGAGGACTCTTTAAAGTAGAGACACTACATACTGATATACACCTGAACATCAGCAGGAGAGGACTCTTTAAAGTAGAGACACTACATACTGATATACAGTACACCTGAACATCAGCAGGAGAGGACTCTTTAAAGTAGAGACACTACATACTGAAATACACCTAAACATCAGCAGGAGAGGACTCTTTAAATTAGAGACACTACATACTGATATACTGTACACCTGGACATCAGCAGAAATGTAAAAAAAATCTACTTTTGCTGGTGCTGTTGCATTTAAAATCAAATAGTTGACTAAAACAAACTTGAAAGAAATCAAATACATAGTGTTGTTTTTTTCATTTGTTTATATTTATTATGATAATTGTTGAATGTAAACAAGGTAATAAAGTAAGTACTGAAGTAGCTTTAAGTCAGTGTATTGATCAGGGCAGAGCCAGGTGAGCTAAAGTCACTCAATACAAAGGTAACTTGACAAAAACAGGAGGAACAAACGAGAAAGAATTCTAGTGTTATTTTGAATTTGAATGTCTTTGTATTGATTGTTATTATTAGTTGAATTCTCAGACTAAATCTCTGGTGACTTGAAATTAAAAGCAAGAAGCTAAACTTAGACAGGAGAAACAAACGTGAAATAAATCAAACGTGTCAGTATTGTTATCATTATCATTATTATTTTTTTATTGATTGACAAGACTTTAACTTAACAAGAAAAACAATGGACTAAACATAAATATAGAAATGTACTATTAAGTAAATATGAAAAATATAAGATACATATAAAAATTGACTAACTAAACATGATAAATATAACATAAATATAAAAATGAACTATTAAGTAAATATGAAAAATATAACTTAAATATGAAAATGAACACTATAAACCAAACATGACGATATAACATAAACCTGATAACTTGTAATGACTAAATGTTCCTCTTATTTAGGGGTGCTAGAAGCAAAGGAATAGTTTATTTATTTTAAAATTAAGGTTGTTTTTTTGCCCCTAGTGGCTAAAACTGCACATCACTGTGAGTCTCTTCTGGAACCTTTGTTGATGTCTAACCAGATCTAATAACTGTGAAGTGTTTTAAATATATATCCTGACTGGCTGTGAGTATATGTTGTTGCTCACTCACTTTGAGCTTTAGACTGTACTTGAAATGTTTTAATGTCTTACTAATTTTTGATGTTGTGAGTTTGTTTTTTTAAAGTTTTTAAAGCCGATGTCAGGGCTGCCTTTGAGTCTTATGTTTTCCTTTTTAGTCATCGTGATGTTTGGGTGGATACAAGAAAAGGAATTGATGAATCTTCTCCACCGTGGTGTTGGGATCGGCTCATTGGTTTGCTCAGGTGGATCCACCCTCACTTCCTGTTCCACCTCCAACTCCACCTTTACCTCCACAAGCTCCTCCTTCACCATGGAGAGTGCCTTTGGTGGTTTTTTCAGCTGTTTCTTCAGCAAAGCAACTATCTCTGCATCCTTCTCCTCAACACAACGTTCCTTCTGTTGTTCCAGTTCCTGGTTTCTCTCATGCAAAGCGACTATCTCTGCATCCTTTTCCTCAACACAACGTTCCTTCTGTTGTTCCAGTTCCTGGTTTCTCTCATGCAAAGCGACTATCTCTGCATCCTTTTCCTCAACACAACGTTCCTTCTGTTGTTCCAGTTCCTGGTTTCTCTCATGCAAAGCGACTATCTCTGCATCCTTTTCCTCCACACAACGTTCCTTCTGTTGTTCCAGTTCGTGGTTTCTCTCATGCAAAGCGACTATCTCTGCATCCTTCTCCTCCACACAACGTTCCTTCTGTTGTTCCAGTTCGTGGTTTCTCTCATGCAAAGCGACTATCTCTGCATCCTTCTCCTCCACACAACGTTCCTTCTGTTGTTCCAGTTCGTGGTTTCTCTCATGCAAAGCGACTATCTCTGCATCTTTCTCCTCAACGCAACGCTCCTTCAGTTGTTTGAGTTCCTGGTTTCTCTCACGCAGAGCAGCTATCTCTACAGATTTTTCCTCAAGACAACGCTCCTTTTGTTGTTTGAGTTTTTGGTTAGTCTTTTGCAAGGCGGCCGTCTTTGCATCTTTCTCAACACAACGCTCCTTCTCTTGAAGGAAAACAAAACACTGAAACAACAGAAGCAGCGTTGTGTGGAGGAGAAGGATAAAGAGATAGCTGCCTTGCTGAAGGAAAACAAAACACTGAAACAAGGCAGCTATCTCTTTATCCTTCTCCTCCACACAACGCTCCTTCTGTTGTTGGAGTTCCTGATTTGTCTCACGCAAAGCAGCCATCTCTACACCTTGCTCCTCAACACAGGGTTCTTTCAGTTGTTTGAGTTCCTGGTTTGCCTTTCTCAAGGCAGCCATCTCGGCTTCGACCTTCTTGTGTGACATCTGGAGGTTTCTGTATTTCATGTTCAGGTCCTCATTGTTGACGCGCAAGACGTTCTGCTCAATTTCCTGGGCTTTCACTTTCAAATTGTGCTTAAACTGCAAAGCTGATTCTTCTGTATATGCTTTGAGCATCGCTTCCTTATTTTTAGCGCCATTCAATCTCAAGCTTATCGCTTAAAGTCCTCTCCTGCTCCAGCAACAACTTAATTTCCTGATTTTCTTTTTGCAGAATCTCGAGCTTGACTGCCAGCTCATCTCTATTGTTCATCTCCATCTCTACTGCTGTGACGAAATGACCTGTTGTTTAGCAAACAAAATGTAATTGTTCGACTGAATTAACGTCACAAAAATCCCACAAAAGTTGAGTTCACTTGTGAAGATTATCTCGCTAAAAAACACTGCAAGTATCCCTAATGTTTGCTTGCAACAAAACCTATTTCTGCAATGATCTGACACTAGGCTGGACAAATTCCTTCTGCCTGCTGCTCTGGTGCTCTGATGCTCTGATGAATTTACCGTCACAAGCCAAGATCCTAGAAGATCAATGGCAGAATTCAGAATTCTACATAAAGGCAAAAATATGATGTCATAATTCTGAAGGTTCCATTCCAAATAAGGAGTGAAGGACATCAGCTGACAGGAAGTAAGAATGGAACCATGCTGTTGCCGCCTAGCAACGCAATTGTGTTTAGATAATATAAAGAAATGTAAACAATCGAAATGACTTTATTAATTCCAATGGGAAGTAAGCAACATGTTCTATTATTAGTACAGCGGATAAGCTCTCATATTATAACATTGTGCATTTTATGAGAAAAGCATGACATTTCTAACATAGTTAGAGGCATACCATAAGGTTTATTTTCAGATGTGGAGGGAAGTCAGATTTGACCCGTGAGGACCCGTGAGAGGTCAAATCCAAGATGGCCACCAGTCTTCTCGGTCAAATGTTCAAACACGCTTAATTTTGGAACCAAACATTGTAGAAAAACATTTAAGGTGTCATATCCAACTAAATTAGGGATGCCCAATCATTTGGTGATACTTTTGAGATCGCCAGGAATTCAAGAAAATGAATTTAGTTGAAGATACAAGGTTAGAAATTGACCAAAAATAAGCTGTCAATCAGTTGAATTTGCAAAATGTGTGTGCGTGTGTGTGTGTGATGGGTATATCCAACTAAATTAGGGATGCCCAATCATTTGATGATACTTTTGAGATCGCCAGAATTCAAGAAATGCATTTAGGTGAAGATAAAGGTAGAAATTGACCAAAATAAGCTGTCAATCAGTTGAAATTTGCAAATGTGTGTGTGTGTGTGTGTGGTATATTCCAGTGGATTTATGGTCACCCCAGCGCTAGCATTACTACAGAGACTGGAGGATGAAGTATGTATAAATGGATGTACAGCGGATAATGCTCTCATATTATAACAATTGTGCATTTTATGAGAAAAGCATGGACATTTCTAACATAGTTAGAGCATACCATAAGGTTTTATTTTCAGATGTGGAGGGAAGTCAGATTTGACCCGTGAGGACCGGAGGTGAGAGGTCAAATCCAAGATGGCCACCAGTCTCTCGGGTCAAATGTTCAAACACGCTTAATTTTGGAACCAAACATTGTAGAAAAACATTTAAGGTGTCATATCCAACTAAATGAGGGATGCCCAATCATTTGGTGATACTTTTGAGATCGCCAGGAATTCAAGAGAATGAATTTAGTTGAAGATAAAGGTAGAAATTGACCAAAAATAAGCTGTCAATCAGTTGAAATTTGCAAAATGTGTGTGTGTGTGTGTGTGTGGTATATTCCAGTGGATTTATGGTCACCCAGCGCTAGCATTACTACAGAGACTGGAGGAATATGGCTTTACTTGGCACAGTCTGCATGCTGATGAAACATTTGTTTTTGTCTTCAAATACATACTAAACATGATTGTGACGAGCATCATATTTGTTCCCCGCCCAACTCTCTAAGTCTAAGTCTAAGTGCTTGAACTCCGTGGACAGGAGGATGAAGTATGTATAACTGGATGGAACTATCAACAAAACAGCGTTTTATTCCCCAATGTCATATTTAATAGAAAAATATAATAATAATGTAAACCAAAGAGGGAGATGGAAAACAGTTCCATGTAGAGCACAAACATGCTCTCTTAACCTCGCTGTTAACAAAGGGCTGCAATCACTATAAGGTTCACCGCTTGTTCCCTTTCCACTTATAGAGGGTTGGGGTTCGAATTCCCTCCTGTCCCCTATAAAGCCAAGGTAGCGCAGCTTTTTTTCTGTTCTTTAGTGGCTCACATGGACATTTAGAGGTCATGCAAAGAAAGGGTTATGTATGTTGTGTGTGTGTGACAGAGAGTGCAGAGAGAACATTGGCAAAGGGGATTTGTTTGTCCTAGCATGGCTGTACAATTACAAATACAAAGGTTTACCCATTTAGGACTCCATGGCATGGAGAAAAAAACTCATTTTAAATGACTCTAAGGATATAACAAGTTTTAGAAAATTGAAAAGATTGATGGATTTTTGCCCACATGCGGGTAAACATCTTAATTGAATGTTCTATGTGCAACATGAGGACAATAACCACAAGTGTACTCACAGTACCTTTTTTCTCTGGCACTGAAGTTGCAAGGTTTCAGCATGTGTCCCTCTCTAAACCTTTCTGTTCCCCATTCTTCTTTCTCCAATAAGTGGTGCATCATTATTTTTCTATTAAATATGACATTGGGGAATAAAACGCTGTTGTTTGTTGATAGTTCCATCCATTTATACATACTTCATCCTCCTGTCACGGAGTTCAAGCACCTTAGAGAGTTGGGCGGGGACCAAATATTATGCTCGTCACAATCATGTAAGTATGTATTTGAAGACAAAAACAAATGTTTGCTTCAGCATGCAGACTGTGCCAAGTAAAGCCATATTCCTCCAGTCTCTGTATTAATGCTAGCGCTGGGTGACACACCACACACACACCACACACCACAAACACACCACACACACACACACACACCCCACAATTTTTCAATGATTGACAGCTTATTTTTGGTCAATTTCTACCTTTATCTTCACCTAAATGCATTTCTTGAATTCTGGCGATCTCAAAAGTATCATCAAATGATTGGGCATCCCTAATTTAGTTGGGATATGACACCTTAAATGTTTTTCTACAATGTTTGGTTCCAAAATTAAGCGTGTTTGAACATTTGACCCGAGAGACTGGCGGCCATCTTGGATTTGACCCTCTCACGGTCCTCACAGGTCAAATCTGACTTCCCTCCACATCTGAAAATAAACCTTATGGTATGCACTAACTATGTTAGAAATGTCATGCTTTTCTCATAAAATGCACAATTGTTGGCTTATCCGCTGTACTATATGTTTCATCTTCACGTCAATGCATATTTTCTACTTTTTAATTTCTATTTTGATATGTTTCACATTTTTGAAATGTTATTTCTACTCTTTTAATTTCTAATGATGTGCAATGCCTTGTTTTTATGCTGCTGCAACGCAAACATTTCCCAATTTGGGATCAATAAAGTACATCTTATCTAATAGGAACCAAAAATACAGTTACGTTGAAGTTGCACTCAATTGCATTTTGATTTAAAGTGCCCATTTTGAATAAAACTTTTTTTTTACAGGATTCCCTTCAACACATTAACTTCAATGAAAACATTTCTTACTAAAATATTTTTTTATGGTGATTAATTGTCTCTTTGTTGTAATTTTCTGTCTCTTTGCAGCTGTTTTACATCTAATTGTAGGACTCTTTAAAGTAAAGACACTACATACCGATATACACCTGAACATCAGCAGGAGAGGACTCTTTTAAAGTAGAGACACTACATGACTGATTCTATAATTTAGGGTGCATTTCACATCAACAAAACAGTACAAAGAAAGTGTCTTTCTCAATAGAACAATCAGTGGTTCAAGTAGTATATTCCTCAGTGTAACATATCCACTAGTTGCAAAGCTTAAACATTTTTATTTTTTTTTTTATTTGAAGGGAAAGGATGTTTTCACTACTCAGGTGTCAACTATGTTGCGGACAAACTTGATGTCATTACCAATCATTTGATTAAGTCCTGCACTTCAAGTAAAATCAAATTTGAAAGGCTCTTGAGTCTATTCTACCATATATCCAAAGATCTTTTAAAGTTTTAAAAATAATTGTATTAAAGTTTTGTTTTTTTCATGTGATATGTTCAGCACTGTCATTAAGTTTAGGGATATTTTGTATTATAAAACTACCATACAGGTCATTTTGATAGTTTTAAGAGATGTCATGTAAAACTCCAACCTGTGTAGATATACATTATACTATAAGGGATATCAGAAGCACTCATTTAGATATTTTTAAATTTGAAAAAATGAGGTGCAACATAGTTGACAATGAAAGTCAAACATTTGACGCAAATAACATAATTGACTGGACACATTATTAACCATCAGCACTATGTTCATTTCAAGGCAGAAGTGCAAAAATTCCATTGATAATGATGTGTTAATGACGTCTACATGTCATACCAATTGTCAACTAGGTTACCTGTCAACTAAGTTACTACAGTTATTACAGTACTGGGTAACTTAGTTGACAGGTAACCTAGTTGACAATTTCCCTATTTTGACCCATCATTTCAATGGTAGGCCTTGCCTGATGACCACATGTCATTTTCTTGAACAGGTTAACATCACATTTGAACATTATAATTGAATTAAAATCATTAAAACAATTGTAAACCATAAACAATGTACGTAACATTGTTGATGGTCAATTAATATACTCATTGACAATGTGCTATTATACATAAAATATTGTAAAAATTAGAGGACAATCACCACAGTGTGTTCAAAATGTCTGCCAAGAGGACACATGGCATCATGTGATGCTGGTGACATGGTATTGGGACAAACCATATTTGAGTTAAAGGGGGGAGTTCTGTTAGTAACAATAGTTGACAGAACTTTTGCGGACATTCATATATTAAGATATTTAAATTATTTAAAGGAGGAAATCAATGATAAAATATGTTATTATTCTTTAGTATTTAGACTTTTGAAATAAAATGAATAATTTTTTTAATTTACTTTAATGGTTTTTATTCATTATTTTGAATCCAAGACACCCTCAACTGAAAAACGGACAGAGCAAAAACTGACAATTTAAGAACATCATGACACATTTCACGCTAAATAAAGCATAGGATGCACATAATGTTTGTGTGATATTATAACATGCTTTCCAATAATAGGCAAAATATGATATTTTTGAAGAAAATAGTTAGAATAATTATAATTATCATCAATGGACATCAATGGACATGGAATGTACCCTAAATTGTAGAATCACTCACATACTGATATACACCTGAACATCAGCAGGAGAGGACTCTTTAAAGTAGAGACACTACATACTGATATACAGTACACCCTGAACATCAGCAGGAGAGGACTCTTTAAAGTAGAGGGACTACATACTGATATACACCTGAACATCAGCAGGAGAGGACTCTTTAAAGTAGAGACACTACATACTGATATACACCTGAACATCAGCAGGAGAGGACTCTTTAAAGTAGAGACACTACATACTGATATACAGTACACCTGAACATCAGCAGGAGAGGACTCTTTAAAGTAGAGACACTACGTACTGATAAATACACCTGAACATCAGCAGGAGAGGACTCTTTAAAGTAGAGACACTACATACTGATATACTGTACACCTGGACATCAGCAGAAATGTAAAAAAAAATCTACTTTGCTGGTGCTGTTGCATTTAAAATCAAATAGTTGACTAAAACAAACTTGAAAGAAATCAAATACATAGTGTTGTTTTTCATTTGTTTTATTTATTATGATAATTGTTGAATGTAAACAAGGTAATAAAGTAAGTACTGAAGTAGCTTTAAGTCAGTGTATTGATCAGGGCAGAGCCAGGTGAGCTAAAGTCACTCAATACAAAGGTAACTGACAAAACAGGAGGAACAAACGGAAAGAATTCTAGTGTTATTTGAATTTGAATGTCTTTGTATTGATTGTTATTATTAGTTGAATTCTCAGACTAAATCTCTGGTGACTTGAAATTAAAAGCAAGAAGCTAAACTTAGACAGGAGAAACAAACGTGAAATAAATCAAACGTGTCAGTATTGTTATCATTATCATTATTATTTTTTTATTGATTGACAAGACTTTAACTTAACAAGAAAACAATGGACTAAACATAAATATAGAAATGTACTATTAAGTAATATGAAAAATATAAGATACATATAAAAATTGACTAACTAAACATGATAAATATAACATAAATAAAAAATGAACTATTAAGTAAATATGAAAAATATAACTTAAATATGAAATGAACACTATAAACCAAACATGACGATATAACATAAACCTGATAACTTGTAATGACTAAATGTTCCTCTTATTTAGGGGTGCTAGAAGCAAAGGAATAGTTTATTTATTTTAAAATTAAGGTTGTTTTTTGCCCCTAGTGGCTAAAACTGCACATCACTGTGAGTCTCTTCTGGAACCTTTGTTGATGTCTAACCAGATCTAATAACTGTGAAGTGTTTAAATATATATCCTGACTGGCTGTGAGTATATGTTGTTGCTCACTCACTTTGAGCTTTAGACTGTACTTGAAATGTTTTAATGTCTTACTAATTTTGATGTTGTGAGTTTGTTTTTTAAAGTTTTTAAAGCCGATGTCAGGGCTGCCTTTGAGTCTTATGTTTTCCTTTTTAGTCATCGTTGATTTGGGTGGATACAAGAAAAGGAATTGATGAATCTTCTCCACGTGGTGTTGGGATCGGCTCATTGGTTTGCTCAGGTGGATCCACCCTCACTTCCTGTTCCACCTCCAACTCCACCTTTACTCCACAAGCTCCTCCTTCACCATGGAGAGTGCCTTTGGTGGTTTTTTCAGCTGTTCTTCAGCAAAGCAACTATCTCTGCATCCTTCTCCTCAACACAACGTTCCTTCTGTTGTTCCAGTTCCTGGTTTCTCTCATGCAAAGCGACTATCTCTGCATCCTTTCCTCAACACAACGTTCCTTCTGTTGTTCCAGTTCCTGGTTTCTCTCATGCAAAGCGACTATCTCTGCATCCTTTTCCTCAACACAACGTTCCTTCTGTTGTTCCAGTTCCTGGTTTCTCTCATGCAAAGCGACTATCTCTGCATCCTTTTCCTCCACACAACGTTCCTTCTGTTGTTCCAGTTCCTGGTTTCTCTCATGCAAAGCGACTATCTCTGCATCCTTCTCCTCCACACAACGTTCCTTCTGTTGTTCCAGTTCGTGGTTTCTCTCATGCAAAGCGACTATCTCTGCATCCTTCTCCTCCACACAACGTTCCTTCTGTTGTTCCAGTTCGTGGTTTCTCTCATGCAAAGCGACTATCTCTGCATCTTTCTCTCAACGCAACGCTTCCTTCAGTTGTTTGAGTTCCTGGTTTCTCTCACGCAGAGCAGCTATCTCTACAGATTTTCTCAAGACAACGCTCCTTTTGTTGTTTGAGTTTTGGTTAGTCTTTTGCAAGGCGGCCGTCTTTGCATCTTTCTCAACACAACGCTCCTTCTCTTGAAGGAAAACAAAACACTGAAACAACAGAAGCAGCGTTGTGTGGAGGAGAAGGATAAAGAGATAGCTGCCTTGCTGAAGGAAAACAAAACACTGAAACAAGGCAGCTATCTCTTTATCCTTCTCCTCCACACACAACGCTGCTTCTGTTGTTGGAGTTCCTGATTTGTCTCACGCAAAGCAGCCATCTCTACACCTTGCTCCTCAACACAGGGTTCTTTCAGTTGTTTGAGTTCCTGGTTTGCCTTTCTCAAGGCAGCCATCTCGGCTTCGACCTTCTTGTGTGACCTCTGGAGGTTTCTGTATTTCATGTTCAGGTCCTCATTGTTGACGCGCAAGACGTTCTGCTCAATTTCCTGGGCTTTCACTTTCAAATTGTGCTTAAACTGCAAAGCTGATTCTTCTGTATATGCTTTGAGCATCGCTTCCTTATTTTTAGCGCCTTCAATCTCAAGCTTATCGCTTAAAGTCCTCTCCTGCTCCAGCAACAACTTAATTTCCTGATTTTCTTTTTGCAGAATCTCGAGCTTGACTGCCAGCTCATCTCTATTGTTCATCTCCATCTCTACTGCTGTGACGAAATGACCTGTTGTTTAGCAAACAAAATGTAATTGTTCGACTGAATTAACGTCACAAAAATCCCACAAAAGTTGAGTTCACTTGTGAAGATTATCTCGCTAAAAAACACTGCAAGTATCCCTAATGTTTGCTTGCAACAAAACCTATTTCTGCAATGATCTGACACTAGCTGGACAAATTCCTTCTGCTGCTGTCTGGGCTCTGATGCTCTGATGAATTCTAGAAGATCAATGCAGAATTCAGAATTCTACATAAAGGCAAAATATGATGTCATAATTCTGAAGGTTCCATTCCAAATAAGGAGTGAAGGACATCAGCTGACAGGAAGTAAGAATGGAACCATGCTGTTGCCTAGCAACGCAATTGTGTTTAGATAATATAAAGAAATGTAAACAATCGAAATGCTTTATTAATTCCAATGGGAAGTAAGCAACATGTTCTATTATTAGTACAGCGGATAAGCTCTCATATTATAACAATTGTGCATTTTATGAGAAAGCATGACATTTCTAACATAGTTAGAGCATACCATAAGGTTTATTTTCAGATGTGGAGGGAAGTCAGATTGACCGTGAGGACCGTGAGAGGTCAAATCCAAGATGGCCACCAGTCTCTCGTCGGTCAAATGTTCAAACACGCTTAATTTTGGAACCAAACATTGTAGAAAAACATTTAAGGTGTCATATCCAACTAAATTAGGGATGCCCAATCATTTGGTGATACTTTTGAGATCGCCAGAATTCAAGAAAATGAATTTAGTTGAAGATAAAGGTAGAAATTGACCAAAAATAAGCTGTCAATCAGTTGAAATTTGCAAAATGTGTGTGCGTGTGTGTGTGATGTGGTATATCCAACTAAATTAGGGATGCCCAATCATTTGATGATACTTTTGAGATCGCCAGAATTCAAGAAAATGCATTTAGGTGAAGATAAAGGTAGAAATTGACCAAAAATAAGCTGTCAATCAGTTGAAATTTGCAAAATGTGTGTGTGTGTGTGGTATATTCCAGTGGATTTATGGTCACCCAGCGCTAGCATTACTACAGAGACTGGAGGATGAAGTATGTATAAATGGATGTACAGCGGATAAGCTCTCATATTATAACAATTGTGCATTTTATGAGAAAAGCATGACATTTCTAACATAGTTAGAGCATACCATAAGGTTTATTTTCAGATGTGGAGGGAAGTCAGATTTGACCCGTGAGGACCGTGAGAGGTCAAATCCAAGATGGCCACCAGTCTCTCGGGTCAAATGTTCAAACACGCTTAATTTTGGAACCAAACATTGTAGAAAAACATTTAAGGTGTCATATCCAACTAAATGAGGGATGCCCAATCATTTGGTGATACTTTTGAGATCGCCAGAATTCAAGAGAATGAATTTAGTTGAAGATAAAGGTAGAAATTGACCAAAAATAAGCTGTCAATCAGTTGAAATTTGCAAAATGTGTGTGTGTGTGTGTGTGTGGTATATTCCAGTGGATTTATGGTCACCCAGCGCTAGCATTACTACAGAGACTGGAGGAATATGGCTTTACTTGGCACAGTCTGCATGCTGATGAAAACATTTGTTTTTGTCTTCAAATACATACTAACATGATTGTGACGAGCATCATATTTGTTCCCCGCCCAACTCTCTAAGTCTAAGTCTAAGTGCTTGAACTCCGTGACAGGAGGATGAAGTATGTATAAATGGATGGAACTATCAACAAAACAGCGTTTTATTCCCCAATGTCATATTTAATAGAAAAATAATAATAATAATGTAAACCAAAGAGGGAGATGGAAAACAGTTCCATGTAGAGCACAAACAGCTCTCTTAACCCTCGCTGTTAACAAAGGGCTGCACTCAACTATAAGGTTCACCGCTGTCCCTTTCCACTTATAGAGGGTTGGGGTTCGATTCCCTGCCTGTCCACCTATAAAGCCAAGGTAGCGCAGCTTTTTTTCTGTTCTTTAGTGGCTCACATGGACATTTAGAGGTCATGCAAAGAAAGGGTTATGTATGTTGTGTGTGTGACAGAGAGTGCAGAGAGAACATTGGCAAAGGGGATTTGTTTGTCCTAGCATGGCTGTACAATTACAAATACAAAGGTTTACCCATTTAGACTCCATGGCATGGAGAAAAAAACTCATTTTAAATGACTCTAAGGATATAACAAGTTTTAGAAAATTGAAAGATTGATGGATTTTTGCCCACATGCGGTAAACATCTTAATTGAATGTTCTATGTGCAACATGAGGACAATAACCACAAGTGTACTCACAGTACCTTTTTTCTCTGGCACTGAAGTTGCAAGGTTTCAGCATGTTGTCCCTCTCTAAACCTTTCTGTTCCCCATTCTTCTTCTCCAATAAGTGGTGCATCATTATTTTTCTATTAAATATGACATTGGGGAATAAAACGCTGTTGTTTTGTTGATAGTTCCATCCATTTATACATACTTCATCCTCCTGTCACGGAGTTCAAGCACTTAGAGAGTTGGGCGGGGACCAAATATTATGCTCGTCACAATCATGTAAGTATGTATTTGAAGACAAAAACAAATGTTTGCTTCAGCATGCAGACTGTGCCAAGTAAAGCCATATTCCTCCAGTCTCTGTATTAATGCTAGCGCTGGGTGACCACACACACACACACACACACACACACACACACACACACCACATTTCAACTGATTGACAGCTTATTTTTGGTCAATTTCTACCTTTATCTTCACCTAAATGCATTTTCTTGAATTCTGGCGATCTCAAAAGTATCATCAAATGATTGGGCATCCCTAATTTAGTTGGATATGACACCTTAAATGTTTTTCTACAATGTTTGGTTCCAAAATTAAGCGTGTTTGAACATTTGACCCGAGAGACTGGCGGCCATCTTGGATTTGACCTCTCACGGTCCTCACAGGTCAAATCTGACTTCCCTCCACATCTGAAAATAAACCTTATGGTATGCACTAACTATGTTAGAAATGTCATGCTTTTCTCATAAAATGCACAATTGTTGTGCTTATCCGCTGTACTATATGTTTCATCTTCACGTCAAATGCATATTTTCTACTTTTTAATTTCTATTTTGATATGTTTCACATTTTTGAAATGTTTATTTCTACTCTTTTAATTTCTAATGATGTGCAATGCCTTGTTTTTATGCTGCTGCAACGCAAACATTTCCCAATTTGGGATCAATAAAGTACATCTTATCTAATAGGAACCAAAAATACAGTTACGTTGAAGTTGCACTCAATTGCATTTTGATAAAGTGCCATTTTGAATAAAACTTTTTTTTACAGGATTCCCTTCAACACATTAACTTCAATGAAAACATTTCTCTACTAAAATATTTTTTTATGGTGATTAATTGTCTCTTTGTTGTAATTTTCTGTCTCTTTGCAGCTGTTTTACATCTAATTGTAGGACTCTTTAAAGTAAAGACACTACATACCGATATACACCTGAACATCAGCAGGAGAGGACTCTTTAAAGTAGAGACACTACATGACTGATTCTATAATTTAGGGTGCATTTCACATCAACAAAACAGTACAAAGAAAGTGTTCTTTCTCAATAGAACAATCAGTGGTTCAAGTTAGTATATTCCTCAGTGTAACATATCCACTAGTTGCAAAGCTTAAACATTTTTATTTTTTTTTTATTTGAAGGGAAAGGATGTTTTCACTACTCAGGTTGTCAACTATGTTGCGGACAAACTTGATGTCATTACAATCATTTGATTAAGTCCTGCACTTCAAGTAAAATCAAATTTGAAAGGCTCTTGAGTCTATTCTACCATATATCCAAAGATCTTTTAAAGTTTAAAAAATAATTGTATTAAAGTTTTGTTTTTTCATGTGATATGTTCAGCACTGTCATTAAGTTTAGGGATATTTTGTATTATAAAACTACCATACAGGTCATTTTGATAGTTTTAAGAGATGTCATGTAAAACTCCAACCTGTGTAGATATACATTATACTATAAAGGATATCAGAAGCACTATTTTAGATATTTTAAATTTGAAAAAATGAGGTGCAACATAGTTGACAATGAAAGTCAAACATTTGACGCAAATAACATAATTGACTGGACACATTATTAACCATCAGCACTATGTTCATTTCAAGGCAGAAGTGCAAAATTCCATTGATAATGATGTGTAATGACGTCTACATGTCATACAAATTGTCAACTAGGTTACCTGTCAACTAAGTTACTACAGTTATTACAGTACTGGGTAACTTAGTTGACAGGTAACCTAGTTGACAATTTCCCTATTTTGACCCATCATTTCAATGGTAGGCCTTGCCTGGATGACCACATGTCATTTTCTTGAACAGGTTAACATCACATTTGAACATATAATTGAATTAAAATCATTAAACAATTGTAAACCATAACAATGTACGTAACATTGTTGATGGTCAATTAATATACTCATTGACAATGTGCTATTATACATAAAATATTGTAAAAATTAGAGGACAATCACCACAGTGTGTTCAAAATGTCTGCCAAAGAGGAACATGGCATCATGTGATGCTGGTGACATGGTATTGGGACAAACCATATTTGAGTTAAAGGGGGGAGTTCTGTTAGTAACATAGTTGACAGAACTTTTGCGGACATTCATATATTAAGATATTTAAATTATTTAAAGGAGGAAATCAATGAAAAATATGTTATTATTCTTTAGTATTTAGACTTTTGAAATAAATGAATAATTTTTTTAATTTACTTTAATGGTTTTTATTCATTATTTTGAATCCAAGACACCCTCAACTGAAAAACGGACAGAGCAAAAACTGACAATTTAAGAACATCATGACACATTTCACGCTAAATAAAGCATAGGATGCACATAATGTTTGTGTGATATTATAACATGCTTTCCAATAATAGGCAAAATATGATATTTTTGAAGAAAATAGTTAGAATAATTATAATTATCATCAATGGACATCAATGGACATGGAATGTACCCTAAATTGTAGAATCACTCACATACTGATATACACCTGAACATCAGCAGGAGAGGACTCTTTAAAGTAGAGACACTACATACTGATATACAGTACACCCTGAACATCAGCAGGAGAGGACTCTTTAAAGTAGAGGGACTACATACTGATATACACCTGAACATCAGCAGGAGAGGACTCTTTAAAGTAGAGACACTACATACTGATATACACCTGAACATCAGCAGGAGAGGACTCTTTAAAGTAGAGACACTACATACTGATATACAGTACACCTGAACATCAGCAGGAGAGGACTCTTTAAAGTAGAGACACTACATACTGATATACAGTACACCCTGAACATCAGCAGGAGAGGACTCTTTAAAGTAGAGGGACTACATACTGATATACACCTGAACATCAGCAGGAGAGGACTCTTTAAAGTAGAGACACTACATACTGATATACACCTGAACATCAGCAGGAGAGGACTCTTTAAAGTAGAGACACTACATACTGATATACAGTACACCTGAACATCAGCAGGAGAGGACTCTTTAAAGTAGAGACACTACATACTGAAATACACCTAAACATCAGCAGGAGAGGACTCTTTAAATTAGAGACACTACATACTGATATACTGTACACCTGGACATCAGCAGAAATGTAAAAAAAAATCTACTTTTGCTGGTGCTGTTGCATTTAAAATCAAATAGTTGACTAAAACAAACTTGAAAGAAATCAAATACATAGTGTTGTTTTTTCATTTGTTTATATTTATTATGATAATTGTTGAATGTAAACAAGGTAATAAAGTAAGTACTGAAGTAGCTTTAAGTCAGTGTATTGATCAGGGCAGAGCCAGGTGAGCTAAAGTCACTCAATACAAAGGTAACTTGACAAAAACAGGAGGAACAAACGAGAAAGAATTCTAGTGTTATTTTGAATTTGAATGTCTTTGTATTGATTGTTATTATTAGTTGAATTCTCAGACTAAATCTCTGGTGACTTGAAATTAAAAGCAAGAAGCTAAACTTAGACAGGAGAAACAAACGTGAAATAAATCAAACGTGTCAGTATTGTTATCATTATCATTATTATTTTTTTATTGATTGACAAGACTTTAACTTAACAAGAAAACAATGGACTAAACATAAATAAGAAATGTACTATTAAGTAAATATGAAAAATATAAGATACATATAAAAATTGACTAACTAAACATGATAAATATAACATAAATATAAAATGAACTATTAAGTAAATATGAAAAATATAACTTAAATATGAAAATGAACACTATAAACCAAACATGACGATATAACATAAACCTGATAACTTGTAATGACTAAATGTTCCTCTTATTTAGGGGTGCTAGAAGCAAAGGAATAGTTTATTTATTTTAAAATTAAGGTTGTTTTTTGCCCCTAGTGGCTAAAACTGCACATCACTGTGAGTCTCTTCTGGAACCTTTGTTGATGTCTAACCAGATCTAATAACTGTGAAGTGTTTAAATATATATCCTGACTGGCTGTGAGTATATGTTGTTGCTCACTCACTTTGAGCTTTAGACTGTACTTGAAATGTTTTAATGTCTTACTAATTTTTGATGTTGTGAGTTTGTTTTTTAAAGTTTTTAAAGCCGATGTCAGGGCTGCCTTTGAGTCTTATGTTTTCCTTTTTAGTCATCGTTGATGTTTGGGTGGATACAAGAAAAGGAATTGATGAATCTTCTCCACCGTGGTGTTGGGATCGGCTCATTGGTTTGCTCAGGTGGATCCACCCTCACTTCCTGTTCCACCTCCAACTCCACCTTTACCTCCACAAGCTCCTCCTTCACCATGGAGAGTGCCTTTGGTGGTTTTTTCAGCTGTTTCTTCAGCAAAGCAACTATCTCTGCATCCTTCTCCTCAACACAACGTTCCTTCTGTTGTTCCAGTTCCTGGTTTCTCTCATGCAAAGCGACTATCTCTGCATCCTTTTCCTCAACACAACGTTCCTTCTGTTGTTCCAGTTCCTGGTTTCTCTCATGCAAAGCGACTATCTCTGCATCCTTTTCCTCAACACAACGTTCCTTCTGTTGTTCCAGTTCCTGGTTTCTCTCATGCAAAGCGACTATCTCTGCATCCTTTTCCTCCACACAACGTTCCTTCTGTTGTTCCAGTTCCTGGTTTCTCTCATGCAAAGCGACTATCTCTGGCATCCTTCTCCTCCACACAACGTTCCTTCTGTGTTCCAGTCGTGGTTTCTCTCATGCAAAGCGACTATCTCTGCTCCCTTCTCCTCCCACAACGTTCCTTCTGTTGTTCCAGTTCGTGGTTTCTCTCATGGCCAAAGCGACTATCTCTGCATCTTTCTCCTCAACGCAACGCTCCTCAGTTGTTTGAGTTCTGGTTTCTCTCCACGCAGAGCAGCTATCTCTACAGATTTTTTCCTCAAGACAACGCTCCTTTTGTTGTTTGAGTTTTTGGTTAGTCTTTGCAAGGCGGCCGTCTTTGCATCTTTCTCAACACAACGCTCCTTCTCTTGAAGGGAAAACAAAACACTGAACAACAGAAGCAGCGTTGTGTGGAGGAGAAGGATAAGAGATAGCTGCCCCTTGCTGAAGGAAAACAAAACACTGAAACAAGGCAGCTATCTCTTTATCCTTCTCCTCCACACAACGCTGCTTCTGTTGTTGGAGTTCCTGATTTGTCTCACGCAAAGCAGCCATCTCTACACCTTGCTCCTCAACACAGGGTTCTTTCAGTTGTTTGAGTTCCTGGTTTGCCTTTCTCAAGGCAGCCATCTCGGCTTCGACCTTCTTGTGTGACCTCTGGAGGTTTCTGTATTTCATGTTCAGGTCCTCATTGTTGACGCGCAAGACGTTCTGCTCAATTTCCTGGGCTTTCACTTTCAAATTGTGCTTAAACTGCAAAGCTGATTCTTCTGTATATGCTTTGAGCATCGCTTCCTTATTTTTAGCGCCTTCAATCTCAAGCTTATCGCTTAAAGTCCTCTCCTGCTCCAGCAACAACTTAATTTCCTGATTTTCTTTTTGCAGAATCTCGAGCTTGACTGCCAGCTCATCTCTATTGTTCATCTCCATCTCTACTGCTGTGACGAAATGACCTGTTGTTTAGCAAACAAATGTAATTGTTCGACTGAATTAACGTCACAAAAATCCCACAAAAGTTGAGTTCACTTGTGAAGATTATCTCGCTAAAAAACACTGCAAGTATCCCTAATGTTTGCTTGCAACAAAACCTATTTCTGCAATGATCTGACACTAGCTGGACAAATTCCTTCTGCCTGCTGCTCTGGTGCTCTGATGCTCTGATGAATTTACCGTCACAGCCAAGATCCTAGAAGATCAATGCAGAATTCAGAATTCTACATAAAGGCAAAATATGATGTCATAATTCTGAAGGTTCCATTCCAAATAAGGAGTGAAGGACATCAGCTGACAGGAAGTAAGAATGGAACCATGCTGTTGCCTAGCAACGCAATTGTGTTTAGATAATATAAAGAAATGTAAACAATCGAAATGCTTTATTAATTCCAATGGGAAGTAAGCAACATGTTCTATTATTAGTACAGCGGATAAGCTCTCATATTATAACAATTGTGCATTTTATGAGAAAAGCATGACATTTCTAACATAGTTAGAGCATACCATAAGGTTTATTTTCAGATGTGGAGGGAAGTCAGATTTGACCCGTGAGGACCGTGAGAGGTCAAATCCAAGATGGCCACCAGTCTCTCGGGTCAAATGTTCAAACACGCTTAATTTTGGAACCAAACATTGTAGAAAAACATTTAAGGTGTCATATCCAACTAAATTAGGGATGCCCAATCATTTGGTGATACTTTTGAGATCGCCAGAATTCAAGAAAATGAATTTAGTTGAAGATAAAGGTAGAAATTGACCAAAAATAAGCTGTCAATCAGTTGAAATTTGCAAAATGTGTGTGCGTGTGTGTGTGATGTGGTATATCCAACTAAATTAGGGATGCCCAATCATTTGATGATACTTTTGAGATCGCCAGAATTCAAGAAAATGCATTTAGGTGAAGATAAAGGTAGAAATTGACCAAAAATAAGCTGTCAATCAGTTGAAATTTGCAAAATGTGTGTGTGTGTGTGTGGTATATTCCAGTGGATTTATGGTCACCCAGCGCTAGCATTACTACAGAGACTGGAGGATGAAGTATGTATAAATGGATGTACAGCGGATAAGCTCTCATATTATAACAATTGTGCATTTTATGAGAAAAGCATGACATTTCTAACATAGTTAGAGCATACCATAAGGTTTATTTTCAGATGTGGAGGGAAGTCAGATTTGACCCGTGAGGACCGTGAGAGGTCAAATCCAAGATGGCCACCAGTCTCTCGGGTCAAATGTTCAAACACGCTTAATTTTGGAACCAAACATTGTAGAAAAACATTTAAGGTGTCATATCCAACTAAATGAGGGATGCCCAATCATTTGGTGATACTTTTGAGATCGCCAGAATTCAAGAGAATGAATTTAGTTGAAGATAAAGGTAGAAATTGACCAAAAATAAGCTGTCAATCAGTTGAAATTTGCAAAATGTGTGTGTGTGTGTGTGTGTGGTATATTCCAGTGGATTTATGGTCACCCAGCGCTAGCATTACTACAGAGACTGGAGGAATATGGCTTTACTTGGCACAGTCTGCATGCTGATGAAAACATTTGTTTTTGTCTTCAAATACATACTAACATGATTGTGACGAGCATCATATTTGTTCCCCGCCCAACTCTCTAAGTCTAAGTCTAAGTGCTTGAACTCCGTGACAGGAGGATGAAGTATGTATAAATGGATGGAACTATCAACAAAACAGCGTTTTATTCCCCAATGTCATATTTAATAGAAAAATAATAATAATAATGTAAACCAAAGAGGGAGATGGAAAACAGTTCCATGTAGAGCACAAACAGCTCTCTTAACCCTCGCTGTTAACAAAGGGCTGCACTCAACTATAAGGTTCACCGCTGTCCCTTTCCACTTATAGAGGGTTGGGGTTCGATTCCCTGCCTGTCCACCTATAAAGCCAAGGTAGCGCAGCTTTTTTTCTGTTCTTTAGTGGCTCACATGGACATTTAGAGGTCATGCAAAGAAAGGGTTATGTATGTTGTGTGTGTGTGACAGAGAGTGCAGAGAGAACATTGGCAAAGGGGATTTGTTTGTCCTAGCATGGCTGTACAATTACAAATACAAAGGTTTACCCATTTAGACTCCATGGCATGGAGAAAAAAACTCATTTTAAATGACTCTAAGGATATAACAAGTTTTAGAAAATTGAAAGATTGATGGATTTTTGCCCACATGCGGTAAACATCTTAATTGAATGTTCTATGTGCAACATGAGGACAATAACCACAAGTGTACTCACAGTACCTTTTTTCTCTGGCACTGAAGTTGCAAGGTTTCAGCATGTTGTCCCTCTCTAAACCTTTCTGTTCCCCATTCTTCTTTCTCCAATAAGTGGTGCATCATTATTTTTCTATTAAATATGACATTGGGGAATAAAACGCTGTTGTTTTGTTGATAGTTCCATCCATTTATACATACTTCATCCTCCTGTCACGGAGTTCAAGCACTTAGAGAGTTGGGCGGGGACCAAATATTATGCTCGTCACAATCATGTAAGTATGTATTTGAAGACAAAAACAAATGTTTGCTTCAGCATGCAGACTGTGCCAAGTAAAGCCATATTCCTCCAGTCTCTGTATTAATGCTAGCGCTGGGTGACCACACACACACACACACACACACACACACACACACACACCACATTTCAACTGATTGACAGCTTATTTTTGGTCAATTTCTACCTTTATCTTCACCTAAATGCATTTTCTTGAATTCTGGCGATCTCAAAAGTATCATCAAATGATTGGGCATCCCTAATTTAGTTGGATATGACACCTTAAATGTTTTTCTACAATGTTTGGTTCCAAAATTAAGCGTGTTTGAACATTTGACCCGAGAGACTGGCGGCCATCTTGGATTTGACCTCTCACGGTCCTCACAGGTCAAATCTGACTTCCCTCCACATCTGAAAATAAACCTTATGGTATGCACTAACTATGTTAGAAATGTCATGCTTTTCTCATAAAATGCACAATTGTTGTGCTTATCCGCTGTACTATATGTTTCATCTTCACGTCAAATGCATATTTTCTACTTTTTAATTTCTATTTTGATATGTTTCACATTTTTGAAATGTTTATTTCTACTCTTTTAATTTCTAATGATGTGCAATGCCTTGTTTTTATGCTGCTGCAACGCAAACATTTCCCAATTTGGGATCAATAAAGTACATCTTATCTAATAGGAACCAAAAATACAGTTACGTTGAAGTTGCACTCAATTGCATTTTGATAAAGTGCCATTTTGAATAAAACTTTTTTTTACAGGATTCCCTTCAACACATTAACTTCAATGAAAACATTTCTCTACTAAAATATTTTTTTATGGTGATTAATTGTCTCTTTGTTGTAATTTTCTGTCTCTTTGCAGCTGTTTTACATCTAATTGTAGGACTCTTTAAAGTAAAGACACTACATACCGATATACACCTGAACATCAGCAGGAGAGGACTCTTTAAAGTAGAGACACTACATGACTGATTCTATAATTTAGGGTGCATTTCACATCAACAAAACAGTACAAAGAAAGTGTTCTTTCTCAATAGAACAATCAGTGGTTCAAGTTAGTATATTCCTCAGTGTAACATATCCACTAGTTGCAAAGCTTAAACATTTTTATTTTTTTTTTTATTTGAAGGGAAAGGATGTTTTCACTACTCAGGTTGTCAACTATGTTGCGGACAAACTTGATGTCATTACAATCATTTGATTAAGTCCTGCACTTCAAGTAAAATCAAATTTGAAAGGCTCTTGAGTCTATTCTACCATATATCCAAAGATCTTTTAAAGTTTAAAAAATAATTGTATTAAAGTTTTGTTTTTTCATGTGATATGTTCAGCACTGTCATTAAGTTTAGGGATATTTTGTATTATAAAACTACCATACAGGTCATTTTGATAGTTTTAAGAGATGTCATGTAAAACTCCAACCTGTGTAGATATACATTATACTATAAAGGATATCAGAAGCACTATTTTAGATATTTTAAATTTGAAAAAATGAGGTGCAACATAGTTGACAATGAAAGTCAAACATTTGACGCAAATAACATAATTGACTGGACACATTATTAACCATCAGCACTATGTTCATTTCAAGGCAGAAGTGCAAAATTCCATTGATAATGATGTGTAATGACGTCTACATGTCATACAAATTGTCAACTAGGTTACCTGTCAACTAAGTTACTACAGTTATTACAGTACTGGGTAACTTAGTTGACAGGTAACCTAGTTGACAATTTCCCTATTTTGACCCATCATTTCAATGGTAGGCCTTGCCTGGATGACCACATGTCATTTTCTTGAACAGGTTAACATCACATTTGAACATATAATTGAATTAAAATCATTAAACAATTGTAAACCATAACAATGTACGTAACATTGTTGATGGTCAATTAATATACTCATTGACAATGTGCTATTATACATAAAATATTGTAAAAAATTAGAGGACAATCACCACAGTGTGTTCAAAATGTCTGCCAAAGAGGAACATGGCATCATGTGATGCTGGTGACATGGTATTGGGACAAACCATATTTGAGTTAAAGGGGGGAGTTCTGTTAGTAACATAGTTGACAGAACTTTTGCGGACATTCATATATTAAGATATTTAAATTATTTAAAGGAGGAAATCAATGAAAAATATGTTATTATTCTTTAGTATTTAGACTTTTGAAATAAATGAATAATTTTTTTAATTTACTTTAATGGTTTTTATTCATTATTTTGAATCCAAGACACCCTCAACTGAAAAACGGACAGAGCAAAAACTGACAATTTAAGAACATCATGACACATTTCACGCTAAATAAAGCATAGGATGCACATAATGTTTGTGTGATATTATAACATGCTTTCCAATAATAGGCAAAATATGATATTTTTGAAGAAAATAGTTAGAATAATTATAATTATCATCAATGGACATCAATGGACATGGAATGTACCCTAAATTGTAGAATCACTCACATACTGATATACACCTGAACATCAGCAGGAGAGGACTCTTTAAAGTAGAGACACTACATACTGATATACAGTACACCCTGAACATCAGCAGGAGAGGACTCTTTAAAGTAGAGGGACTACATACTGATATACACCTGAACATCAGCAGGAGAGGACTCTTTAAAGTAGAGACACTACATACTGATATACACCTGAACATCAGCAGGAGAGGACTCTTTAAAGTAGAGACACTACATACTGATATACAGTACACCTGAACATCAGCAGGAGAGGACTCTTTAAAGTAGAGACACTACATACTGAAATACACCTAAACATCAGCAGGAGAGGACTCTTTAAATTAGAGACACTACATACTGATATACTGTACACCTGGACATCAGCAGAAATGTAAAAAAAAATCTACTTTTGCTGGTGCTGTTGCATTTAAAATCAAATAGTTGACTAAAACAAACTTGAAAGAAATCAAATACATAGTGTTGTTTTTTCATTTGTTTATATTTATTATGATAATTGTTGAATGTAAACAAGGTAATAAAGTAAGTACTGAAGTAGCTTTAAGTCAGTGTATTGATCAGGGCAGAGCCAGGTGAGCTAAAGTCACTCAATACAAAGGTAACTTGACAAAAACAGGAGGAACAAACGAGAAAGAATTCTAGTGTTATTTTGAATTTGAATGTCTTTGTATTGATTGTTATTATTAGTTGAATTCTCAGACTAAATCTCTGGTGACTTGAAATTAAAAGCAAGAAGCTAAACTTAGACAGGAGAAACAAACGTGAAATAAATCAAACGTGTCAGTATTGTTATCATTATCATTATTATTTTTTTATTGATTGACAAGACTTTAACTTAACAAGAAAACAATGGACTAAACATAAATATAGAAATGTACTATTAAGTAAATATGAAAAATATAAGATACATATAAAAATTGACTAACTAAACATGATAAATATAACATAAATATAAAAATGAACTATTAAGTAAATATGAAAAATATAACTTAAATATGAAAATGAACACTATAAACCAAACATGACGATATAACATAAACCTGATAACTTGTAATGACTAAATGTTCCTCTTATTTAGGGGTGCTAGAAGCAAAGGAATAGTTTATTTATTTTAAAATTAAGGTTGTTTTTTTTGCCCCTAGTGGCTAAAACTGCACATCACTGTGAGTCTCTTCTGGAACCTTTGTTGATGTCTAACCAGATCTAATAACTGTGAAGTGTTTAAATATATATCCTGACTGGCTGTGAGTATATGTTGTTGCTCACTCACTTTGAGCTTTAGACTGTACTTGAAATGTTTTAATGTCTTACTAATTTTTGATGTTGTGAGTTTGTTTTTTAAAGTTTTTAAAGCCGATGTCAGGGCTGCCTTTGAGTCTTATGTTTTCCTTTTTAGTCATCGTTGATGTTTGGGTGGATACAAGAAAAGGAATTGATGAATCTTCTCCACCGTGGTGTTGGGATCGGCTCATTGGTTTGCTCAGGTGGATCCACCCTCACTTCCTGTTCCACCTCCAACTCCACCTTTACCTCCACAAGCTCCTCCTTCACCATGGAGAGTGCCTTTGGTGGTTTTTTCAGCTGTTTCTTCAGCAAAGCAACTATCTCTGCATCCTTCTCCTCAACACAACGTTCCTTCTGTTGTTCCAGTTCCTGGTTTCTCTCATGCAAAGCGACTATCTCTGCATCCTTTTCCTCAACACAACGTTCCTTCTGTTGTTCCAGTTCCTGGTTTCTCTCATGCAAAGCGACTATCTCTGCATCCTTTTCCTCAACACAACGTTCCTTCTGTTGTTCCAGTTCCTGGTTTCTCTCATGCAAAGCGACTATCTCTGCATCCTTTTCCTCCACACAACGTTCCTTCTGTTGTTCCAGTTCCTGGTTTCTCTCATGCAAAGCGACTATCTCTGCATCCTTCTCCTCCACACAACGTTCCTTCTGTTGTTCCAGTTCGTGGTTTCTCTCATGCAAAGCGGACTATCTCTGCATCCTTCTCCTCCACACAACGTTCCTTCTGTTGTTCCAGTTCGTGGTTTCTCTCATGCAAAGCGACTATCTCTGCATCTTTCTCCTCAACGCAACGCTCCTTCAGTTGTTTGAGTTCCTGGTTTCTCTCACGCAGAGCAGCTATCTCTACAGATTTTTCCTCAAGACAACGCTCCTTTTGTTGTTTGAGTTTTTGGTTAGTCTTTTGCAAGGCGGCCGTCTTTGCATCTTTCTCAACACAACGCTCCTTCTCTTGAAGGAAAACAAAACACTGAAACAACAGAAGCAGCGTTGTGTGGAGGAGAAGGATAAAGAGATAGCTGCCTTGCTGAAGGAAAACAAAACACTGAAACAAGGCAGCTATCTCTTTATCCTTCTCCTCCACACAACGCTGCTTCTGTTGTTGGAGTTCCTGATTTGTCTCACGCAAAGCAGCCATCTCTACACCTTGCTCCTCAACACAGGGTTCTTTCAGTTGTTTGAGTTCCTGGTTTGCCTTTCTCAAGGCAGCCATCTCGGCTTCGACCTTCTTGTGTGACCTCTGGAGGTTTCTGTATTTCATGTTCAGGTCCTCATTGTTGACGCGCAAGACGTTCTGCTCAATTTCCTGGGCTTTCACTTTCAAATTGTGCTTAAACTGCAAAGCTGATTCTTCTGTATATGCTTTGAGCATCGCTTCCTTATTTTTAGCGCCTTCAATCTCAAGCTTATCGCTTAAAGTCCTCTCCTGCTCCAGCAACAACTTAATTTCCTGATTTTCTTTTTGCAGAATCTCGAGCTTGACTGCCAGCTCATCTCTATTGTTCATCTCCATCTCTACTGCTGTGACGAAATGACCTGTTGTTTAGCAAACAAAATGTAATTGTTCGACTGAATTAACGTCACAAAAATCCCACAAAAGTTGAGTTCACTTGTGAAGATTATCTCGCTAAAAAACACTGCAAGTATCCCTAATGTTTGCTTGCAACAAAACCTATTTCTGCAATGATCTGACACTAGCTGGACAAATTCCTTCTGCCTGCTGCTCTGGTGCTCTGATGCTCTGATGAATTTACCGTCACAGCCAAGATCCTAGAAGATCAATGCAGAATTCAGAATTCTACATAAAGGCAAATATGATGTCATAATTCTGAAGGTTCCATTCCAAATAAGGAGTGAAGGACATCAGCTGACAGGAAGTAAGAATGGAACCATGCTGTTGCCTAGCAACGCAATTGTGTTTAGATAATATAAAGAAATGTAAACAATCGAAATGCTTTATTAATTCCAATGGGAAGTAAGCAACATGTTCTATTATTAGTACAGCGGATAAGCTCTCATATTATAACAATTGTGCATTTTATGAGAAAAGCATGACATTTCTAACATAGTTAGAGCATACCATAAGGTTTATTTTCAGATGTGGAGGGAAGTCAGATTTGACCCGTGAGGACCGTGAGAGGTCAAATCCAAGATGGCCACCAGTCTCTCGGGTCAAATGTTCAAACACGCTTAATTTTGGAACCAAACATTGTAGAAAAACATTTAAGGTGTCATATCCAACTAAATTAGGGATGCCCAATCATTTGGTGATACTTTTGAGATCGCCAGAATTCAAGAAAATGAATTTAGTTGAAGATAAAGGTAGAAATTGACCAAAAATAAGCTGTCAATCAGTTGAAATTTGCAAAATGTGTGTGCGTGTGTGTGTGATGTGGTATATCCAACTAAATTAGGGATGCCCAATCATTTGATGATACTTTTGAGATCGCCCAGAATTCAAGAAAATGCATTTAGGTGAAGATAAAGGTAGAAATTGACCAAAAATAAGCTGTCAATCAGTTGAAATTTGCAAAATGTGTGTGTGTGTGTGTGGTATATTCCAGTGGATTTATGGTCACCCAGCGCTAGCATTACTACAGAGACTGGAGGATGAAGTATGTATAAATGGATGTACAGCGGATAAGCTCTCATATTATAACAATTGTGCATTTTATGAGAAAAGCATGACATTTCTAACATAGTTAGAGCATACCATAAGGTTTATTTTCAGATGTGGAGGGAAGTCAGATTTGACCCGTGAGGACCGTGAGAGGTCAAATCCAAGATGGCCACCAGTCTCTCGGGTCAAATGTTCAAACACGCTTAATTTTGGAACCAAACATTGTAGAAAAACATTTAAGGTGTCATATCCAACTAAATGAGGGATGCCCAATCATTTGGTGATACTTTTGAGATCGCCAGAATTCAAGAGAATGAATTTAGTTGAAGATAAAGGTAGAAATTGACCAAAAATAAGCTGTCAATCAGTTGAAATTTGCAAAATGTGTGTGTGTGTGTGTGTGTGGTATATTCCAGTGGATTTATGGTCACCCAGCGCTAGCATTACTACAGAGACTGGAGGAATATGGCTTTACTTGGCACAGTCTGCATGCTGATGAAAACATTTGTTTTTGTCTTCAAATACATACTAACATGATTGTGACGAGCATCATATTTGTTCCCCGCCCAACTCTCTAAGTCTAAGTCTAAGTGCTTGAACTCCGTGACAGGAGGATGAAGTATGTATAAATGGATGGAACTATCAACAAAACAGCGTTTTATTCCCCAATGTCATATTTAATAGAAAAATAATAATAATAATGTAAACCAAAGAGGGAGATGGAAAACAGTTCCATGTAGAGCACAAACAGCTCTCTTAACCCTCGCTGTTAACAAAGGGCTGCACTCAACTATAAGGTTCACCGCTGTCCCTTTCCACTTATAGAGGGTTGGGGTTCGATTCCCTGCCTGTCCACCTATAAAGCCAAGGTAGCGCAGCTTTTTTTTCTGTTCTTTAGTGGCTCACATGGACATTTAGAGGTCATGCAAAGAAAGGGTTATGTATGTTGTGTGTGTGTGACAGAGAGTGCAGAGAGAACATTGGCAAAGGGGATTTGTTTGTCCTAGCATGGCTGTACAATTACAAATACAAAGGTTTACCCATTTAGACTCCATGGCATGGAGAAAAAAACTCATTTTAAATGACTCTAAGGATATAACAAGTTTTAGAAAATTGAAAGATTGATGGATTTTTGCCCACATGCGGTAAACATCTTAATTGAATGTTCTATGTGCAACATGAGGACAATAACCACAAGTGTACTCACAGTACCTTTTTTCTCTGGCACTGAAGTTGCAAGGTTTCAGCATGTTGTCCCTCTCTAAACCTTTCTGTTCCCCATTCTTCTTTCTCCAATAAGTGGTGCATCATTATTTTTCTATTAAATATGACATTGGGGAATAAAACGCTGTTGTTTTGTTGATAGTTCCATCCATTTATACATACTTCATCCTCCTGTCACGGAGTTCAAGCACTTAGAGAGTTGGGCGGGGACCAAATATTATGCTCGTCACAATCATGTAAGTATGTATTTGAAGACAAAAACAAATGTTTGCTTCAGCATGCAGGACTGTGCCAAGTAAAGCCATATTCCTCCAGTCTCTGTATTAATGCTAGCGCTGGGTGACCACACACACACACACACACACACACACACACCACACACACACACACCACATTTCAACTGATTGACAGCTTATTTTTGGTCAATTTCTACCTTTATCTTCACCTAAATGCATTTTCTTGAATTCTGGCGATCTCAAAAGTATCATCAAATGATTGGGCATCCCTAATTTAGTTGGATATGACACCTTAAATGTTTTTTCTACAATGTTTGGTTCCAAATTAAGCGTGTGTTTGAACATTTGACCCGAGAGACTGGCGGCCATCTTGGATTTGACCTCTCACGGTCCTCACAGGTCAAATCTGACTTCCCTCCACATCTGAAAATAAACCTTATGGTATGCACTAACTATGTTAGAAATGTCATGCTTTTCTCATAAAATGCACAATTGTTGTGCTTATCCGCTGTACTATATGTTTCATCTTCACGTCAAATGCATATTTTCTACTTTTTAATTTCTATTTTGATATGTTTCACATTTTTGAAATGTTTATTTCTACTCTTTTAATTTCTAATGATGTGCAATGCCTTGTTTTTATGCTGCTGCAACGCAAACATTTCCCCAATTTGGGATCAATAAAGTACATCTTATCTAATAGGAACCAAAAATACAGTTACGTTGAAGTTGCACTCAATTGCATTTTGATAAAGTGCCATTTTGAATAAAACTTTTTTTTACAGGATTCCCTTCAACACATTAACTTCAATGAAAACATTTCTCTACTAAAATATTTTTTTATGGTGATTAATTGTCTCTTTGTTGTAATTTTCTGTCTCTTTGCAGCTGTTTTACATCTAATTGTAGGACTCTTTAAAGTAAAGACACTACATACCGATATACACCTGAACATCAGCAGGAGAGGACTCTTTAAAGTAGAGACACTACATGACTGATTCTATAATTTAGGGTGCATTTCACATCAACAAAACAGTACAAAGAAAGTGTTCTTTCTCAATAGAACAATCAGTGGTTCAAGTTAGTATATTCCTCAGTGTAACATATCCACTAGTTGCAAAGCTTAAACATTTTTATTTTTTTTTTTATTTGAAGGGAAAGGATGTTTTCACTACTCAGGTTGTCAACTATGTTGCGGACAAACTTGATGTCATTACAATCATTTGATTAAGTCCTGCACTTCAAGTAAAATCAAATTTGAAAGGCTCTTGAGTCTATTCTACCATATATCCAAAGATCTTTTTAAAGTTTAAAAAATAATTGTATTAAAGTTTTGTTTTTTCATGTGATATGTTCAGCACTGTCATTAAGTTTAGGGATATTTTGTATTATAAAACTACCATACAGGTCATTTTGATAGTTTTAAGAGATGTCATGTAAAACTCCAACCTGTGTAGATATACATTATACTATAAAGGATATCAGAAGCACTATTTTAGATATTTTAAATTTGAAAAAATGAGGTGCAACATAGTTGACAATGAAAGTCAAACATTTGACGCAAATAACATAATTGACTGGACACATTATTAACCATCAGCACTATGTTCATTTCAAGGCAGAAGTGCAAAATTCCATTGATAATGATGTGTAATGACGTCTACATGTCATACAAATTGTCAACTAGGTTACCTGTCAACTAAGTTACTACAGTTATTACAGTACTGGGTAACTTAGTTGAAGGTAACCTAGTTGACAATTTCCCTATTTTGACCCATCATTTCAATGGTAGGCCTTGCCTGGATGACCACATGTCATTTTCTTGAACAGGTTAACATCACATTTGAACATATAATTGAATTAAAATCATTAAACAATGTAAACCATAACAATGTACGTAACATTGTTGATGGTCAATTAATATACTCATTGACAATGTGCTATTATACATAAAATATTGTAAAAAATTAGAGGACAATCACCACAGTGTGTTCAAAATGTCTGCCAAAGAGGAACATTGGCATCATGTGATGCTGGTGACATGGTATTGGGACAAACCATATTTGAGTTAAAGGGGGGGGAGTTCTGTTAGTAACATAGTTGACAGAACTTTTGCGGACATTCATATATTAAGATATTTAAATTATTTAAAGGAGGAAATCAATGAAAAATATGTTATTATTCTTAGTATTTAGACTTTTGAAATAAATGAATAATTTTTTTAATTTACTTTAATGGTTTTTATTCATTATTTTGAATCCAAGACACCCTCAACTGAAAAACGGACAGAGCAAAAAACTGACCAATTTAAGAACATCATGACACATTTCACGCTAAATAAAGCATAGGATGCACATAATGTTTGTGTGATATTATAACATGCTTTCCAATAATAGGCAAAATATGATATTTTTGAAGCAAATAGTTAGAATAATTATAATTATCATCAATGGACATCAATGGACATGGAATGTACCCTAAATTGTAGAATCACTCACATACTGATATACACCTGAACATCAGCAGGAGAGGACTCTTTAAAGTAGAGACACTACATACTGATATACAGTACACCCTGAACATCAGCAGGAGAGGACTCTTTAAAGTAGAGGGACTACATACTGATATACACCTGAACATCAGCAGGAGAGGACTCTTAAAGTAGAGACACTACATACTGATATACACCTGAACATCAGCAGGAGAGGACTCTTTAAAGTAGAGACACTACATACTGATATACAGTACACCTGAACATCAGCAGGAGAGGACTCTTTAAAGTAGAGACACTACATACTGATATACAGTACACCCTGAACATCAGCAGGAGAGGACTCTTTAAAGTAGAGGGACTACATACTGATATACACCTGAACATCAGCAGGAGAGGACTCTTTAAGTAGAGACACTACATACTGATATACACCTGAACATCAGCAGGAGAGGACTCTTTAAAGTAGAGACACTACATACTGATATACAGTACACCTGAACATCAGCAGGAGAGGACTCTTTAAAGTAGAGACACTACATACTGAAATACACCCTAAACATCAGCAGGAGAGGACTCTTTAAATTAGAGACACTACATACTGATATACTGTACACCTGGACATCAGCAGAAATGTAAAAAAAATCTACTTTTGCTGGTGCTGTTGCATTTAAAATCAAATAGTTGACTAAAACAAACTTGAAAGAAATCAAATACATAGTGTTGTTTTTTCATTTGTTTATATTTATTATGATAATTGTGAATGTAAACAAGGTAATAAAGTAAGTACTGAAGTAGCTTTAAGTCAGTGTATTGATCAGGGCAGAGCCAGGTGAGCTAAAGTCACTCAATACAAAGGTAACTTGACAAAAACAGGAGGAACAAACGAGAAAGAATTCTAGTGTTATTTTGAATTTGAATGTCTTTGTATTGATTGTTATTATTAGTTGAATTCTCAGACTAAATCTCTGGTGACTTGAAATTAAAAGCAAGAAGCTAAACTTAGACAGGAGAAGAAACAAACGTGAAATAAATCAAACGTGTCAGTATTGTTATCATTATCATTATTATTTTTTTATTGATTGACAAGACTTTAACTTAACAAGAAAACAATGGACTAAACATAAATATAGAAATGTACTATTAAGTAAATATGAAAAATATAAGATACATATAAAAATGAACTATTAAGTAAATATGAAAAATATAACTTAAATATGAAAATGAACACTATAAACCAAACATGACGATATAACATAAACCTGATAACTTGTAATGACTAAATGTTCCTCTTATTTAGGGGTGCTAGAAGCAAAGGAATAGTTTATTTATTTTAAAATTAAGGTTGTTTTTTTGCCCCTAGTGGCTAAAACTGCACATCACTGTGAGTCTCTTCTGGAACCTTTGTTGATGTCTAACCAGATCTAATAACTGTGAAGTGTTTTAAATATATATCCTGACTGGCTGTGAGTATATGTTGTTGCTCACTCACTTTGAGCTTTAGACTGTACTTGAAATGTTTTAATGTCTTACTAATTTTTGATGTTGTGAGTTTGTTTTTTAAAGTTTTTAAAGCCGATGTCAGGGCTGCCTTTGAGTCTTATGTTTTCCTTTTTAGTCATCGTTGATGTTTGGGTGGATACAAGAAAAGGAATTGATGAATCTTCTCCACCGTGGTGTTGGGATCGGCTCATTGGTTTGCTCAGGTGGATCCACCCTCACTTCCTGTTCCACCTCCAACTCCACCTTTACCTCCACAAGCTCCTCCTTCACCATGGAGAGTGCCTTTGGTGGTTTTTTCAGCTGTTTCTTCAGCAAAGCAACTATCTCTGCATCCTTCTCCTCAACACAACGTTCCTTCTGTTGTTCCAGTTCCTGGTTTCTCTCATGCAAAGCGACTATCTCTGCATCCTTTTCCTCAACACAACGTTCCTTCTGTTGTTCCAGTTCCTGGTTTCTCTCATGCAAAGCGACTATCTCTGCATCCTTTTCCTCAACACAACGTTCCTTCTGTTGTTCCAGTTCCTGGTTTCTCTCATGCAAAGCGACTATCTCTGCATCCTTTTCCTCCACACAACGTTCCTTCTGTTGTTCCAGTTCCTGGTTTCTCTCATGCAAAGCGACTATCTCTGCATCCTTCTCCTCCACACAACGTTCCTTCTGTTGTTCCAGTTCGTGGTTTCTCTCATGCAAAGCGACTATCTCTGCATCCTTCTCCTCCACACAACGTTCCTTCTGTTGTTCCAGTTCGTGGTTTCTCTCATGCAAAGCGACTATCTCTGCATCTTTCTCCTCAACGCAACGCTCCTTCAGTTGTTTGAGTTCCTGGTTTCTCTCACGCAGAGCAGCTATCTCTACAGATTTTTCCTCAAGACAACGCTCCTTTTGTTGTTTGAGTTTTTGGTTAGTCTTTTGCAAGGCGGCCGTCTTTGCATCTTTCTCAACACAACGCTCCTTCTCTTGAAGGAAAACAAAACACTGAAACAACAGAAGCAGCGTTGTGTGGAGGAGAAGGATAAAGAGATAGCTGCCTTGCTGAAGGAAAACAAAACACTGAAACAAGGCAGCTATCTCTTTATCCTTCTCCTCCACACAACGCTGCTTCTGTTGTTGGAGTTCCTGATTTGTCTCACGCAAAGCAGCCATCTCTACACCTTGCTCCTCAACACAGGGTTCTTTCAGTTGTTTGAGTTCCTGGTTTGCCTTTCTCAAGGCAGCCATCTCGGCTTCGACCTTCTTGTGTGACCTCTGGAGGTTTCTGTATTTCATGTTCAGGTCCTCATTGTTGACGCGCAAGACGTTCTGCTCAATTTCCTGGGCTTTCACTTTCAAATTGTGCTTAAACTGCAAAGCTGATTCTTCTGTATATGCTTTGAGCATCGCTTCCTTATTTTTAGCGCCTTCAATCTCAAGCTTATCGCTTAAAGTCCTCTCCTGCTCCAGCAACAACTTAATTTCCTGATTTTCTTTTTGCAGAATCTCGAGCTTGACTGCCAGCTCATCTCTATTGTTCATCTCCATCTCTACTGCTGTGACGAAATGACCTGTTGTTTAGCAAACAAAATGTAATTGTTCGACTGAATTAACGTCACAAAAATCCCACAAAAGTTGAGTTCACTTGTGAAGATTATCTCGCTAAAAAACACTGCAAGTATCCCTAATGTTTGCTTGCAACAAAACCTATTTCTGCAATGATCTGACACTAGCTGGACAAATTCCTTCTGCCTGCTGCTCTGATGCTCTGATGAATTTACCGTCACAGCCAAGATCCTAGAAGATCAATGCAGAATTCAGAATTCTACATAAAGGCAAAATATGATGTCATAATTCTGAAGGTTCCATTCCAAATAAGGAGTGAAGGACATCAGCTGACAGGAAGTAAGAATGGAACCATGCTGTTGCCTAGCAACGCAATTGTGTTTAGATAATATAAAGAAATGTAAACAATCGAAATGCTTTATTAATTCCAATGGGAAGTAAGCAACATGTTCTATTATTAGTACAGCGGATAAGCTCTCATATTATAACAATTGTGCATTTTATGAGAAAAGCATGACATTTCTAACATAGTTAGAGCATACCATAAGGTTTATTTTCAGATGTGGAGGGAAGTCAGATTTGACCCGTGAGGACCGTGAGAGGTCAAATCCAAGATGGCCACCAGTCTCTCGGGTCAAATGTTCAAACACGCTTAATTTTGGAACCAAACATTGTAGAAAAACATTTAAGGTGTCATATCCAACTAAATTAGGGATGCCCAATCATTTGGTGATACTTTTGAGATCGCCAGAATTCAAGAAAATGAATTTAGTTGAAGATAAAGGTAGAAATTGACCAAAATAAGCTGTCAATCAGTTGAAATTTGCAAAATGTGTGTGCGTGTGTGTGTGATGTGGTATATCCAACTAAATTAGGGATGCCCAATCATTTGATGATACTTTTGAGATCGCCAGAATTCAAGAAAATGCATTTAGGTGAAGATAAAGGTAGAAATTGACCAAAAATAAGCTGTCAATCAGTTGAAATTTGCAAAATGTGTGTGTGTGTGTGTGGTATATTCCAGTGGATTTATGGTCACCCAGCGCTAGCATTACTACAGAGACTGGAGGATGAAGTATGTATAAATGGATGGAACTATCAACAAAACAGCGTTTTATTCCCCAATGTCATATTTAATAGAAAAATAATAATAATAATGTAAACCAAAGAGGGAGATGGAAAACAGTTCCATGTAGAGCACAAACAGCTCTCTTAACCCTCGCTGTTAACAAAGGGCTGCACTCAACTATAAGGTTCACCGCTGTCCCTTTCCACTTATAGAGGGTTGGGGTTCGATTCCCTGCCTGTCCACCTATAAAGCCAAGGTAGCGCAGCTTTTTTTCTGTTCTTTAGTGGCTCACATGGACATTTAGAGGTCATGCAAAGAAAGGGTTATGTATGTTGTGTGTGTGACAGAGAGTGCAGAGAGAACATTGGCAAAGGGGATTTGTTTGTCCTAGCATGGCTGTACAATTACAAATACAAAGGTTTACCCATTTAGACTCCATGGCATGGAGAAAATAACTCATTTTAAATGACTCTAAGGATATAACAAGTTTTAGAAAATTGAAAGATTGATGGATTTTTGCCCACATGCGGTAAACATCTTAATTGAATGTTCTATGTGCAACATGAGGACAATAACCACAAGTGTACTCACAGTACCTTTTTTCTCTGGCACTGAAGTTGCAAGGTTTCAGCATGTTGTCCCTCTCTAAACCTTTCTGTTCCCCATTCTTCTTTCTCCAATAAGTGGTGCATCATTATTTTTCTATTAAATATGACATTGGGGAATAAAACGCTGTTGTTTTGTTGATAGTTCCATCCATTTATACATACTTCATCCTCCTGTCACGGAGTTCAAGCACTTAGAGAGTTGGGCGGGGAGCAAATATTATGCTCGTCACAATCATGTAAGTATGTATTTGAAGACAAAAACAAATGTTTGCTTCAGCATGCAGACTGTGCCAAGTAAAGCCATATTCCTCCAGTCTCTGTATTAATGCTAGCGCTGGGTGACCACACACACACACACACACACACACACACACACACACACACACACACACACACACACACACACACACACACACACACACTTTCAACTGATTGACAGCTTATTTTTGGTTAATTTCTACCTTTATCTTCACCTAAATGCATTTTCTTGAATTCTGGCGATCTCAAAAGTATCATCAAATGATTGGGCATCCCTAATTTAGTTGGATATGACACCTTAAATGTTTTTCTACAATGTTTGGTTTCAAAATTAAGCGTGTTTGAACATTTGACCCGAGAGACTGGCGGCCATCTTGGATTTGACCTCTCACGGTCCTCACCATGGATGTATAATAAGAACTTGATACAGCGTGGGAGGCGGGGCCTCATTCATTCCTATGAGAGTTGCTCATTCGCGCATGATGATAAAATGGCCCAACTTTTGAGAGAGCGAAACGTCACAGATTACCCGGCATGCCTGAGAAGTACCCGTATGTGCGCTCATAGCACATGCGCAACTTTAACCATGCCCCCCAAAATGCTCGTTCACATCAAGCACGTCAATTTGCGTACACGTAACAGCACTGCACGTTTATGACAGCATGGTAATGGTTTGTTATGATAGATTTGATATTAACGAGGCGGCAGTTAGCAGCTAGCGGTTAGCTAGTAATTATGCTAATTTACACATCAATCGTTATGTACTTTTATATTACGCTGTAACAGGATCTAGTGATATCCAAGCAACAGAGCTTCATTTAGCATGAAAGAATGATTGCACTGTATTTATATATATATATATATATATATATGTATATATATACAGTGCAATAAGCTTCTTAGTGCAATAAGAAGCTACAGGGACGTTAATCTACGTCGGTAATATTAACTTTATTTAATACAACATTTACGGTACAAGATTTAATCATACAGCCCATGTAGTATAATATTTTACAAATGATGAATTACAGCAAACATGTGCAATATATCCATTATTACAGCTCCGTGGGCTGGCAGTAAGGCGATATGGGTCCGTTCTTATTGTGCATCCATGGGTAAAGATAAACGCATGTAGTGCTGAACACGTAACATGAATGTGCCGGGCGGCGCGGTCCCGTGGGTTAGATGCGCGTTCATAATGCAGAGGGAAATAACTCTCAGAATAACGTTATTAGCACATTTTTACAACTTGAGGAACGAATGTTTTTAATAAGGGCTATACAAGTGTTCATACTGGGTAGTTTATTTAGTTTAAAAAAAATGATCCAACGATTTACAGACCACTCTTTCCCCATGTAAGTCAATGGGAAAAAGTGTTTCCGGGCCTGGCAACCAAAAGGAAGTGTAGTACCGCCGTTTGGCCAGCACGAATATTTTCATCTGAGTCCGGCGCACTTCCTGGGGGCTTGGTCCTCACAGGTCAAATCTGACTTCCCTCCACATCTGAAAATAAACCTTATGGTATGCACTAACTATGTTAGAAATGTCATGCTTTTCTCATAAAATGCACAATTGTTGTGCTTATCCGCTGTACTATTCATACATTTCTTCTTGAAATGCATTGTTAACCAGTAAGAAAGAAAATGTAAAAATGACTTCACGTAGTCAAGGCAATAGTGACGTAAACACGCTTTAACGTCCTATTCAAAACTCACAACGTGACTCCTTAACTTCACACCAAAGCTAACATTAACAGTTTGCAACAAAAAGTAGGTCCTGGTCTCATTAGCTGATATTCCCCGTTTAAACTGGGGTGTATTTTTCAATATTTAACCCGTTTTTAATTATATATCGGTTGCCTGTCACACATTTTCAGTAGCGGCTTTGAGTGACATGTGGGTGCTGTCTCGATTAGTGAAAATAATGGCGCAGTGATACTACAGTAATGCGGTCAAAGCTTGCTTATGATTGGCCAAATGTTGAAGAATGATGGCGCAGTGATACTACAGAAACTAGCCTAGGTTTCGAGAGCAGCTCATCTCATCCAGTCACAATAACCTTACATCTTCTTCTTGAAATGCATTTAACCTCCATTGAAAAATGAATAAGAATCTGTAAAAACTACTTCACGTCGTCAAGGCAATAGTGACGTCCACACGCTTTAACGTCCTATTCAAACTCACAACGTGACTCCCAACTTCACGCTAAAACTTCCTATTTTAGAATACACCCCACGTCTGTTTTGTACGTGGGGTGTATTCTCAATTATGTAACCCATTTTAATCATATATCGGCTTAAACACATTTTCAGTTGCGTCTTTGAGTGACATGTGGGTGTTGTCTCGATTAGTGGCACTGGCAAGACGGCTGCAGGCTACAACTTCTTTTTTGAGCTTCTTTTATAGCTTAACTATAAGTAATGTTCGAGGACTGCGGCCATCCGATTATGGCGCGTTTCCACTACACGGCCTCGCTCGGCCCCGCTCGGTATGGCTGGGCCTCGTTAGGACTGGCTCACTTTATGGCGCATTTCCATTACAGTTTAGGAACTGGGGTAGTATCTATAGTAACGCAGTGTAGGCGGAGCCGTGACGTGATCTTCAATGAGAACCCCAGAAAAACAACACAGCCGTTAGCTGTTAGCACTCAGAGCTCACAGCTCCTCATATATGTTCAGAAACTAGACAAAAGTTAAACAAGTACAAACCACAGACTGCCTGTGTCATGGTGAATACAGTCGCTGCTTTATTTATGTCTGTATAGGCCGTTGTTGTGAGTGTGGACGGTCGGAGCATATACTGCGTTAGCTTAGCCAATCTCCATCTAGAAAACACGCATTTTAAAAGGTTTTTCGCCTGCCGTCTATCTGCAGACTTGACAAAGCATTAATTCATGGTTTTTACTAACCGGTATCAGTATGTTGTTACTTCGGCATCATTTTGAAACGTGTATTACAATTAAATCACGGTCAAATATGTCCATCTTGTTGTAGTTGTAGCCAGCGATCCTCTCTCTAGTTTAGCATACTCAGCCCGACTCAGCCTCGTTGTCTCTGGCCCTAGCCCCGCGATTTTATGAGGCCAGAAAAACTGTGAATTAGGACCCGCCGGCCGGTACTAGGCCAAGTGGAAACGCAACCAAAGACGGGCCGCTGACGTCACAGCCCTCTTAAACCGTGCTCCGCGCTGTAGTGGAAACGCGCCATTATGGCTGCGTTCAGGTCGCAGTGTCCTCTTGAGGCGTGGGTTCGAATCCCACTTCTGACAACACTTTTTTTGTTTGTTGGCTAAACACAATTTCAAATCTGGATTACAGTTATAACAAAACAACTGCTTCTTCTCATTTAAAACATTCACGCATTGCAGGCTCAATGGGGCAAATTAAAACAGCTGAATGTTAATAACAATAAGTATAAATAAGAAGCACTAAGAAAAGGTGTGTCTTATTTGTGGTGTGTAAAATATAACTGTTAAAGGCCAAACAAACTGCAGAATGTAATAACAATATTCATGTAAAATTGAAAAAGCACCAAAATCCAATAGAAAGAGGTGTGTCTTATTTATCCATTGTAGAAATCCTATCTGTTTTGGATTTGGAGTCACTGGGCCACAGGGCATCGAATCTATTGATACAAATCACACATTAGTTATAAAAGTTAGAACGAAGGTATGGACATAAAACATTGTTTTGTGTCAGTCTGGTAACATGTATTGAATCTATTGATGGTCCCGTAGTGACACCCTGTGGCTCAGATGTGAGCTCACCTTCCTCTGACTGTGTTTGACGCTGGAACCGGAGGGTCTTATCTAATATCCAACCAAAACGAACTTTACTGCGGTTTACTACCAAACTATGCAGTATGCCAGAAATGATTTAGTTTGTCCCAAGCTATTTTATAAAGTCCATGGACCCAATACAAAGAAAGTAAAATACAATATGCCAAAAATACCAGGTTTTACATAGCTTTCATGCATCTCTGCACGTTCAATTCTGGCTCGTGCTCTGCATTATTAAACTAAGGAGCGACGTCATCCGTTGTAAATCAACAGGCAGTAAACTCAACGCATTGAACCGTCTCTCCAGTAATGTTTGAAAAGCCCTGCGCTACTTTACTACAATGATTTAGTCCTACCGTAATGTTTGCTCTGTAGGGTTCAAACTTCAGCTCTCAAGACTATTTTAGTTTTTCTGCGCATGCGTGGTTCAGTTTTCAAAGGCAAACATTAGACATCAGTGCCACCCTGTGTTCAGGATGCTGGAAATCTGTGTCCTCAACAGAGGTGGGAAGTAACTAAGTACATTTCCACAAGTACTGTAGGCCTACTTATGTACAATTTTGGGACAGTTGTACTTGAGTATTTCCATGTTATGCTACTCTGTACCTCTACTCCACTACAATTCAGAGGTAAATTGTATACTTTTACTCCACTACATTTATTTAGTACCTTTTAGTTACTTTACAGATTTTGATTAATAATGTGAAATATAATCATTAGACAGGCACAAATTAGACTTAAGTTAAACCTGTATACAAAGTAAATACAACTAGCTGCACTTTTACCAGCTTTAATAAACACATTAAAGCATCAACAATTATAATCAAAAGATAAATATATAAATATATTTTGATGCCAATACTATAGTAATTTTACTTGAGTAACCTTTTGAATGCAGGACTTTTACTTGTAACAGAGTATTTCTATACTCTGGTACTTCTACTTTTACTCAAGTACAATATCTGATTACTTCTCCCACACATTGTTTTCAAACAAGAACTGGCATACAGAAATTGAAAAATATTACATTTACAAATAAGCTCCTTATCACCAATGATGAGGAAAACCTGTTTCTTTTCTGCCTCTAATGTTAGATAGAAATAATTTAAACAAAGTATTAAACTGACAACATACACTTTGACTTGAAAAGATACATGTTGAAGATTTAAAAAAGGTCTGCATGTTTGACTTTGTAACAGAGGAGACTAAACAACAGATGGTGAGCAGGCATGAGTTTTCATTATTCATTTCACTGTTGACAGGTTCGTTGGATGCATGCAACGTCATTTATACATGTCATATAAAATAGAATCAAATAACAGCCACATGCTTACATCCTCACAGTTCATACTTAAGCAGTCGCACAGAAAATTAGAAAACATCTTCAACTAAAACTATAACCATGCTGCTTGTCCATGTTCATCCTCCTATTTATCTAAGCACAGTAAACAAATGTGAACGTTTGCATCGCTAAGTGCAGTGCTGGTTCATTTAGAGTTGCATAGCAGCGTGTAGTAACCCATCACTTAAAATCTTCTACAGTCTAAAAGTGCAATTTCCATTACTATTTAATCTTACAGTAGGCAAAAATGAAACTGTTAATAGTGAAATAAATAATTGAATTCAACATAAGAGCAAAATACTTGAGCCAGAGGCATAGTTACATGAAGGAATATACACTGAGGTCGCTGCAATTGCATAATTGTTTAAGGAAAATAAATATTTCACAAGTAAACTGAGATAATGCTAAGTGACAATAAAAATATATAAATAAACCGCCATTATTGCACTCTACTCCTATTTCACATGCATGGGAATGAAGCTAAAACCATTTAAAGAGTTTGGAAAAAGTTCATTAAAATGAATGCATAGTGCAGTAACGGGTCAAAACACAAACAAGGCTAACATTTCTATTATAAAACATATGCTCCAAAATATACCATAGAGTTGATTTTGTCTCACCAAAACAACCCTGAACGAGGCTTTATTATTGTAAGGCACATATTATTACCTGACAACTAATAACTAAAGAGAGGGAGACATTTATTAAACATACGTGAAAGTTCCTGCTTTCTAGAACACATGATCAAATAATAGTTAGAATAAAATGAATAAATAACATTTCAATAAATAAATAAAAAAGTAATAAAAACTGTAAAAAGATAAGGAAACTCATAAAAATGATAAAAAAATACTTAAATGAGAAAGAATGGAAATAATGTGACTTGACCTCAGCTCCTATCAGGCTAAAATGCTTCAAAAAACGCCTTCATCAGCTATGAGGTACGTATCTCTGCGTGTTTACAATGCTTCTAAAATGTTCAGGTTTCCTAACAATAAGTACTTTCCTAATAGTTTGTTCATTAATTGTTTCTATTTGGCATTCTCAAACATACACAGGGCCTCATAAGTGAAGACCCCTGTGTTTCTGTAGTGCTTAGGTAACGTTAAAAGGGGATTTCCGCATGCAGTCTAGTGTTTAATGCAAGTTTCTTTGGCAGCCAGAGTCCAGCAGGACATGCAAACTGGTGCTTCATCAGTTCCTCAACAGATCCAGGTATTATGATTAGTCAAATCAAAAAGGCCCGTCGTCAGCTTTGGGTGTGCCCTGCTTGGAGTCGGCGGCCGGCTCCTGGTGCCTCACTCTGGGCTTCGGGGACGAGGTCGGTGGCAGAGAGAGTCGTCTTTTTAACGACAGCAGGCGGAGGATCTCGCTCACCTGAGACTCGAGCACCGACAGGCGGCCGCTCAGTTTCTGAATGTCTCCCTTCAGCTCCAGCTTGGCCTCGTGCAGGACGGCCTGAAGGAGCGCTTGTTCGGACACGGGCTGAACAAAAGAGTGTTTGAGGGGGTCGACCCCGAGGCTGTGCTCGAACGGGTTCCTCTCAAACGGGCTCTTTTCCATCGGGCTCCTTTCGAACGAGCTTCTTGAATCTCCTGCTCGGTCAATGCGTAGGTCGCTCTTTGTGATGCCGCTGTCACAGGAGTCAGTTTTGTGCAGGGCGCTCGTCTCTTCCTCTGTCCCCTCCGCCCCGTTGCCCCCCTCTGTGTTCCCCATCTCTCCACCT
This sequence comes from Trematomus bernacchii, assembly GCF_902827165.1. NCBI lineage: Eukaryota > Metazoa > Chordata > Actinopteri > Perciformes > Nototheniidae > Trematomus > Trematomus bernacchii. Next base: position 2,868,986 of record NW_022987720.1, on the reverse strand, counting down.
TCCTCTGAGTTCTTGTTGGGGACTGCTAACTGCTCTGAGGACTCGGACCCTTTCGGCCACTCCTCGGCCTTCTGTGGACTCTTTTCCGGCTCAGCAGCAGCAGCAGGAGGTGGTGGTGCGGCTGAAGCGGTACTTTTAAACTTTGCCCAGCCTCGAGCCTCTTTGATACCGGCAGCTCCACCTGCAGCTCCACCTGCAGCAGTGACCTTTGCAGGGCTGTTGACCTTCAGACATAGCTGGTTTTCTCCACCGGGCCTCGCTATCGACTCCCCGGCTTCCTGTGTGCCGCTTTGCTCCGACGCCTCAGTGTGGATGAGTGTTTGTGGAGGTGCGGCCATGCTCCCTGCGGACCCCCCTCCTGTGCAGGGGGCATTATTCTGCACCGAGGAGCTGTACTCCTGCTGCTGAGAGGGAACAGACTGACACTGTGTGTACAAGTTTGAGTCGGAGTTATGGTGGTGCAGCGGCTCCACCTGCACACAGTTGTGATCGAAGTAGGCCTCCCCCGGGGTCTGAGCGTCTCTCTGCAGCCTGAACCTCTGGAACAGCTTGCGGACCGGGTGGTCTTCGGGGATGGAGAGAGTCACCTCGTTCCTCTGGCGCTCCTGCTCCCTCTTCACGTCTGCAATCTTTCTGAAGATGACCTGCAACAGGGAGAATCTGTGCATGAGCACAATGATGTGGGACACTTACACCGAGGCTACTTTGAATACAACTATAGCTCTGCTTTGATGAAACATATATAATGCAGCTATAGAGCAAGTATTACCATCTAGACCTGTTGAAATATTAAAGGATTGAAAGCAGCAATGCATGTTTATGGAGCGATATCTAGGTCCTGAGGGTCTCTGAATTATCTCTGAAGACAAAGAAAGGAAATTGATATGATTCTTAGCATCTCACTTGCACAACACATTTGTTGTGGTAATAACTTAACTATATACAATAACTTAAACTGATCCTACCACCGAATCCAACTCGCCAGAATAACAATTGCTACTGCAGTAATATTTCAAAATATTATACCTCAACAATTAAGTCATCTATGGGTTCATCTGAACCTAAATAACTTAGATTTTATGTTTAAAGCCACAAAGAAAACCACTACTGCAAGTGTCTTGGTCATATTTTGATCTAAATGCTCAACAAGCTGTAGCACACTTTAACAATAAAGAATAAATTGTTTTAATCAAATCAGCGTCACAAACTGCAAAAAACACATTAAAACTGAAAGTTCAAAATATTGCACGAGGTACATAACTCATATTCCATGTGCAGTAAATGCATATTCATGCACTTTAACCGAGTACATGAAGTAAAGAGGGCAGACGGTAAGTGTTAAAGCCAAGCAGCAACAAGCTCTTTTCTAAAGCTGCTGGAAATAAATAATAGATGACTTTGTTCTCATTGAATACATTTGAAGTACACGCCATAAATATTTCACAAAAATCCACAATTTGCCGTGAAATTGTTTAGATTTAGAGCTCCTTCACTGTTGGCTTTAGCTTGATTACATAATAGCTTTTATTTAAATGGAGCTGCATCAAACTAGAACAACTTGAGAGTAAACTTAAAGGTGGGGTAGGTAAGTTTGAGAAACCGGCTCGAGATACACTTTTTGTTATATTCCATGGAATGCTCTTAACATCCCGATAGCAATGAATATCTTAAGTGCTTTGACAAAAAATCCATAAAAAAATTTCATCTGTGGAAGCCGTAGTACTGTAAAAAGCACGACCAATCATTTTAGCCGGCCCGGCTAAAATAACTGGATGGCCTACCTGCCTGTCAGCCTTCCATCTGTGCACAAACTTATCTCGTGCCCTCATTGGTCATGTGCCCGTTCGTGTGTGTTGGAGGAGGGGCTCTGTAAGGAAGTGGCAGATTTGTTCCGGCTGTGTATTTTCAAATTCTAGCGCACTCGAGCTCGTTTCTCCAAAATTACCTACCCCACCTTTAAAGTACATGTTACTCGAAACATTATAAAATCATTATAAACCTGCATGTTTCTGTAAACACGCTATTCTTGACCTTAGATACAGAAAATGTGTCATTTTAGTAAATGTGAGGTTGTTTCATTCCGTCATCAAAGTGCATATTCTTAATAAAAACGCATCTTTGATTCCTATTCATCTGAGCTATTCCTGAACAAAGAGCACAACAGCACACATAGCAGATTGGCTTTAAAGGGATTGTTCATTAAGAATGTATGTGATTTTTATCCCAGAGGATCAAATTACAGCAATATATGAGAATGTTGTGACCAATACTGAAAACTATTTATCTCAATGCTTTAATTGAATTACATTTGGTCCTGGAGAAGCTCCATCAAATATTAATTATAGTCTTAGTATTGACTTATCTTGATATTTACACCAGATGAAGGATTGAACCACTTGAGAAAAACTGATTTTAAACTTGAAACTGCTTTATACAGTCTTCTTAATTTCAATAACAGTGTCCATTTGTTTTGGACAGGAGGAGACCCCTGAGGATTATGTGTTATATAGGTTTGTGTGCATGTAAGTGGTCTGCAAATGCTAAAATCCCAAAGTTCACGTGAGAGGGAGTTTCTCTCCCACACACTTAATGTCCACCCTCTAATAAAGCTAAACTTGTAATTTAATATCATCGGTTTATTGTTTAAGACTTAAAACAACCAATATGTTTGACACTGAAAACTAACCTGATTGAAAGAAAGACAGATATTTCTTCCATTAAGTGTAATCTTTACCCGTTTCCGTAGATTGCAGGTGAGGATGAGGTTGCGGGAGAACGTGTTGGCGAACGCTGTGTAAAAATCCAGCACCCTCGTCAGAGCCTCTTTCCTGATGACGTGCAGATCGCAGTAAGTCAAAGCTCTGACGTTCGCACAGGCCCGCGCCTGGGTGGTCTCTTTCCAGAACACGTCTCCAAACACGTCACCTTTACCTGGAGAAAGCCGTACATGATCACTGGGTTTAATATAGGCAGAAAGTGTTGAATGATTGACATAAACACAGCACATAAACATAATGGTAAACAGATGGAATTAGAGTATACAGAGAGTTTCAGAAAGAGAACAACTTTTATCAGGAATAAAAGTGTCTATATTCAGTGCTCGTGAGTGGAGTAAAACGCATCTTTGCACTAACACAACCTTTGCTCTGGTTTTATCTCCACCCACAGGCACAGATCAAACTTCACCCGGTCAACCTAATCACAGTGCATAAGATTACCTAGAATTGCGATGACCTCATCATCCTGAATGACCTCTAGTGAACCGGAGACCACGAAGCAGAGGGTGTCGACGCTCTCTCCGATGTGGAAGATGAGGTCTCCAGGGGCACAGTGGGTGGTCTGAAACTCCACGGCCAGAGAGCGCAGGCAGCCGTCGCTCGCCAGGCGGAACGCAGGGTGGTCGTTGAACACCTGCCTGTTGAGGTGCACGCAGATGTCCGCCCGCATGTCTTTGGGACAAATTGAGAGAACCTGACAGAGATATCAGAAAAGTGAATATGTATTTAAGGCAACCTGTATTAGCTCTACATCATATTTTTATCATTGGGGTCAACATTTTCCAAAGTCCAGGATTTTGGGGAGGTGTTACAATATATTAAGATAAAACAAATGAATAATAAACGTTCTTATTTATAGCAGTCACAGCAAACCTTTAGTAGTATTTATAATCTTTAAATCATCTTTAGATCTGTGATATCAGAGTAAACTAATTGAGCCATAACGACAGTCTGAAGACCAAACAAGAAGACGTTTATGGATCACACTGAATAGTAAAGTCATTTTTGTCAGGACCAATCCTGGTGCTCTTGGAGGGAAAAACAGTTTTTTGTTTTAAAAATAAATCTATTTCTCGGCTTCAGCCAAGTCTTCATTCTCAAGGTTATGTTTAAAAACAAGGCTTTAATAAAAAAAGGCTCATAAATTATCAATATAACAACACACACTTGGCTTTTTCTGGGTGATTTTCCTTTTAAAATGAATTATTTCAATTATTAAACTATCAATCTGCTGTCACTTTTACCGTAGATCAGCAAAAATATGACCTACTACAGCTTTATGATTACAAATAACCTGGCATCGCTTCAGGTGTGAACCCTGAGTCAACGAGGGCACATCTGCTGTGACCTTAGTTTGAGGCTCTTTATTGTCCACCTGCCCACCTTGCTCATATCTTTTTTATGATATTGTATAAATTATTAGCATTTTTACAGCACCAGAGCTGTGCATAAGTTTTACTTTGGACTTGAAAACCCTAGTGGCACTACTGACTTCTATCCAATCAGTGAATGGTGATCTATCAGAATACGCTATTTCCAACCAATTATATATATTCTTTTGTATATTTTATGTAAATTAGGAGTTTAGGGATTTGTTGTAGTATATTAATGATACCTTATCTGTGTCTATGCCCCTTGACATGGCCCAGGTGGAGACGATGAAGTCCATGACCCGCTCACTGAGACCTTTGGGAACCTGGTAGAGCTTCAGGAATTCGCGCACGTTGTTGAGCATCTCGTGATATCGGTTTGTGTTGGTGTACATCTGCTGGAAGATGGTGGTGACGTTTCCAAAGATAGTCGCATATAGCAGCGCTAAAACAGAAGATGAAGACAGTCAGGTACCCAGGGGGGGGAAAAAGCAGCGTAAAACAAACACACTGACATGCGGGGCTGATTTATTCAGCAACATGAGACGGGAGGATATGCTTTACTCCAGGAAACCATGTGGGATCATTAGAAAGTTGGTTTATATTAAGGCTGAAACAATTTAAAGAACATTTACATTAATAGGATTTTTATTACAAAATATTCACGTAGTTAATCTAAGATCTGGAGTTGTGTAAATGAATGGATTAATTACATATATAAAAATGTGTAATGGATTGTTTGAATGTTTTAAAGAGATAACTTGTATCTCAAAAGGATCACTAATTATCAATTGTGGTGCAAATTAAGTTAATTAAGTTCACTCTAAACATTTTTTACCTTTTAAAAAGGTATATTCATAATAAAATACTATATTATTTTTGTTTTCTCCTGGTTACAAAGTTAAGATGAACCATTATCTACTCCTTTTTCTCCTCAGACTCGCATAACCTTAAATGTATCATTTGTTAAGGGTAAATCAATTTACATTAAACCTTGTGAAGCCTTATATGAAATAATGATCACAAAAATTACAACTTATTCAAATATGATGTGTTTAATGAGCCTTTCAAAATAGAAAACAAATATTATGTAATTTTAAATTGCATATATGATTATTTAAGGGTATCATTTAGCAGTGGATTGAGCGTTATAATGTAATTCATAATGCACATCTCCTCTGTAAGTTCCGCGCTGCAGTGACCTCAAAGAGTCAGTCAGTATCTCTTATCGTGAGCTTTTACGCACTGAAGAGGAAAGAGTCGTCTCCAGTCGCCACAGCAGGATCCCAGAGGTTAGGATACATATCTAACGTGATGGCTCATTGTCCTTTTACAACACTCGAGCCTGCAGGCAAACTCTCCCTTTCTTATCTTCCTCTCACATAATTACTGTATCTGTAGCAGGAGATTTATCGGCCGTAATTGAACCCGACACAAAAGTGTAACTAACTGTGTGATCTTCGTGTTCGGGACAACACCAGAATAATGGGTGTTTAGTTTTGGAAGTAGAGACCTTGAAGCGTGGCTGTCACTCTGTGTTTGCCTCACTGTGTTTATTGCATCACTTTCCATGCTGTTTTAGAGGAGTGGGCCAAAGGTTAGTGTAAAGGCGCGTCGTGACGGAGGAACTGTAAGCAAAGGCTGACAGTGGAGGCAGTGACACTGAAGGTGGAGTATTACTGTAACTGCATTGGGTGATGAAGATAATACAGACACGTGCATAAAAATAGATTTCTATTTTTATGAGGAGGTTCAAAGGGATTTAAATGAGGATGGTTTGTCTTATTGTTTTAGATAGAACATGCCTGTACTACACACTGCATGACTTCCACAATACAGGACATGTAGAGCTTGATGCGAAAACACTACATCTCAAAACCATAACATAATTCAAATGAAAAATGTATATTGTATGTTGTATTGTATTAGCTTTAAAATGAAAGTCCTCCAGATATAATGGCTTTTCTTTGCTTTACTGTCACAGTTTACATTGTTTTAATGCATGAAAATAGTTGTGTCCCTATATTTTTCATTAAGCATCTGTGACTTTGTAAAAAAAAAAGCATTCACTCCTTGAGTTCAAACAAACTATTTAAAGCAGAAAAAAATGCCAAGATAATTTCAATATGAGTGAATTCACACGAAGACGATGCTTTGTGATGACCAACCTTCAGACAAACCCCCATAGAGCAGGCTGTGATGTGCGCTGAACATGTCACTTTTTATTATCGACAAAGGCGAGTCTTAAACTCTCCCTAGAGAGCAACAGCGACTCTGCAGCTATATGTGGATTACACGAGAGGAGTGAAGAGAGACTGTAAACTACTGAATACTGTGGAGAGTGAAGATTTTCACGTTTTGTGTTGATTTTGATCAAATGATTTGATATCATTTGAATATTTCCATTATTCAAATATTGATTTCAATAATGGATATTAACAAATAACAATGTTGATTTCTGCTATACCACATATTCATCAGTCAGAACCCGCTTTGTGTTGATAATTTTAGGCTTGAGTTTATTTGTATCTGTCTGTGTTTGCACTTAAACACCATATGTTGCTTAACTAGCAGCTGGGTGTGGATACATTAACGTGACTAGCATGCAAGTGAATGCATCCAGATTTTTTCTGCTTCTGCAAGGTTGTACTGGGCTGGCATATTATGAATGGATGAACGCATGAATGAAAACAGCATGAAAGGATGTATATCGTCTGCAGAAGAGTAATGGGGAGATTGAGAAGAGGCTAACGCTGTACAGCTGATTGCATATTACTTCCCGTCTGTAACAGCAGACATAAAGAGGAAGCTTATGTCACGATAACAAGCGTCAGATAATCTCTATTTAGACTGCTTTCAGCGTTACACTAAACACTTTGTGGTAGCTAGCTAGCTGTGCTAGCAATAGCTAAAATTAGCTCTGTAAGGCTTTGTTAAGGGAACGTTTACATTTAAAAAAGATAAAAGTGTGTATTAGTTTTGTGTTTGTATTGAGTTATTTTTTGATTCAGTTGATATTTGTCACATTTTAGGAGCTACAGTTTAATTGCACAACATCTTACTGCCTTTAGCAATACCATAGCGGCTGAAATAATGGCGTGCCTACTGGTGTATGTGTGTGTCTGTCACCGAGGTAAACTTTTCCTGTGATGAGAGAATTTACAATCATAACTGTGATGGAGTATTTATTTTTATTTATTTTTATTCCAAGTGTTTCAGCACACACTGACTTCACACTGAATGCTACAGAAACAACGGCAGAGCTGCTGCTCTTTCGTCCTCTGCTTGGATTGATTTAGACTGTCATGGTTGGACTGTGTGTCCATTGAAGAAGAAAAACAGCGGTCACTTTGATTTAATCTGTTCAGAGAAGCTTCACTTTAATTTCTCTTGACAAACAGTCCACTGGCAATTGATACATGTAGGGTTTGTACTTTTGGTACCAGGCTTGCAAGAGCAAGCGATGATTGGAGGCCTTGTGTTAATCGGGGGCTGTGTATGTGTGTGCGCATGTTATAGAAAGAGCTTGTGTGTATCTGCATTAGACGGATGTGTCACTCCATTTACTGCTCCATTAACCAGTGCTCATACCAAGAAACTGTAGAGCTATGACATTATTTGCTGTATAATATTAGATTTATGGCTGCAACTAAACATTATTTTACTAACAATTAATCCACCTGTTATTTTCTAGATTAACAAATTAATTTCAGTAAAAAAGTCAACTGATTGATTCTTCGACTAAATGTTACAGATCTCTACTGAATGATAACAGTTTTGCCAAGAAGTTTTTATGAAATGTTTGTGATGAATATTAAACAGTGTTGGAAAGTGATTTTACTTACAGCCCACCATCATCATCGCCACGGAGAAAATCTTCTCTCCATCTGTGGCCGGAGCGATGTTCCCAAATCCGATGGTGGTGAGACTCGTCATGGTGAAGTAGAGAGAAGAAATGTACAGCGTGTCCTTGTTGGGACCCCCCTCCCACTGTCCCGTCCCGCTGGCGTTGTATCGGTAAGGAGTCCCGATGCTCAGGGCCAACTGGTAGAGCCAGCTGTCCGTCTTTATGGTGTTGGTGGTCTCATCGATGACCTCATAGTCCCCGATGCTGTACCAGATGCAGGCCAACCAGTGGGCCACCAGACCGAAGACGCACACCAGCAGAAGCAGGACAGCTGCTCCGTACTCCAGGTAGTGGTCCAACTTCCGAGCCACCCGGCCCAACCGGAGCAGGCGGATCACCTTCAGGGAGCTGAACAGGCTGCTGAGACCCTGCTGTGAGAAGCGGGAGCGAGGTGGGTCAAAATCTTCCCAAATGTTTAGATGTAAATATTTTCTTGGTTTTGTAGTCTTTTATGATCATACACTGAATATCTATGGGACTGTTGGCCCGAGCTCAACAAACAATTTAAAACCTTGAACCTTAATTATTATTATTTCTTCAAAACATAATTTCTTCAAAACATAATCAACAGATTCATTGCGGGCGGCGGCGGTGGTGGCGAAGTCGATAGGGACTTGGCTTGGCAACTGGAAGGTCACCAGTTCGAGTCCCGGCAAGACCAAGTGCTACCGAGGTGTCCCTGAGCAAGGCACCTTTCCCTACACTGCTCCCCGGGCGCCGTCCACGGCAGCACACTGCTCCTAACAATAGGATGGGTCAAATGCAGAGGAACAATTTCGTTACATAGTACCTGTACTGTGAAATGACAATAAGAGCAATTTCAATTTCAATTTCAATTTCATTGATAATGAAAATAACCACCAGTGGGAGCCCTACTGCATTCCTTTGTACTTTTGAAAAGAAGGTTTTTCTTTTCTTTTTTTGATAAACTATCAACTGACTTTGTTATATTATCTTCCTATATTTTCCCACTCTTCAGTATACCACCAACTCCATTACACTCACCAACTCTGTCTGTCTGCTGTTTGCGGTGGGAAAGTGATATTTCTTTATGGGTTTGTCCCTACAGTATAACTTGATTATTTGACATGCTGTCATTACATCCATTGTCAATATACAAAGCAATTGCTCAAAGCAGCTTTGTAAAATGTCCTTACTGGCATAAACGAATCTTCTGATCGTGTGGTATTCCTGTGGAAAGACTCCCGAAGATGACTTGTTTGAGTAGCAGAGGCGATGATATCCTACAAAAGAACAGTCAATCAGAAATGTGTTCATATTCATACGCAATGACAGGTACCAACACACGGGCCATTTTAGCAGTCAATTCATAAAAGCTCAATCACCTCATCTACATGTTCAAAGCCGTTGATGATGTCGTAGGGCAGACAGGACAGCAGGTCGATGACGAACCACGTCTTCAGGTAATTCATGCGTATGAGCCTGGCGTCTGAAACCACCTCCCCAGCAGGACCCACGAAGGTGGTGTGGAAGTTCAGCACGATGTCAATAAGGAAGACGACGTCCACGACGCTGTCCAGCACCAGCGAGGCCAAATTGTTTTGCTTTGTCTTAAAAGAGACGTTATACGGCACCATGATGGCGGTGTAGAAGGTGAGGATGAGGATGACCCAGTCCCAGGTCGTCTTGAAGGTGCAGTAGTGGAGGATGATGTGTGGGGGGGTCTTCGGGGCTTCCTGCTTGTACTGAGGGAGGATTTCTGATCCCAGCTGGAGAGCCTTTCATTGAGGGAATATTTAACATCAATAGTTCAGAATCAAGGAACAGTAATCCTGTCAGAAATCTTTTTATGTGTGCATAATCTTGGAAAGTGTCCATTGCAGTTTTAGGGTGGATTTTTCACTATTTTCTTTTAATTGGGAAGCATTCTAATGTATTTATTGGAGCAATATTCGTTTACAGACTCGACATGTTCTACTTTTAAGGCACTTTCTTTATTTAGCTTGAGGTATTTTTATTGCCAGTGGAAACCAAACTCTTCTCTAACCCCTGGACGCTGCTCACCTCGGCCAGTCTGGACGGCTTGTGGCAGACCTCGGTGCTGCTCAGTGGAGCTAACTGCTGCACCACGTTGCGATTGTTGGTCAGAGCCCGTGTCAGTCTGGCAAACTTTGTCCATCCTGCACAGAGAAAACAAACAATCAAATAAATGCAGGAACGCAGCACAAATATTCATAAAAAGATGCCTCAAATTACGTTTTTACGACAAATAACAATGATTTCAAAGCAGTGAACAATACAGAATAGTCATCTTTCAGCATTGGCAATAACAATTTAATTATAATGTTCTTCTTGAAGAAAAGACTACATTTCTGATTTAATAATAAATTAAGTGTTTTCCACTGCTTGGAAAATGTATCGACAAGTATGCGAGGTAGGATTACAAGATACCCTCAGTTTTGAAAGAGAGTCATTTTTCAATCCATACCATAGTGCATGAATACATCATCATGACAGACTTCTAACTGCATTTCTAAGCAGAAAGGAAGAAATACTAAAACCAAAAATGCTATAAAATTCATTTGTGCATAATTTGAAAATACTGTACTATTTAGTACATGGCAATGATTTTTTCTTTTATCCCCTCCATTTATGATCAATATTTATCATCTCTGTGGATGGTAATGGTGGCCCAAGTGTCCTTTGTTTCTGCTTGAAACCGTATGTGAAAGTCTTAGTGGCACACTTGATCCCCTGGGACATGGCACCCTCAGAGACCAGTGTTCACTGACCCGCACACACAACACCTGGACAGTTGTATGTTACATACCAGGAAACAAATGTCTGTTAAGTCACTCATGTGTGCTCGAGACTTTCGGCTGCGCTGCACCCTCCATGGTGTGTGAGGATACATTTAGCTTTGCTTACACTGCCTGGACCATTATGAGACATTTGACAATAATTTGATCTGAATGTGAAGTAAATGTGTGTTCTCAGCCTTTAGTGCGTGGAATAAGAAACCAAAATGTAACTCCAATAGTTTATCATGACAACGTTGAAACAATGATTGCAAGTTTAAACCATTTGGCTCATAAACACGTCTCACCTTTAGTTGACTCGTCTTCTATCGGCTGTTTAAAAAGTGTAATGTCTCTGAAGGTGCAGAGGAAGAGCACCACCTTGTCGTTCTCATTTCTGATTGGAGCTACCTGCATGTAGAGCCATATTGGCAGTCCTATGGATAACAGATTACATTTAAGCAGTGTGAAATCAAAAATTGTACATAAACACATTTTTATTATACAAATAACCGATTTGGTAAAACACATAGAATTCAATAAATGTACTCACTATTCTTTGTATAGAGCAGCACCTCATAGAACTGGGACTCATAGTTGTCAAAGGTCTGTCTGATTTTGTCTATTGTGTTCTTATCAGTCAGGTCACCATACATGAAACTGCAAAATAAGGGAGAGAGAAAACCAAGAAGCAAAATGGAGCATGTTAAAATAAAGAAAATAAAGGCAGAAGGTCAAAGAGAGAAGATACTGAAGTGGATTGAACACTTTTTCTTTTTCTGCTGTTGCAAATCAGTGTTCACATTTCCTTGTGATGGCAACAGTAGAGCGTAATATTTGTATTCCTGGTCCTCAGTCCAATTTTACCACTTCCATAATTAGTTGGGCTTTTCAAGATATATTTCGTATGCATATAAAGATCAGAGATTTCAGGGTGCCTTTTTACTTTTTAACATCTAACAAGGGACACCAGATGAAAATAAGCCTTTGGGTCTAAATTTGGCTCATTTACAGTTGTTCTTCATTCTTCTGTTGATCAATGAGCACAGTCCCTGTCAGATTACTAAAATGCTAAATCCTTGCTCATCAGGAGGAGCTGGAGCTGTGATCCAAATGTCAAAAGTAAAAAGATTTGCATATTGCTATATTCACTCATGTATGTTAGCTCTCGTCAGGCCATTATACAACAGACACTCATATCTTACTTGCACGAGCTGCTCCTGTGCATGACTTCAGCTCGGTGGTATCCAGATAGCTTGCAGAATCCATCGTTGCTGTAAACGACCGGCCACTCCAAGATCTGTGCATTTCCCAACAGGAAACTGGTTTCTGCACCAAAATACAGCAACAATACAGCAGTGAGAAACGAAACTCATCACAACTCTACCCCCCTGCAGACTCAAGTGCAGCTGTTGATCCACCTTTTGGGGGTTTTGTTGAGGAAAGTAAGGCCATCCAATCATTGCAACTGGAGTTATGCAACTGCAGCGTCATTCAAGTGACTGATTTGCTGTTTCTGGATTGGATAATTCGATGTTTTGTTCGTTTTTAAACTCTCCTACGAGTCCAGCTAACCAGTGTCATGAATAAGAGAAAACCTCTGCAAATCTGTACTTCCAATGATTGCAATTATTCAAATCACCCTAAAGCAAACTCTTCCACATCATTTTAATAACCATATAATGCATAATAGACACAAGATCATTAATATAGAAAGAATCAGCAAACATTGGTATTCAGACGAGTCACTTGGTAGAAATAATTGTTGATAAAATGTTTATGTTCCAGTCCTAATGTTATTAAATATTGATGAGGAAAGTTCTCCAGCTTTACAGCCGTTTGGACAGAGCTGTCTCGAGAGAAAATACTGAGGACGTTTTCTGCTATTTACAGTCCGCATTAAAGCTGTCACACTCGAAGCTTCGGCTTGTTTATCTTGAACTTAACGTTTGTGTGTCGGATTAGTTTATGCTGTAAACAATGAGTCTACTCTGCGACCGTTTGCAGGAGAGAGACAATAATTACTCTGCGACCGTTTGCAGGAGAGAGACAATACTTTCTAAACTTTAGGTTATTGTCCCCGACTGAATTTGTATAAATTATTAATTCATGGTTCATTTTCTGCCTTTACACAGTTTACAGTTTGTCTTACACTGTGCACTTCTTCTGTAATGAAAACCATCCATCTCACACTTAGCCTCACTTTCATATAAATGAATGCATTTTTAATAACAGTATTACCTTTCTGTATAAAAAAATAATACATACTAACAAATATTAATGAATTAAATTATGATCACTTTAGGGTTTCATGTAAAATATAACAAAAATGGTGTGACTGATCAGCACCTCTGCAACATCTTCTGCTGAATTGTTATTGTGATTTATTTATTTATTGTATAATGCACATACATAAAAGTACCCACACCACATTTTTGTTTTGACTAAAACATGTTTTCCTATAGTCCTGCATCTACAATAGCTCATCAGAAATAAAAGGACATATTTATTAAAAAGAGCCTTAAATGTACTTGGACAGATCATTAAACCTGTTTGTATATATAAACAAGTGAAACAGTATGTGTATTTAGGGTGACAATAATACTCTATTATGTTAATTACACTACACTATTTGAGTTTGTTAATCAATTCATCAGAACATATATTTAAGTGTAATAAAGAAAACATGTGAAATCACCAACAAAGTGGAGCTGCTTCTCGTTAAATAACATAGAAACAACATGAGAGGTTTTACATCCCGTGCAGCCCTGTGTGGTACCTTCACTGACATGCCGGATTAACATCAATTAATTATTGTTTTTTTCTTTCAAAGTAAAACTCACCGCTGGAGCGCCGGACAATATTTTCCAGAAAAGTGTTCTGCGGGGCCACCAGTCCTCTCTTGCCCCCATGCATTGTGAGTTTTCCGGACACACACTCAGAGCTGCTCGGTGGTCGTGCTGTTGTTTAATACCCTCTCAGATCCCTGCCTGGCCGGAGCGTGCACCACCACAGTTAAACTACCAGATTTATAATAGGAACTTCCGGGCTGAAGTTTTAAAAATAAAAGCCTTTTTCTGAACGTGACATTGTTTCAGTTTTACTTAACACAAATTGAAGATTATGAGATGTGGAACATGTGGTACATTTGATCTAATATCGCTAAACTGTTATATTTATATTTCAAATCCAGCCACGTTGGAATTTACTTGAGGCGTGACATGAGCTTAGTCCAAAACATGCAACAGATTTAAGATAAATAGATCCTTACCCACTAAATAACAATCAGCTTTAAGATATATCTAGTACACATCATGGGTAAAAGTCACATCAGCATATATAAAATAAAAATAAAGAACATTAAATTCGATGCTTTTATTTTGAAAGGGGATGTCGCTGCTTTCGTGTGTTATTGTGGTCTCTGGATTTTCAGACCCGTAGCCTACACATGAATTAGACTGAATTTAAAGTACCTTTGTTGACATATAACGTTGATCATACATACACGGACCTGAGATTTATATTACAATGTTGTAGAAATTGAGAAAATTATGTTTTTGTTTAAAATGGTAAATTATTTGGAGATGTATCGATATTTATTCTCTTTGATTTTACATTTTAGTGATTATACATTCATCATTTAACTCAAGTTAGGTTTTAAATGAAGGACTTTTACTTGCAATAGAATATTTTCAGTTTATTACTAGTATTTTAAGTAAATATTCTGAATACTTATTTTACCACCAGTGGTGTAAAAGTAACGTATAACATTTACTCAAGTATGTACTTGTAATACCATTTAGAGAGACTTGTACTTTTTTGCTACTTTGTACTTCTACACACTTCAATTCAGAGCTAAATCGTGTACTTTTAGTCCACTACATTTATTTAGTACCTAGTTACTTTTTAGATTTTGATTAATGATGTGAAATATAATCAACACTTAAATAAGACGTTAGTTACACCTGCAGTACAATTCAAAAGCTACCCTGCAGTATACAAAGTGATTAAAACTAGCTGCTCCATTACCAGCTTCGATAAACACTATAATGCATCAATAATTATAATACAAACATATTACATAATATTATTCTAAAATGGGCAAATTTGAATAATGAGTAATTTAACTTTTGGTACTTTAAGTACATTTTGATGCTTGTACTTTAGTACTTTTACTTGAGTAACATTTTGATTACTGGACTTTTGCTTGTAACAGAGTATTCCTTCACTCTGGTTCTTCTACTTTTACAAGATCAGACAAAGTAGAAACAGAGTTGCACTTTCTGACAGAATGAACACAACTCAAACCAATCCGAACAAAATATTTCCCCAAATGTAATAACAAACATCCTGGATTTGACCACAATCCTGTTAGGAGAGCTCACTAGAGCAGCAGAATATTTGTTTACCTGCCACAACCTCAGGAACAGTGAGTAAGTTAATGTGTTTGCTGTTTGCCACATGTATCGTTACAATGTATGTTGCTGAGTGTTCTTTTATTTTGTTAACACCTTGTACTCATAGACTGTATGCTTGTACTACATGCTTTGGCAATGCTATGTTTTTCATGGTCATGCCTATAAAACTCCTTTGAATTTGATCTGAGTACCTCTCCCCCCCACTGTCTACCACTGGTCATCCAGCACAACAAGTACTTTTGAGGCAATCTTTTTTTATTTATGTGTAATTTATCGCAACTCCAGCAGGGGTGGTAACTCCAATATTTTTGATAGAGACCGACTAAAATAAAGTCAAACGAAGAAGACACACATAGTTGAAGTACTAGAAGAAGAAGAAGAACAAGAAGAAGAAGAAGAGGAGTGAAACAGGAATAACGGCCTGACTGACGCAGTTAGTTGGATGGAATGGGATTTACCGGAAAGTAATGGTTAACTGTAACGGACTTTGGATGCTGCCGCCTCCTCCGCTGTACAAGGTCTGTGTTTTGAATGCGGATACCAGGCAGTAGTGCCGCGTAGCTGCTCCGTGCTGTTAGCTCCCACACTGTTGTTTTATTTCGTTAAGAGGAATGCCACGGCAGCCGAGTTCCTCTTCCCTTTAATCTCGGTCGACGAACATGAACTCCATTTTTACGACGAAGCAGTTTTAAAAACAACCCGTTAAAAAAGCAACAGTTATTGTAGTCATGGCGACCGAGTTTGTAAAGACGTTTGTACAGATGTGTAATTATCTCCAAGACCCCCGCCATGTAGCCAGGTTTCAAAAAGTGTGCGGTGTTCAAGGGACATTTCCGGTTAAACCGAGCGAGCCGGACCGCGGGGAGTCGGACCGCGGGGAGTCGGAGCCTGAAAGCCCCGGGCTGAGGAAAAGGGGACCGGACAGTAGTGTTGTGAACGGAGCAGCCGGGGATGCGAAGGGGATGCTGGGTGACATTACAGCCGGGCCTGAGGCTCCGTCCGTCGACCTGGACACAACCAGAGCGAAACCCCTGCGGAAAAACTCCCTGACCGGAGACGTGGGTCAGGAGTTCCTCATCCACAACAAGTTTCTGTTCTACCTGTTCACGTTTGGGACGGAGCTGGGCAATGAGATGTTCTTCATCGTCTTCTTCCCCTTCCTCTTCTGGAACATCGACGCCCTGGTCAGCCGGAGACTCATCGTGGTCTGGGCCTGGAACCTGTTCGTGGGACAGTCCACCAAAGACATGGTCCGCTGGTCACGGCCCGCGTCCCCCCCTGTGGTGAAGGTGGAGGTCTTCTACAACTCCGAGTACAGCATGCCGTCCACGCACGCTATGACGGGGACAGCCATACCCTTCTGTCTCTTCATGCTCACTTATGGACGGTGGCAGGTGAGCACCCTTTTTAAACATAGAGCATCACTATGAAGTTTCAGATCTATGTGAAAATAGCATATTTATTTCCTGTTGCTGCATGATGAGAGGTTGGCTGCCACACAGGCCCCATAAAGCTCCAAGTTGACCTTCAGAATCAAAATAAAGTTTATTGCCAAGTAGTTTACTGTTCTCACTTACCAGAAATTCCCATGGTGTTTGGTGCATACAATAAACTATGCCTGTGAATTCATTTTAAGAGGAAATAAAGATACAGGCATAGTACTTTAACACTTTAAAAGTCATTATGTAAAAATGACAATACAACTATGAAAAATATACTTAAAAAACACAGACTCTTAAGTAAAATATTACAGTGTAGTGCGGGATGTGCAAAGATATTGATGGGGGAATACATATTTTTATAAATTGCAACATGATCAATATTCGTTTTCCTTTTAGAGCTGAAATTATTTAGTGGATTGGTGTTTCCACCTTTCTGGTTTTTAGGTTAATATGATGCTTACATGGTGCATATGTGTGTTTAATTACACACCAACCAACACACTGCAACACACCAGGGGAGTATTCCAGCTGATCTGATGGGTACTTAAACCCAGCAGGAAATACACATTATGCACAAAGAGTGGGGGGAAGGGGAGGATTTGATAGCCCCCTACAGTGTAATCCATCTCTGAGGGCAATACACATGGCAGAACTAGGCCACGACCTTATAAATCTAAATCAACAAATATCTGGCTTTGATAACCCACTGGGAAGGTGGTCTGAATTAATAAAGTCCAACTTAAAAAGACCAGCGGTCATGAAACCCACAAAGCACTTGACCTTGTAATATATCACAAGCTCCACGTGACACAAATGTCAGAAAACACAGTTGTCAGCCTCTTTTAATAAAGAGAGTTCCTGTTTTTCACAGTTCTACATCATTAAACTGAAGGTTCTGAGGGTTGGAACGGACAAAACTATACATCAAGACTATAACTAGAAGATGCATTAATAATAAAAACAATTGTGAGTTGCAGCCCAAGTTACCATTATGCTCCGAAGTATCAATAGACCACAATGCAAATGAACAAAGTTATACAGTCGGGGAAAACTGAACACAAATGTTCCTGTGAGTCTTTTCTGGTTACAATCAGAGGAAGTGGTTGGGAGGGGCACTTTACTCCTGAGGAGTTACAGAGAAAAACATAGTGTAGTACTGTGATATGAGCCAGACCAGAGAGCTCCAAGACATCAAACACTTCACTTACTATGGCTGTCGCTGATCAGCGTTAATCTCATGATGAACTTTATGGCAAGCCAAAATGAAACGTGGCTGCATTTGGGTTTGTGTGCACTCTGCCCTCTCTGCTCTAAGATCATTTGTGAAGCAAGAACCTCACCTCCAAACCTTTGAGTTTTAATTAATAACATAAGTGTTCTCAAACCCGAATGGATTCACTTAGGGATTTGAATTGGTCAGAATGCTTTCTAACCATTGCCTAAAGTCTATGCTGTTTGAAGAGTGCAGCATTTATGCACCACCATGCATTCCTGCTCTTTGTTTGTTGCCCCACGTGCATCCTGTATTTCAACATTCTTTTCTTATCCCTTAGTTAACTCAGCGACCCTGCAATCTGCAAGTTATATCTCAAAAACGTTACCATCTTTTAAATACACGTGAGTGTAGAGCCCTGCCAAGTAGTACGCTGTATTAAGGACTCTTGATTCAAGGTCAGCCAGTTTTCTGAACTGCTTTGACCCTTTTGTTGTGTCATCAAGTTCACTGTTGTCAAGGTTGAGGATCTTTCTGAGGCAAAAGGTTACCAAAGATAAGATGCATACCATAAACAGCTGCCTCGGCTGGAGGAAGATGCAGGTGTCATCTTAATAGTGGTTAAAGACCTTTGCTTATTAGCCAAATATCAATGATATTTGGTACTCCATGCCCATCTTAATTTAGTTTAATACTTGGGATTTCATTGGTGTTTGGTTATAAGTTTCCTATCTGCCTCAGCTTCACTTGGTGAGTAGCGCTTATTATCAGATGTCGACGTGACTCCTACTGAACATCAGCTTGTCAGCATTGTCATTGTGAGCATGTTAGTATGCTGATGTCAGCATTTAGCCCAAAGCACTGCTCTGCCACAGTACAGTCTCACAGAGCAGCTAGCATGGCCGTACATTCTTCTATCACACAGTGACCTTTGAGTGAATTCCTCCAAAGATATCAGCTCAATGTTTTCTTAACAGATTATACTCCGTGGTGTTTTACAACTAGTATTTCCACTGACATTGAACAGTCTGGGACAGGGGTGTCAAACTCAATTTCAACGTGGGCCACATCAGTATTATGGTTGCACTCAAAGGGCCGGTTGTAACTTTAAGACTATATAAATATATATAAAATAATGCATTATATTACATTATTGCCTCTGCATTGGATTATTATTGGATAGGGTAATAACTTCATAATTAACTACGTCTGAAAGCAGAAGTCTGGGGAAAATATTTGCAAGTCTCCTCAGTGCGCATGTCACAAAATGAGATGCATTGTGGGACATGTAGTTTATTGACAACATGCTTCTGTAAAGCGGTATGTAACCATATAATAAACGTATTATATTCTTTCAGAGCTCTTGCGGGCCACATCAAATGAAGTCGCGGGCTGGATTTGGCCCCCGGGTCTTGAGTTTTCACACCTCTAGGATACTTTATGTAATTGAAAACGTTGCAGTTAATGCCCTGCAATGTTCAGGAGCTTCTACTTCTGTATGTTATGGTACAGATAGGTCATATTCAACAGGATGCTGAGGGGAAAAGCAGTCAAACTGGTTTCATGGACACACTGAAGATCTATTTTCTGGATGGTTTTTGCAGACCCATCTTCAGCCACCTTTCTGATATCAATGCTATTTGTTTGATGCCATGTCTTTATCTCTCCTAGTACTCCTTCCTCTTCGGCTTCAGTGTGGCTCTCAGCTGGAGCATCCTGGTCTGTGTCAGCAGAGTCTACATGGGGATGCATTCTATTCTGGTAACTACATCAAATACATGATTTCAAATAAAGAATCCCTTAATAAAATCTAAATGAAAGGTATAATATAGCGTAATACTGCCCCAGCAGGCCACGTTGCCTCCACAAAGCAGCTCAGACACATAATATAGACCAAACTATAAATCCATTCATCTAGAAAATGATCCATAGATGAATCTATAATAAAATAATTGTAGCCCTACAGTAAACAAATCAAAGTCAGTAGATAAGACTCGGTAGCCAGGCAACTGAGGTTATTAGATGTGTTTGTGTTCTCTAGTAACACCTGGTTATCAGTCAGCAGCCTTTCTTTCATTTTGATATACGATGATATACAAACTGATTGTGTTCCTAAATGACAGTCTGGAAATATTTTTGATTTGACTTCTCACTTTAAGTCTGCCAATAAAACATAGCTAATGAATCATAAATGTGCTTTTATAAGACTTTGGTTATTTCAAGCAAGTATTTTTACAGCTATCGGTAAAACATATCGACTTTGCACATCTGGTCGTGCTGGAAGAGGGATCCCTCCTTTATTGCCCTCCCTGAGGTTTCTTCCATTTCCCCCCCTTTAATTGTGGAGTTTCTTTTGGGGAATGTTTACAGTCCTGTAGAGCTCCCGGAGACAGATGTGTAATTTGTGATATTTGGCTGTATAAATCAAATGTGATTGATTCCCTTTCATGTTGTATACGCCTGGTTTCCACTGATTGATGTGCCTGTGTTGCAGGAGGTAATCACTGGGTTCCTGTACAGCCTTCTTATTCTAGCCTTTTTCCACCCACTTTTGGAGACGATTGACAGCTTCTACATGACGGACCACTTTGCTCCACTTGTGATTATCGTGTCACATGTGAGCCTGGGACTTGTGGCTTTCTCTCTGGACTCCTGGAGCACTTCTCGGGGCGATACAGCTCAGGCTCTGGGCACCGGGGTAGGGGCTGCCATCGGCACCCATGTGAACTACCAGCTGGGTCTGCTGCTGGACCCCCCGCTGTCCTCCCTTCCTCTAACTTTACCACCCATCAGCTTCAGCTTGGTATTCCTCTCCGTGCTGCGCTTCGTCATCGGAGTTGCCGTCATCCTCGTCACGAGAATGGTCATGAAAGCAGTGACTATCCCGTCCTTATGTCGACTGTTCGGCCTGCCAACAGACGACGTGAGACAGGCGCGGCAGCACGTGAAAGTAGAGCTGCCGTACCGTTACATCGTCTACAGTGTTGTTGGTTTTAGTTGTGTCAGTGTGGTGCCTCTCTTCTTTAAGATGTTCAGCCTTGCCTGAGTGTTGTGTGCAAACTGTCGTGTGCTGCTGACGTGTTCACCTACATGGTGAAGAGCACTGGGAAACGTGCTGCTTGTTTTTAAAAGCTCTTTTTCTGTACAGCAGAAATTAATTTAAAGGATAGTGGTGATATTCTATATTTTTAGTTTTGTCAATATCCATCAGTGCCATAGAGCTCCATTGTTGACTTCTGAAATACACATCAACAAGCCAAACTGTTGCACATCATTATAATGAGCATGGGCATTGTAGTTCGACTCCTGCTGCCAGTGAACCAAATGATTATCAATTGGTGACTGAAAATGAACACGGCTAATACAGTATCTAATCCTGTTCATATTAATGGACAAGCAGTTTTATGCATTATTTCCTCTTTTAAAAACAAACCAATGGGCTGGGATCCCAGAGCAACAGACTGACAGAAGTTGGAAAGTATTAAAAGAAGACTAAAGCATTATTGGTATTTTTCTCTTTTGGGGGGATTTGTTGACAAAAACGAAACAATAAAGAGCATCACCTGCCTCGTCCTTTTAGATCCACCTGTGGTCGACTCATTTAAGGGTATGCTGGAACTTTGCAATTATGAAAATCTATCAAGTGTGATGTTTTGGTGCTTGTAATCATATTGATAAGAAATCTGTTGGACATTTACATCATTGATCAAAATCTATATATTAACATGTTATCGGAGAATTCAATGCTCTAAGAATAAACCAAACCATGAATCAGTAATGTTTGAAGTCACCTCACTTCTCTTTTGTTGCTGTCCCGAATTCAACCTGAATTAATTCAAATACTCATTTTAGCTCACCGGTGACGGTTCTCTCTTTTGTATTATAACGCCTTTTCAGCATTATGTCATCGCCATGGTCATCGCCCACTCTTTGTATATTTTTTGGGCTCAAGAGTAAGTTGTGTGCTAAAAATAATAATTTGATAATCATACAAAAAAATAACTTTTTTTTGTATAAAGTATTTTGCCACCTTTACTTACTTGGGCTGTATTCTTGCTCTATAGAAATACATTCTAAATCTATATTCATACTTGATTTCTAAGAAATAATATTCAGGCAACAAACACTGACCCTAATTCTGAATGTTTTAATTGTGTATTTGTTCTTAATTGTTTATTGTTAAGATATTGATTTGCTTTATTATTCATGTCATGACATTAATGCCCAAGCATTTATTCTTACAGTATATCCTTAGTACAATATGTATAGGTCTATTATAACCATCCATTCCCACACCTTTTTCTAGTATTCAAGGTCTTTCATTTGGTGAAAATATTGAAACAAGGAGAATAAAACATTAAGAAAACATTGAATGTATTTTTCTTTCTGAATTGCTCTATTTAAATCTTTCTTGCAAGGAAATATCAGAAAAGGGCCATTAAATTAGCACATCTGGGATTTTATTTTGAGTACTGCAAATGTGTCAAGTCTGACATGAGATTTTCTGTAGGCTGGAAAACAACAGATTTCATTTATGTAAGAAATACTGCAACCAAATAGCAAATTGGTTCCTTGCTTAACCTTTGAGCGCCATAGATAAGGGCTGTTGGTATTTTATCTGGTATGTAACCCAAGCCCGATCAGTGATCTTCTCTATGCTGTCCTTCAATTGTACTTTGAGTTATGTCTGTTTTTATCACTTAAATCCAACATTTCCAAGAAGTCAGCACGTAACCTGACTTTCACTCTGCAATCTTAAATCCTTACCCATTCAGCATAATTAAATATTAAAAATGTTATTGACAGTATTTCAAGTGAGTAATACTCAAAACAAATATTTGACCTAGTGTTATGATATTAGGGTCATGCAGAGTGAGATGAGATCGCTATCCCTTTAAGAGAGAGAGGTGTGTGTGTGTGTGTGTGTGTGTGTGTGTGTGTGTGTGTGTGTGTGTGTGTGTGTGTGTGTGTGTGTGTGTGTTACAGATAACTACTTCATTGCTTCATACAGTATAAACAACATGTTGTCTTTTGTCAGTTGTTTGTGTGCATGCCTGTGCATTATTCTCCTGTCTCCTCTACTGCCTAAATTGATTTCCACCAAGCCGGGCCTCCAACAGCCTCAGCCAGCTTGTGAATATGGATGAGGACAACAGGAAAGAAATGAGCATCCTAAAATGGGCGAAGAGGCAGGATGAGATTGTAGGGTGTGTGTGTGTGTGTGGTAGAGCGAGTGTGGGTATGTTTCTGGAAGTGAAACGAGGCAGCAGAAAAACAGGTCTGTGATGTTTTTTGTGAAACAGAAGAACTAAATAAATGCAACGGCCTCCCAAGAAGAGCTCGCCTCTCTCCAGTCATTTAAGCTAAAGTGGGTTATTGAACCTGAAGCTTGTTGCTTCTGCCCTGGGAGACGACAGAGAGTCATCCCCCTGTTTCCTCGACTACGGTCTGGGAGCCGACAGGAAAGTCCAACACTAGCATGACTGACAATAATGTTTCCAGTGCGGAAAAGTTTTATTTTTGACAAAGTTTTACTATAATGAGGTATTACTGGTTTCCAGGCTCTATATTTTTTATTTTCAAGCCTTTCATGTATCTCCAAGCTCTCTAAGCTAGGCCTCACCCAAGTTCCCGCAACCATCAATAGCCTTTTATAGTCACAGAAACTGACTGAAAATACTTGTATTATACACAGTGGTGGACGTTTCCATTTGAAGCTATTTGATGTGTACTCCACTTTATTTTAAAGAGAACTATTGTACTTTGTAACTCTACTCCATTTATTTGAGCTACAGGAGTGACATTAGTGTAACGTCCGAGGTGTTACATTAGTATTAGGTATATGTAACACCTGATATTGTTTGCTATTTTTCTATATCTTGTCTTTTTAGTACATTTTGATGCTAATCCTTTTTCTTTTTTTTTACTTTTATATAGCTAACCTTTTAAATTCAGGACTTGTACTTGTAACAAAGTATTTTAATCCATAGTATTGTTACATTAAATAACAAAAAAAACTCTGTGTGGCCTAGTCAACCTCTTCTACCACTAATATAGGCAACCATCATTTCTTGAGAGTAATTCCTCAAGGGGACCGATATTTTGGCGGTTTTTCATGCATTAATGAATGTAACTAAGACCTGTAAACACGTATTTTCGCCAAGAAGTTAATTTAGATTTCAGTGGATTGGCAAGAATGATATTTTTGTTTTTTTCTCTCTCGACCTGGCATAAAAAGCTAGTGAAGCTTTTATTTTGAAAACCTGAGTACATTACTGCGGAAGTCCGGGCTTTTACTTTACCTACCAAAACAAAAACCTTCTGCGCAGAGTTTAATGGCAGGTCGATTCGACGATGCTGAAGTTGGGTAACATTTAACTCAATTAAAAGCAATGACAAGGCATACAAAGCAAAGTTGTTTTTAATAGTTTTGAGGGTCTTTGTTCAGTATTCCCCTCGCTAGAACGTGTTAGCTGTTAGCTAACCGGTTTGGCTGCTTTAAGGTTAGACATCGGTTAGGGAAGTTACCTTGACCTGCTAGTTAACAGTTGTTAATCAATTCATAGAAACTTCTATGACTTTGTGTCTTGAAAAACAAGTTAACTTAAACATCTGCCGCCTGTGCAGATGCCTCGTTCAGAAAAGTCAAACGGCAGAGGGGCAAAAAGGTAAGACTGAGACACAGTTTCACTTTGTGTAGTAATTGTACCTTACATGGAATCATTCAAATGACACAGAAAACTGAAGAAACTCAAAAATACACCTTATAATACAACACTTGATTTTTGTTTAAATGTTCAAAGTGAAAGATGCAAAGTAATGCAAGAATTTCACCATAACAAAAGTGTCATAGTTTAAGCATGTGACCACAGGATGCAACTTCATTAAATCCAGATATTGCCATTTTCTAAAACAAATGTATTTCTTGTTTGCTGTCCTTCAGACTGAAATTGGACTGGACATTTGTTCAGAGGTTCTGCAGCATCCAGAGGGTCCTGTTCCCATCATGGACCAGTCAAAGCGCTCTCATGTTTGCCACGCTGCTCGCTGTCACTCTGACAGGTAACTGCTGGAGTCTCATATGTATTTGTGCAACAGAAGTACGGTAACAAAAAGGGGAAATACATTGTCACAATCAGATGAAGCAAGCTATCAAATGAAATGAAATGCCTGTTACATGAAGCCTCATCACGAGACACATTCCCTGTGTGTGAGACAATGCCTTTTGTGGCATTGTAAAATTACACTCCAGATAACACCAGAATGCGTACTGTGTTTTTTAAGCTCAAAGTTCGGTTTAAAGGTTGCCCAATTGTCTTATGTTGTTAAATGAGACTGTTGTCCTAACAATGTGCTAACACGTATTTTTCTGCTTCAGAGCAGCTGATCATTTACCAGGTGGGAGTCCTCCCCAGCCGCTTCTACAATGTGCTCGCAGACAAAGATAACTCCGGCTTCAAGAGTCTGGTGGGCACCGCCTTGATGCTCATCGTGATCAACTCCACAGTAAGATGAGAGCTGAAGGCCATCCAAGCAGTTGACCTACAGACTGATATAAGTTGTAACCAACAAAGTTAAAAAAGAGTTCAACTCTCTGTTCCTCCTGCTTACACTTTTGCTGTGCAGGGTGATTCATTTAAGCATGGGTCACATTAGATTATATTAATATAACCAAAGCATTGCCTGTATCAATGTTAGGATTTGTAATATTTCATGAAGATCCAGAAAACCAAATTAATAAGCTATTAAAGAAGGAGCATGGCTTTATTTACTCGCTGGATATTACACCTTATTCCAGGAACTTGTTATTGTGCAGAGCAGTGCCACACGATTACTTATATTAAGGACTTTAATTTATAGTTCAAAATTACTTTCATCATAATTAGGAAAAAATCCTATGTTTGCAATACTTCACATTATCTGCTTGGATTACATGTGTGCTGCTGAATCTAAATACATAGTCAGGTCCATTGTTTCCCATATTTGTATTCTATGACATCCTGTTTGGTTTTGGATTGCTGTTATCATAGGTAATGGAACATTTATAAGGTCAGGTCAGTCTGACATTTTCATTTTACAACCTAACACACTTCATACTTGGATTTTGAACACCTATCACAATATTGAGTTTATTTGACCACATGTCTTTTAAAAAGAAACAGCGGTATGAGGCCTTACTGAAATAAAAGGAATCATTTGAAGTTTACACTTGTAAGTCTCATGAAGATTGCTTTAAAACTACTGTTTATTGTCTCTGTGTTCCCTATTGACAATCTCTCCCTTCTTTGTTCCTCTCTCCCTCTCCCAGTTGAAAAGTGTCGACCAGTACATTTGTAACCTGATGTATTTGAGCTGGAGGAGGACGCTGACTGAGAGCCTCCATACGTCCTACTTCCAGGGCCGAGTCTATTACACACTCAATGTCCTCCGAGAGGATATAGACAACCCGTAAGCTCTGATGCTTTTTCCTTTGAGTAGTCTCATATAACGCTGTTTTATTGAATGAAGACATAACATCAACATGTATCAATAAATCACAATAAGGTTTAAAATGAGGAAAGAATATAGAATTATATTTAGTAGTAGAATTATAGACTTTCTCGTACAATTGAATTATTTTCTGTTTCTTTCTGTGTACTTGCAGAGACCAGCGGATCAGTCAGGATGCAGAGCGGCTGTGTAAGCAGATGAGCACCATGGCCAGTCGATTGATTGTGTCACCGTTCACACTGACCTACTACACCTACCACTGCTTCCTTAGGTGTGTCTGTAGAGTATCACACACTTTATTATATTTAACAACTTCTCTGTAGTTTAAAAATCTTCAGAGACATTGTGCTCTATTCATATATCACTTCATCATAGACACATGTACTTTTTTTTATACAGCTCTGAAAAAAATTACGAGACCACTCCAAATGTTTCTTAAATCTCAATTTCTACATGGATGACAGCCATTCCATCCCAGTGTCTGTTGAATTCCAACACAGAGAAATATTGTCAGTAGTTCATAGAATAAAATACAAAAATGTAAATTTGACCAATAATAGTAAAACCAGAGAAACCGATAATGCTGCAGTGGTCTCTTAATTTTTTTCAGAGCTGTTTACCATGTGTAGACATCCCCTCTTTTCTTTGTGTGTGGATGGTTAGGAATCGAGAAAGTCTAGCTGTTCTTATTAACTTTTAAAGTAGCATAGATATCTGTTTTGCTTTAACATATCATTGTGAAGTTAACATTGATTGTATAATGTAATGGCTGTGTAATAATGAACACATCTGCATTTCAACTGGTTCCCTTAAATATTTATAATGAAAAAATAAATAGAAAAGCAGTGTGACAGATGTGCAAAGTTGCCGCCTTTTTTCCAATGGAATTAGCTAGCACTGGTCCAGAGGTCGCTAAAAGTAACGAGGTGATGTCAATAAACTTGATTATATTTCTTGATATTTACCTGATGGTCTGGATACCTTTCAAAATGTGTCACTAGTAGTCGGCTCTGTGGAAACGGAAAATTATGATTTGGTTGTTATTGAGACAACAGTGGTGGTTGATAAAGTTGTTAAACGCCACTTTTACATACACAGTAGACACAAACTGATATAAATGGTCCCTAAAAAGGTTTTTTATTGCTGTTTGTCAAATGTGAGTCTCTATTTTCCACTGTAACTGAAGCGAAATGACACTATAACTTTGATTTCCTAGAGTGTTTAATTCTGTATAATGAACTCTGTTTTACCTTAGTGTTTCAAAAGGGAATTTCTAACTAAAATGGCGTTTCTTTGCAGCACCGGCTGGATCGGTCCTGTGAGTATCTTTGGCTACTTTGTGGTTGGAACCATTGCCAATAAAATCCTCATGGGGCCGATTGTGTCGACTCTGTTTGAGCAAGAAAAACTGGAGGGGGACTTCAGGTGAGTTCACTCAATATGTAAGACAAGGACAAACAATCAATTTATCCCGGTCAATAAAAAAGTGGTTGGTCGGGTGTTTTGGGATCTGTTTCATGCAAATCCTTTCGGTGTTATTTTCTTTTGGAAATCAGTCCTTTGTCGAGAGGAAGCATCTTAGTATCCTGGCCCAGTGGCTTTTGCCTCTCAGGAAATGACACAGGATATGCGTCAGCTACAAAAGAGGAATTGTGGTCCCAAGATAAACCTCGAGGGGCATTTGGAAAGTGAAACACCAAGGCCAGGCGCTCTCTTGCAATGTTAACAGAAGTACAAAATCATTTCTGAGTCCGCTCAATGTTATTGTGTTCTTCCCTAGCCCATCTCCACCTTACTACTAAGTTTCATAAACATCAGTCCTGTAGTTTCTTTGTCTGTAATCCTGCTGATAGACAGAGAAATGGACCAAAAAATAAATCAGAAACATTACTCCCTGGCTGAGGTTATAATATGTTTTTCTGTTGACGGGCGAATGTGTTTAGACTTAAATTGTGTTGCTTAAGATACGTTTGTTGTGTTTTCAGGTTCAAACACATGCAGATCCGTGTCAATGCAGAGTCTGCAGCGTTTTACAGGTGAGGCTTAAACACATGACTTGTATACCAACCTTTTTTCTCATTTGTTCTAACTGTCTTTTGAATATCTAATGTCTGAATTGCGTTCCTAAAAATGAAAATGCAGACATTTCTGGAACTTTTAGTATCAGTATATTGTATAACCTGCATATAAACTAAACTCTTGTTGTACTTTCCTGTGATTAATATAAAAAAACGACATTATCTGACACTATCTGAAACATTCATAATAATCAAATCACTGAGTCAAAGCAGGTTGGGAACAAAGCTGCGGTCTGTGTTTTTAGAGCGGGTAAAGTGGAGCACATGAGGACAGACCGCAGACTGCAGGCTCTGCTAGAAACTCAGAAGAGTTTAATAAACAAGGAGCTCTGGCTTTATAGTAAGAACACCTCACACATGACCACTCTCTCACTGACTCATATCTTTCATTCATTGCTGTGATTAAACGTGTTAACCTCGGACCTCTCCTCTCAGTCGGGGTAAACACCTTCGACTACCTCGGAGGTTTCCTCAGCTACATCATAATCGCCATTCCCATCTTCACCGGCCTCTATGACGGTCTCACTCCTGGAGAGCTCAGCGCACTCATCAGTAAGGTAAGCATGTGCTTTTATTTATTGTGTCCCTTCTCAGAACCTGCAGTTCTTAAGAAAAGTTACTTTGTTCACACACATATAAAAAATCATGTTTTTATTTTCATGCGGTCAGCAGGTGTGTGAATTTCGCTCCCAGTTTTAATCAACGTTATTAATCAGTCTTAATTTGTCCTCAGGGACATAAATAAAATGAGGGGTAGACAATAAGAAAAAAAAAAGAGTACACTAGTTTCAACATTTAAAAAAGTTACATATAACTTTTGTATATAGAAAATGTTTATAAAATGAAATATTGAAATAGTATACATATGCTCCTTTTACTTTTAAATGTAGTTGAGAGGTGACAGTGTGTGAAAGGTTTGCCATCAAATAATAGCCAATAAATAGCAAAAAGCTAACAAACATGGTGTAATTTAACCACAAGGTGGCAGCAAAAGCTTTCTCCTGATAAAACAGTCACAGCTTGAATGCCTGTTGATAAACATAGATTTCACTTCTAAATGATAAAAGATATATTGTAGCTCCAAACTGTCTCAAGAACATGTAAGCAATGACATTAAAGTGTTATCATGAGCCGGTATTAAAGTCTCCTTTTCATGCTGTCGTCCTCATTGTTCCTTGTCCGAACGCTCCTCTTTAAATAATGGTGTCTCTTATTTACTCTCTGCTCCGGTTCTCCCTCTCCTTGTCCATATTCAGAACGCCTTTGTGTGCATCTACCTGATAAATGGCTTCACGCAGCTAATAGACCTGTCCACCACTCTGACAGACGTGGCTGCATACACCCACAGGTAGCACACTGCATACCTTCACTTCCTGTTTGTGCATGCCATCCACCTTTCCATCACTGAACCTGTGTGTGTGTGTGTGTGTGTGTCAGGATTGGGGAGCTGAGGGAGGTGATGGATGACATACTTCGCACGCAGTGTGACTATGACCCGGCGTCAGGGGAGAGCTACGACTTTGACAGGTTTGTGGGAGCACTTTTACTTGAATCTCTGCTGCCATAAAGAACAGTTAAAGACTACAGGAACATGTTAAGAGACACATGGCTCAGATTAGATTTTAGAAAAGCAAATAAGATCACAAAATGAATGTTTGGAACAAAGGTTTTCAACGTTTATTCATTTCTCCACACAGTGACTTCAACGTCCACGCAGGCCCCGTGGACACCGCCTTCATCCTAGACCACCTTTCGTACAAATCTCCGTTCTCGGACCAGCTGCTGGTGGAGGATCTAAGTCTGAAAATCAGCCAGGGATCAAACCTGCTGGTGGTGGGGAACACAGGCACCGGGAAGACGTCACTCCTGAGGGTCCTCAACCGACTCTGGGAGGCAGAGAGCGGTGAGAGAGCAGCGGGACAAGGCTGTTTTTTAAGTATTGCACATTATAGTAAATTAACTTCATATCTAGCGCATTTTGAAGCTTTTTAAGTTCTCAAAAACCTGTTTACAAACACAACTCGGCATTTACACATTCACATTCAGAGGCATTCACACACAAACTCACACACCATGCCATCGTGAGAACTTTGGGGTTACGCTCCGCTTGGAGGACGACCATCGACCTCTCCACCGCAGCCCCATTAGTCAAATGATTCAGCCAACATTAGTAGCCTCATGACACCTGCGTCCTCTCCCCTCAGGTTTTGTCCAGATGACCACGTGTTTCGGGCCCAGAGGAACCCTCTTCCTGCCGCAGAAACCGTACCTCACCGATGGCACGCTGCGGGAACAGGTAGCTGTCTCCTCTTCTGTGTTGTGTCTCTATTGAGCCTGCAACGTGTTGGACAATTAATGTACATACAAATTTACCAAAAATTAACTAAATTTTCTCCAACAGGTGATCTACCCGTTGAAAGATATTTACCCTGCATCAGGTATCAGTTTTCACTCTCACTTAACTGTAAATGTACCTGTTCAACATTTAACATTTAAAGGCTATATAACTTAATTGTTTAATATCAAATGTTTCCCGATAGAAAAAGGGTGTTTGATCAAAGCAGCTCTTTAATACAAAAATAATAATAATACATTTATCTTTGTATTATTCTAAACTTGAGTCTTGGAATTACACTGAGTTATATGGAGAGATATTCATAAAGTGAATTTTTTTGTTTAGGGTCAGTGGATGATGACAGAATCATACAATTCTTGGAACTTGCTGGAGTGGTAAGTTCATCCCACAGTATCATCCTGTAACCTCTTAGCATACAACTTCAAAATGTGCCTAACTATGGATCAGTCTTCCTCCACTACAGCCTCTGAAAGACTAAGTATTTGCTGAATTGGTTAAAATGCTTTTACATTTGAATGAAACATCCATTAATCCTGATTTAAACTTCTATCTGTGCTCCAGTCTAGTCTCCTGGAGCGGACCGGCGGGCTCGATGCACAGGTGGACTGGAACTGGTAAGAGAGGGGAAAAACTGACAAAGCCAAGCAATAGATGTATGTATTACTTCTCCAAACATTCGATAAGGTGATGCAGGTCTGAACTAGTTTCTCTCTGCAGGTATGATAGTCTGTCTCCGGGGGAAATGCAGCGTCTTTGCTTTGCACGACTCTTCTACCTGCAGCCAAAATACGCAGGTGTGTTCTTCTCGGTTTATGTCATGCAAGCACCTGAGGGATCAAGACAGTTTCAGCCCAGTTTGTATGTTATTATTATGCCAACTGTTAGGGGTGACCCAGACCAAGTAATAACTCATATTTACATTGTTATTAAAAAATCTCTTCTCTCAGTGCTGGATGAGGCCACCAGTGCTCTGACGGAGGAGGCAGAGGCTCAGCTGTACCGCACTTGTAAACAGCTCGGCATGACTCTGATCAGTCTGGGGCACCGCAGCAGCCTGGAGAAGGTACACTGGACACACACACACACGCACGCACGCACACACACACACACATACACATACACATACACATACACATACACATACACATACACACACACACACACATACACATACACACACACATCCTAAATTACACATCCAGCCTAAACACAAAGATTAAAACGTGGCTTTGCCTCTCCTTGGTCTATTTTACACCAAGCAATTTGGAGAATAAAAGAAATATGGAAACTACCAAAGAATGACCTAAAATGATCTATATCAAATGATGTATATAGCCAAATATCATAAATTACAAACTTCCCCTCGGGTGTTTACAATCTGTACAGCATTCAACAAATTATTTAATGAGACACTTTGACAAGAAAAAACTACTAAATTAGACTCAGAGGAAGTAATAGGAATTAATTTGAAAACTTGTATTTATGATGTGTATTCAAAGTATTGCTATTGAATGCTTTCTGGTCTGTCCGTGTCAGATTATTTGGTTTCAATATGTCAATTGTCCTTACATTTGAACGTCTTGTTTTCAAATCGTCCTAATCTATTAAGGAAATGAACTCTGTCTGTCCCTCTGGTTCTCACAGTACCATGATGTCCAGCTGAAACTATGTGGTGGAGGCCAGTGGGAGATAACCAAGCTAAAGGGAGGCAGTGGGATTCTCAGAGAAGAAGCTCTGTGACATGCAGAGCCATCTTCAGTTTGGGAGACAAGGACAGACACACTCCTGAATTCCTGTTAGGAACACTCGCATTCTTTGATGTAAGGTACTTTGTAAACCAAATCCTGCAGTGGAGGTGGAACACTGTGCTCTTACAGTTTCGGTTTACTCATGCATCATTGAGGCAGAGCCCAACCCAAATGTTCTGGATCCAAAAAGGTTTCAGAGTAGGAACGCTCTGAGTGAATTCACATATCATGAAAACACACGAGGAAAGAAAAAAGACACTTTATACTCAGTTCACATTTTAAAGTTGTTTATTGTCTTATGTTTACAATCACTACATTGGGAAAATTAGTTCCAATAATGTGACTCCTTCCAAGATTACATTTGTGAATACCTGATTTCATAAAATGTCATATTTACAATAAAAGTCAAGAGAAAGTTTGGCCTCTAAAATCATTTTTTATACAATTGCACACGCCTGGTTAAGTGACGGAGAGTATCGTGCGAGCATCACATTATTCTTCATTAGATGGGAATGTTTTCTGGGAACACTTCATGACGGTTGTTGTTTGCCACACAGCTCACGGTGACCTTGGATGATTTCCTGAACTGCTGCAGGGTCGTCCAGCGTGCTGAGGTCACCCAGCCCGTCCAGGTCTCGCTCCACCACCTTACGCAGCACCCGCCGCATTATCTTCCCTGAGCGCGTCTTCGGCAGCCGCTGGACGAACTGTGAGAATAACATGAGGAAATTAGGTATAAGTTAGTCTAATAGAAATAGTTTGGATTGTTTGACTTTGGATTAGTAACTCATACACTTAATGTTTAACCTGCAGTTATTTATGGTCGCAGTTTAGAGAAAGACAGAAGCACCAGCACAGGAGAAAAACGTTAAACCTTTGTGGATGGCTGAAGCAACTTAATGTATTTTGGCAACCCCAAGAAAACATGGCAGTTTTAAGTGTATGCTATATTACAAATATGTTCAAGACATTGCCATGAGACAGCCCTTTCCAAAAAAGAACTGAAACCGTTATCTATGCTCTCTTTAAAGGAACCAGACATTTGACCCCACAGGACACAGGAGTTGCTTGTCAACTGATGCCTGGATTGGTTAGTTTATTTCTCTTATTGCGTGATTTTGTGGAATTAAAATGAACTTTGTAGCATACCTAGAAAGGACTATCCGACAGCAAGATACAAGCAGTGAAAGTTTTCCAAAACTAGGTGGCTTAGACTTTGTTTGCTCCTGTGCCGGTACACCTGTTTGCTTCTCTAAACTGGGGATGTGCCACCGTTTACTGCAGGTATAACAGTATGGATAAGTACCTCGTACAACCCCACTTCAAACAATCTGTACTTTACCACTAATATTTGTTTGCGATTTAATGTCAGTGAGAGAGAGTTACCTGGATGAAATCTGGACAGGCGTACTTGGCGATCTTTTTCGACACCATGTTGTTTAGCTGCTGAGACAGATCTGCCTCCTGATCGTCCGTGTCCTTTTTTAGCACCACAAAGGCATACACACCTGACAACAAAGAGACAAATCCTTACTATGATGGACATTATAAGTTAACATTGAGTATTCTTTTTTAATATAATGTGGGAAAGACATTTTTTGACTCAAAATATATTTTCTGCCCACCTTGTCCTTTGATGTCATGCGAGTATCCGATGACAGCAGACTCGGCCACTGCAGAGCATTGATTCTGTTTCAGGGATCAAAAAAAGAAAATAGTTTGTACAAATCACTGCTAAAAACATTTTAAGAAATAACTTTATTTACGCCTTTATTGCTTTTATAAACAACTATGGACATATTGGCCATTTAGAGAAGTTTGTTCTTTATTTCAGTCCACTAAAAGCATCGTTTTAGCTGTATGTCGGGGAAGAACAGACACACATGTTTATCATTGATTGACCTACCACCACGTCCTCTATCTCTGCCGTCCCAATCCTGTGACCGCTCACATTGATGACATCATCAAGGCGTCCAGTGATCTGGTAATACCCCTCCTTAGAGCGATAGGCGCCATCTCCAGTAAAGAAATAACCTATTGGCACAAAGAGTTATAGATTTAGAGAATTAGTTTTTGTCTTCAACAAATAAAAATCGTAAGAATTGAGCAACGCTTTAAAAGACGGTTTACCAGGATGAGGCTGACAGTATGTCTCAATGAATCTCTGGTGGTTGTTGTGAATGGTGCGGGCCATACCAGGCCAAGGCTGAGCTAAACACAGAGCTCCTGATGCGGGGTTGGAGGTCACCACTTTTCCCTGAGGAGAATTTTTTTTTTTTTTGTGAGTGCACAAAACATATTCAATTCATGTCATGGTGAGGGAGATGTGATTGAGGTACAAACTAAACAAGACTGAAACAAAACCTACAGAATCTTTCTCTTAAATTAAGAAAACAGGCACAAGAAGAATGCCACAGTGAGGCCTGTGAAACCACTTTCCAAATGCTGTGTGTTTCTGTTTGAGAGGAAGCATGATGAGCTCAGCACACTCCAACTGTCTGCACAATCTGTGCATTTCAAAAGCAACCGCAATGGCCGCACAAAGTACAATGACAGATTTTTTTAATAGGGAGTTTGGCACGAACAGATTGGGCCTGACGGGTGGGAGCAGGGCGAGTATCAAAAGTGACACAGCTGGTGAGTATTTTATAATCCTAATCTGACCCTCCCTCAGGCCGTACACACACACACACACACACACACACACACACACACACACACACACACACACACACACACCTCGGTGTCCATGAGCACGGGCTTAATGCCGAAGAAAGGTCTCATAGCCATTCCTGGGACAATCTCTGCGTCTGGGTCCGATGGCCGTGGGGTGATGCAGATGCCACCTGTCTCTGAGAACACAGAGCAAAACAGGGCAGATTAGAAACCAGCTGTCAATGACTATATGTGTAATTATTATACTATTTATTCCATATTATCAACAAATCAATTAAAAAGCTATCCAGAAGAATGGGTATATCAAGGGTATATATTAAGACTAATCTATTTGGAAACACATACATACAATCTGAATTTTATCAACTAGATTTTGTATAGCACTGCAGATGTGCCAATGCAGAGTGTAAAAATAAAAAAGTGACAGAAGGAAAGTATAGATGACAGAGCCAACTAACAGTCAGTAAATCTGGCATAAGCCTGTCTCATTGCTACAGATTTATATTTTGGAATTACAGCCATACTAAGTAAATTAAATAAAATTAGGTCTGCCTAAACCTCAGGGGCCCCAGTAATCCGCCTGGTGGTGTTGGTTGCAACAGTGCCGGATACAGCAGAGGGGATCCGTTATAAAGTAGGACACAACAGATGATCCCACAGTAGCATTAGCAGCTAACATCCTGTTCAAATCAACTGTGGAAATTGTACAAAGCTATGATTTTAAAATGACATGATTGGGCTTTCTTTACAGTACTATGACCTTTTAGTCTTTTACGACGTACTACAGTATGACTTATCTTTAATCACAAACTATACTGACTTCAATCACTTTTTTTATGGCATTTTAGGGACATAGTATACTATTACTTTTCATGGCTTGCTAATCTATGACTATCCTTTAACTTTCTATGTGATGTTCTCTGCAGGAGCTGATCACAAGTCCACAAGTTTGGCTTCACAGGACTGAGGGCCTGTTAGTTGCAGGGCGCCATGGCAACAGATTTTGCTCGCCTATTTCAACCGGCTCTGTGTCAGTGCAGTGTGAGTGTGTTGCAGTGTGAGCCTTGTGGGCAGCAAACAACCCCCTAAAGGAGGCCCCCTTTCTCCCTGTGATGTTGATGGGAACAGTACCCACACTGTGATACAAGTGAGCGGGTTGAAAATCTGCAAAGGATCTCTTTATTGGTATTTTTATTAGCTTATGCTCCTCAGATGAAGTTGTATAGGCGTGGTAAGAAGTTAGGTGCTTGTTGTTTTTTAGATTTGAAAACACCTGCTACTATCCTTCATGAACAGATCATATTAAGATCAATTGTTACTTATAAATTCCTGTAACAATATGTTACAGGCTATCATCTTTTTTCTCATATTGCCGAAATACGATACAGTGTAGTTTTTTCTCATATTTTTGACATACTACACTATGTAGCCACTTCTCATCCTCCTCCATACTCTCACCTCTGTAGTCCTGTGTGAACCAACATGGAGGCCGTATGCCAACAGCGGATCAAAATCAAATGTTCTCTCTTAACAGGCTACTTGCTCCCAGATCAACCAAATGGCATTTATGAATAATGCCACTTAGTCCTGATTGGAAAAACTGGTGCGGGAAAATAATATAATATAATCCTTTTTACTGAAGTAGGGTATTTGGGTCATATCTGTGTCTGTAATTCTCAAGCTCATGATGTTCTAATGTTTAATTATCATCCATTAATTATAGATTTTTGACATTTGTATGGTAATTAACGCAGATTTGCTCCATTCGGTCATTACTCAATCTAATTTAGAGGACTGAGGATAAAACACAGTGTCAGTCGGGTCGTTTTCTTTTATCCGCAAAATTGAATTTATTGGCAAAATCAGCTGATTTCAAACAAGTTGTCGTTAGTTCCCATCCTAAGCTGCTTTAGTAAGGGAATAGTTGTTATTTTTGCAGTGACATCCGTGGTTATCTAAACATGGAGGACAAGTTTGTTGAGTCTCACAAAATGCAATTACTGTACATATACTTTCACTGTAATGTATTCTGACACAATTTAGTCAGTAAAATATACAGTGTATAATCTATTTCACTGTGTCGTCGTGAACAATAATCATTAAAGAGGGCATCAAATATCAAAATAAATATATTATTACTTTGACAAATCATATATATTTTCTTTCCTATGTTCAGTATGGAGGGAAATTGAAGACCGTTTTTACCTTTGTCCCCGTTCTGGGAGGAGTACAATCTGCATTATGGAGGAGTCTGATAGTGGGAAGTAGATAGAGTAATCTGGGTCACTCCAAGCAACCGTTTTGTTAATTGCACCCATAAATCTGCATTCCTTTGGTCAGAGTTGATCCAAAGTTCAACTGGTTTATGTACGCTTTTCAGCAAAGAAAATGCAGTGATGAATTTATTCCCAATGCACTTCTCCACAAGTTGAATGTACTTCATGCCTTTGCTACCAAAATCACATCTTCTATTATAAGAGTAAAACATTTGGTTTAAATCGGGAGTCCAGAGGGAAGTGGGAACCCTTTTCCTCTTTTTATGCATGAGTGTGAGTGTGTGTGTGTACTCTATACACACCCACATACTGTAGCAATGTGTATATATAAGCAGTTGGAGAGACATAGCTCTCCCCTTTAAGAGTGGCTGACGGTCCATTTTAGGGCCTGCATACGTGGCTTTGTTTGAGGAAGAATTTGTGAACCTAACCCCCCCGACAAGCAATGCAATGCTACTGTGAGACTCAGAGCATGAGACAAAACCAAGCTCAATGTCAACACAATACATTTGATTTATTTAAATTGATGGAACACTTGCACACTTTTCTGGTTAGAAGGGAAACTAAAGGGAAATACTGTCAAACAATATGAGGCATTATTTAATTAATTAATTCATTTTGGAGTAAACTGCAGACACAAATATATAAAGTTTGTCAAATAAACACTAAATGTGAATATTAGAAGTTTTCTTTGCACAAGTCGGAAAGAAGACGATGTTAAGAAAGCAAAATAGCTATATAAAAAAACAGAGACAGAGAACAACATTTGTATCGACCAAAAAGTGTCAGCAAAAATCAGATAGATCCCACAATTGAGGGTATTCCTGTTACCTGTTTGCCACCAGGTGTCCACCACAGGGCAGCGTCCGTCCCCCACCACTCGGTGGTACCACTCCCACGCTTCAGTGTTGATGGGCTCCCCCACTGCAGACAGCCAGGGACAACTTCCATCATTATATATATTACAATATATTATCGTTTGTGATTTAGTTGTAAGCTTCATGACTCGAATGAATGTATGTGTGTGTGTGTGTGTGTGTGTGTGTGTGTGTGTGTGTGTGTGTGTGTGTGTGTGTGTGTGTGTGTGTGTGTGTGTGTGTGTGTGTGTGTGTGTGTGTGTGGTGTGTGTGTGTGTGTGTGTGTGTGGTGTGTGTGTGTGTGTTGTGTGTGTGTTGTGTTGTTGTGTGTGTGTGTGTTGATTTCTATGGCATGCTCACATACCAGCATAGGCTTGACTTTCAATATCCTTACAGTATGTAACACGTGTGTGCTTAAAGGACAGGAACTGTATGGTAACTCGGCTTGTGTGTTATGTTCCTTTAATGCCCAGCTCTTATGTACATTATAGTATTTCCAAGCGTCATGTTTGGCATACCAGAGCCGAGGGTTTTGAGGGTCGAACGGTCATATTTCTGCACCCACTGGTCTCCGTACTTCAGCAGCAGGCGGATTGCTGTGGGAGCTCCGTAAAACTGGTTTATCTTAAGTCTCTGAACCATCTCCCAGTACCTTCCTATAAAAAAAAAGTGTAAGTTAGCATGGTCCAAATACATATTATATAATATGTTGAGAAGATCTTGCATTCTCAGATAAAGCAGAGGCCTGAGAACTGAAGACTCTTTATTCCCCCTCGCACCCGCACTGCGAGGGGGACCCAAGTTCCCATCAGCAAAAACACGTCGGTTTGCTATCCTGGCTCCAAAATGGTGGAATGAGCTCCCCATTGACATCAGGACAGCAGAAAGCTTACACATCTTCCGGGGCAGACTGAAAACTCATCTCTTTCGACTCCACTTCGAGCGATATAATTACTAACAAAGCACTTATATACTAATAAAGGCCTGGCTTATCTAAAGCCAGTTGAGTAGCACTTGAAATGGTTTGGCTCTATGAAACCTGATGTACTTATATGATTCTGTTTTCTTCAAGTTTGTATCTTCTCGGTCGAATGCACTTATTGTAAGTCGCTTTGGATAAAAGCGTCAGCTAAATGCAATGTAATGTAATGTAATGTATTCCTGTTGTAGTTTCTCCTTGACAATAACAAGGCGACACACGTGTAGATTGTGTAAATTCTAATTTTAGTGTGGGTGATAAGCAGAGTTCAAATCCAACTGTAAGTAGTTATTCATAGATAAAGACACATGAGATTGCAGCGCTCTGAACAAAGGACAGGAATATTAAAAATGTCTGTGAACACCCTTTACACA
Source organism: Trematomus bernacchii (assembly GCF_902827165.1). Classification (NCBI taxonomy): domain Eukaryota; kingdom Metazoa; phylum Chordata; class Actinopteri; order Perciformes; family Nototheniidae; genus Trematomus; species Trematomus bernacchii. Next base: position 2,829,266 of record NW_022987720.1, on the reverse strand, counting down.
GACATTTATATTACTATTATCATAAAAAGCTCATTATAATGATACCATTAAAGCTAATACAAATGGTAAACATGTGTCGAATTTTACAACTATATTTTTTGTTATTTTAAGATGAGTTTTCCTTTTATTATGAATGAGAAAACCATTCATTTGTTTGCTGATTTTCATACCAGGGTCAGGGTAAATGGGAGTGCTTTCAAACAGGACCGTGGTTCCCCCGTTAGCCAGCGGCCCGTACACACTGTAGCTGTGTCCTGTTATCCAACCGATGTCCGCCACACAGCCGAACACATCTCCGTCCTGGTAGCTGAAGACATACTGGTGATGAGAGGGAACACTGATGGAATGATCGGATAAAAAGAGAAGAAGATACTGTGTTTTGTTTCCATTTCCCCTCTGAAAAACCCGAAAAAGCTAGCTGAAGAGGTGTGACTATATCTTGAACATTTACATAAATAAGACAACTTAACATAAATAAATAATGCTTAAACTGGAATAACTTCATTTGAAACACATCTTTCATTCAAGAAATGGAGAAAAAAGTGCTTCTCAAAAAGACAAATATACATTGAATGAATATAAGGCCAAGATTAGAGTGCAAAAGTAATGGAAAATAGATCAATAAATCACACTTAAAGGTGGGGTAGGTAATTTTGGAGAAACCGGCTCGAGATCGCTAGATTTTCAAAATACACAGCCGGAAGAAATCTGCTACTTCCTTACAGAGCCCCTCCTCCAACACACACGAACGCGCACATGACCAATGAGGGCACGAGATAAGTTTGTGCACAGATGGAAGGCTGACAGGCAGGTAGGCCATCCAGTTATTTTAGCCGGGCCGGCTAAAATGATTGGTCGTGCTTTTTACAGTACTACGGCTTCCACAGATGACATTTTTTTATGGATTTTTTTTCAAAGCACTTAAGATATTCATTGCTATCGGGATGTTAAGAGCATTCCATGGAATATAACAAAAAGTGTATCTCGAGCCGGTTTCTCAAACTTACCTACCCCACCTTTAATAATAGAAAAAATAAGATAACGTAGAATTTGTAGAATGCATCACATATGATGCAGCAGGTCTCCCTTGCAAAAGAGATCGATGATCTAAATGGGATTCACCTGGTTAAATAAAGGTTTTGAAAATAAATAAAACCTGTTAAATAATTATAATTATAATTTTAAAAAAGAAAACCAGTTCCCATATTTGCAGCATTCACATTAAACACTGCAGCAACACCAACAGAAGGTATCCACTCTCTTTTACTTTGTTCTAATCTTTTTTTACAACGTTGATCGAGATATTCCGGGAAAACTCAGAAAGTGTTTCCTTTTGATGGCTACCAAACAAATGGTCAAACAATGAATATTATGTCATATTTTGGCTGTCCAAGGCCAAGGTCATGAAATACTTCCCACTCTGCATGTGTGATAGTGCAGGTGATGTTGTTGTTTGTTGTTTACCCTGTGTGTGAGGGCAGCGTACAGCAGGTATCCAGCCTGAGTGTGGACGACTCCTTTGGGCTTCCCCGTGCTGCCCGATGTGTAGAGCAGAAACAGAACGTCCTCACTGTCCATGGCCTCCGGCTCACACACCATGTCTTCCTTCAGCATCTCCTGCAGGACACAATGACTTTAGAGGATTTCATCTTTGTCATTCCTATCAAACACAGAAGAGTAGTAGAGCAATATAATACATATATCATTTTGTTATAACTCTGCAATGGACGATTTCAATATTTCAAGCCATGGTTATCCTGGTCAAAATAATTGGGATTCTCGATATTATCCCAATGATTATCAGAATATGCCTAAAACTCTTAAAAAGACACTAATATTGATTATCATAAATACCCAAAAAGGCATGAATAAATAAACAAATGCATGTATTAATAACGAAAATAATAAAAGTATAATAATTTGTGTGATTCTTCAAAGAGAATATGCCTGTATTTTTAAAATCTGTTTTTTTATCCGCAGCAGCTTTTCCAGGTTGATATGCAATACAATTGTTAATCATTCCAGCCCTGTTTAAAACATGGTGCAATTAAATGCAATCTTAATTTGTATGATGCAAGAGGGGAACAAACTAACATTCATATAAGTATTAGGATCAGTGTTTAAACGATTACCTGACAGAACAACCAAAGTCCAATCAGCTGTGTGGAGTTTTATTCCTAGTCTACATTTCTTTCTCTTTTTCTGAATCCAGGAGAAAGTGACACAGTGTTGGCATTAATATCTCAATCAGCTCCTGATTGGCTTTCTGCTCTCTCACCTCCTCCATGTCCATGTCCTTGGCTGTCATGGTGACCGGATTCTCTGTTCTCATGGCAACCAACACCTGCTGTACAGAGGGGCAGTCCTTCACGGCCGCGTCCACCGTCCTCTTCAGCTCCGTCACCTTCCCCGCTCTCACACCCTGGTTCACCGTGATCACCGTCCTGGACTGGGCTGAAAACATGTGGAGCATATTCAATTCAATTTACTGCCATTGTCAGTTGTTTATTGCTAGGTAAAAAGCATAAAGCACTCTTTAGTGCACCAGTCAATCCTCAAATTAAATAGAGAGTTAAATCCCAGATCAAGCGTACGGTAGAGGGTCTTGAACCTGTTTCTCTTCAGTGATGAAACTTCAATTTTGTAAAAATGTAGCTTAGGAAATAGAGGTAATAATATCTAATTTAACAAACTGTATTTTTGACGACTGTCTATTGAGCTGCTAAGTTCTCACAAGATATAGTCCTTAAAAGGCAAAATGAGGATGTTGTTTTTTTAAAGGCAATGATTATTCATACAACACAATCCCTCTCAATCATCACTTATGATGCAATAGAAGTGTCTGTATCTGTAGAGACCTTGTGACCTTCTGTATTTCCTCCTATTTTCCAGTGTTTGTGACATTTAGAGGGAAAAAACATGTTTGCGAACACTGTAACCTTCTTGAGAAAGGAGGCCTGACTTTGAATGTTGTGTAAACTATGACTGTCTGTTGTGTGTGGGAGGTGGTTCAGAGACTTAAGATAAACCAGTTTTACGGAGCTTCCACAGCAATCCGCCTGCTGCTGAAGTACAGAGACCAGGCATGTAATGTGGGTTTATTACATTTTTTACATAAGAAAAACGCAGCCTACTGCTGAAAACAGGGTTAATGAGAGCAGTGAGACTCTACCAGTGAGGTTCCGGCCTTTAAAGCCAAAACAAGGAGCTGAAAGACTCTAAAATGCTTGTGAATAAAAAGTCATTGTTCTCTGTTGGTTATTCAGTACAAGCGACTGCTCTGACGTAACACAGTCTATTGGTCCATTGTTAAAGAATGGATTAGTTCAGCTCTAAAGTGGGACATCTTCTCACCGTCTCTGATTCGCTCTGCGAGGGCTTCAGCGCTGAACCCGGCAAACACCACGTTGTGAGCCGCACCGATACGGGCACAGGCCAACATGGACGCCACAGCCAGAGGGCAGGGGGGCATGTAGATGGTGACACAATCCCCCTTCTTCACGCCATGCCGTCTCAACAGGTTTCCTAGGCGACATGTCATCTCCAGGAGCTGCCTGTAAAGAGATTATAAATGAAGTACTAACCCACATGAACAAGAGGAGCACGAACAACACACACATGTCAAATCAAATCAAATCAAGTTTTATTTATATAGCACATTTAAAAGCGATTTTTGGTCGAGCCAAAGTGCTGTACATGTAATAAAAACACATTACTACAATCACAATAAAAGACAATCATTTACAACAGAAATATAAAAAACAAAAACACAGGGAATAGTCAGGTGTCGTGCTCCGCTCTGACTAGAAGGCCAGGGAGAAGAAGTGAGTCTTTAGTGAGGATTTAAAAAACCCTAGTGTATTAAATCCAAGCTGCTGACCTGTAGGTGACCTTGATCTCTGACCCCGGTTCATCTCTTTCCCAGATCAGGGCCACCCTCTCAGGACAGGTGTGCACATGGCGGTCCAAGCAGTTCACTGTACATTAACAAACCAGAGACAAACAGATAGTAAATGTAACTTTATCTGCCAAGTCATCGTGCTGCGTTCAAGGAGTGCTTTAATTATATGTGCTGATCAAAACTGTGTGCATAATGATGCATTCGCTGTCTCACGTTTCATTGAGAGGTTAGGCAAGCAGAGGTGGAAGAAGTACTCAGATTATTTACTCAAGTAAAAGTAGCAATACTACAGTGTAAAAGTATTCAGTTACAAATCAAAATCTTGTCACTCAAAACATGTTGGTCCAGTGAAAGTAAAAAGGTATAAGCATGAAAGAATATTTTAAGTACCAAAAGTATGCGTTTTGTAAAATAGCCATTTTAAGCACCAGATTGTTGTATTATTATATTAAATGTATTCAAATCATTGGTGCATTAATGTGTTCATCACTTCAATGTTGCACTTGGTAAAGGTAGGGTTTATTTGAGTTACTTAAAGCACTACTGGGTACGAGCTTAAGCTATAATAATATACTATAGGTATATAATGTGTGTTGATTTATATTTTGTATTAATAACCTAAATCTTCAAAGTAACTATGAATGTAGTGGAGTAAAAAGTAGAACATTTGCCAACAAAATGTCGTGAATTCAAGTTTAAAGTAGCATAATGTAAAACTACTCAAGTAAAGTAAAAGTACCAACATGTTTTAAGTACAGTTTCCATTACACCACTGTTGGCATGTAGCTGCCTCCGATTAAGCCTTCGCTGCATCGATCAGTTCATTCTAACGATCAAATCTATTTCTATGAGTCTAATTATAAATCATATTCTATTTAAAAGTGATTATATTACCAGACACATTGAGCTGTCCTCCCTCAAACCACTTGATCCTCCCCAGGCTCAGGTCGCAGTCCTGCACGGTGTGGAAGGGTTTGATCCAGCTCAGCCTGTGGCGCGCTGCCGCGGCCCAGAAGCTCGCGCTGTTGGAGACGGAAAACTCCTGCAGGGACGAGCAGTCCTTCACACCTTCAAACCCAACAGCCTCCGGCATTAACGCCGCTACATTACATTTCCATCGACCAAAAACACGGAAATACGAATTAAAGACCCGACGAGCATAGGAAGTAACCATGGTCTTTGAAGTGCACCTGCAGGGGAGCCACATACTGACAGTGAACGTATCCTGTGCAAACTGCGGCTATATTTGCAAAGAATCTGCGATCGTTTTTACGCAGTTTTGGAAGTTACTCTGCTCAACTTTACTGAGGGAATACTTGGGAAACTCCGTGGAGCAAGGACAGGACGAGTGATGCGTTAAAGGGCGGTACAAAAACCCAATGTGCCGACACTTTCTGTTCCTTGAGCGGCAGCCAAGTTTCATAATCAGTTGCAAAAGAAAGGAAAACGTATTTGTGTGGTGGGTTTTTGTTCAGAGGTTCCGTCCAGATATGTTCATGAATGATGCATAACAATACGGCTGTGTATAAGCTCACAGCTTGACCTAAATGTAGAACTCATGAATCTGAAAATATCCAATGGTGAATAAACATTTCTGAAGTTTGACTACTGGACACAATATTGGTTTCCAAGATTCAGATATCATAATCATGCTCAAGTACAGGAAACCTCAGATTTACAGATGAACAGCTTTTTAGTGCACATACATCAGGGTGTGCACTAAAAAGCTCCAACACAGTAAAGCTCAAACATCAAGGAGAAGACACATCAAATCAAAACCCATTTTTGAGCAGAGGGGCTTTAAATATCAGTACATTTTATTCAGGCTACAGTTACATTTATACAGACACAGATAATTATTGTTAACTGTACATAACAGTACTATTGGACAATATTTGCAGTATGTACATCACAAGAGTTGCAACAACAAAGATTTAATCTTGTAATCTTTTCACAGGACTGATTTTCAGTCACCCAGCTGAAATTCCAGGGAGGTCAGAGGTCACAATCATCTTCTTGTCAGCACCTTTTGAGCAGTTAGAGTCCGTTTCTTGCTTCAGATGCTTGTTGAAAGAACCACACTGTTGCATAAAAGTAGCTGCCATGTCACAGAACTGTAAGGTTAATGATCTATTTTAAAGAAAATAAATATATATTTTTTAACGCGGCTCCATAGCAGAAGATTTGCAGTAAATGTTAAAGAAACATGTCAGAGCTCGAATATTTCTTAGAGCTGTAATAATGTAATTGGCTGAGTTAGGAAACCACAGTTTTTGTAGCTAAATAACCTTTAGCAACCTGATAAGATCAAGAAAGGAAATACATTTTTGATTTATTTATCTATGATTATGATGTTTGACCTGCAGGTCTTATCAACCGTCATCAGCGACTCAACATGCATCAAGGTCAGACTCAACCAATACAACAAGACTTCTGCCTCTGAAGTGCAATCTCCGCTCTGCAGGTATTTTCACCGTCAGTCTGTTTTCCTGCATCTTATTTCAGTCACACTTCTCCACCTCTGCCGTCTCCTGCTTCGTCACATTGTCCTCAGCTTGTTCTTTGTGCGTGACATTTGTTCTTTCTGAAACTGTCCCGAGCACCTTGGCGCTGTGCTCCTGCGCCTTCGCTCGCAGCGCAGCGATACTGTTTTCCCTCAGTAACTCTTTAGAAATAGGTGTGTTAGTTGTGTCTTTCATCCTTTTCTCCGCCTCTTCCTCCATCACTTTGTCCATTGGTTTCTCCTGAGGTGGGGGTGGTGTCAGGCTGCAGGGATTTCCAGGAGAGGTGTGTGGGATATCAACTGACTTCTTGTGCATTCCTGAAGGGAAAAGACATTCAGTTCAGTTAGAGTTTGCAGAGCAGGCTTAGGTAACTGAGTGTTTCCTTGTGAAGTTGAAATGTTCTGATGCTTTTGGTTGATTGTGTACTGAGGTGTTTGACATTGGAATAAAGTGTGAAAGAGAAAGAGGATAGATCAGTGAATAGAACCTCTTATTCAATTACAGGCAGCTAATTGATTCAAACCAATCAATTGACACGAGGGGAGCGGGGACATTTGGTCTAATCTGTCCTGATTAAGTGGGATTATCACTGTATCGACCCTTTATTGACATGCTGACACTTTTATTGGCTCCTAACATGAGCCGGGCTCAGCTCCCACTTCCAAGCCCTGCATCAAACACCACGAGACAGACTAATATCGAAAAATGATGTTCATGTCAACAAGAGCAGATTTCTCCAGGGAACACGCTCTAATTTTTTGGAACAAAAATGTATATCTGCATCAGACAGACTGAGGACACTGAGGTAACTTCTTCAATCCGTGTAATACACAAGACAAAATCTAACATTAATTCAATATTTATTCAATTAAAGCTCAGTACCTTCAATCTTTATATACTTGTACGCAGGGCTGTTACTACCATTGAGAATGATGAGACCATATACAAAGTATTTATATGGGAATATGATTATTTTGGCAATCTTTGTGGAGGTTATATTATATAATATTAGTAGACCTAGTATTATACCTGTGGTTTTATTATTGTGGCATGATAAAAGGCCAATGGCTATCTGAAATTCTCCCAGTGAACATGTTACAAAATCATATTTACCTAATAACCACGGGGCGTAGGAGTCTGTGACGCCCTCCTTGGCGGACTTGAGGATGGACTCGGGGAGGGGGATGGAGTGACGCACCATGGCTCCGTACAGGCCGTACTCCGCCATCACGCTGCTGCGACCCCAACACTTCTCCCTTTTCCTCCACTTGGCCCTGCGGTTCTGAAACCACACCTGGAGAAATGAAGGGCAGAGAAAGGATGAGTTTAGTTGATCACTTTAATGCTTGTTCTCTGCAGTATGGGACATTAATATATATATCCAACATTTATAATTCAGGCTACAACCAAAACATAAACAGCCGTCCACTCAATAATCTCTCCGTTTGAGCTACACTCTGCAGGATGATGTATGTGCAGAGTGTGACACTAGAAGGCTGTTTTCACATTTAAACCACTAAAGGGAGAGTTGTTCTCCTTAAATCTTTAGAGTTTACAGTGCGTTTGTTGTACCAGAAAGAAAACCTCCAGCTTACACCGAAATAATGTATTTCTCAGCGAAGTATGGGAGATATATTATGATCAAGCTAAATGAATAACATTCCTTGTCCTAAATATTTGTCTTTGATAAGGTTAAAAAGGTAATATTATAGACATATCAATATTTACATATTTATAGCCTCTGGATTTTATTAAAAAGAGAGAAAAAGAGCTGATTTATTTATATATAATGAATTGTATTTTTTAAGTACAGAGCTAAATCAGACAAATTATTATTCAAAGCAAAATGTTGCCTTTTTTTGGATGCATCCTAAAACATGACATCTATCTATATCTATAATTAGGATTTAACTATTTTTTAAATCCCAATGAAATTGAAATGAATTCTTCCTTGAAGCTGTAACAAAACAAAGTCACTGCTGTCACAAAGAAGGAAGATTTTACCGTCTGGACAAGGAAATAAATATCAATGGAACAATGACATCTGCTGGATGATTTAATGAAAAGGTTTTGAATGAAGTAGACATGGTTTTGAGATTCCCATTGGCCGTTACTCAGATTTTCTGGTAATAACCTGTATTTTTTACAAAAGCCCTGATATTTAGAGATAAATACTTCATTGCTTCATACAGTATAAACAACATGTTGTCTTTTGTCAGTTGTTTGTGTGCATGCCTGTGCATTATTCTCCTCCTGCCTCCTCTACTGCCTAAATTGATTTCCACCAAGCCGGGCCTCCAACAGCCTCAGCCAGCTTGTGAATATGGATGAGGACAACAGGAAAGAAATGAGCATCCTAAAATGGGCGAGGAGGCAGGATGAGATTGTAGGGAATGGTTTGTGCTGGGAAATGTGTGTGTGTGTGTGTGTGTGTGTGTGTGTGTGTGTGTGTGTGTGTGTGTGTGTGTGTGTGTGTGTGTGTGTGTGTGTGTGTGTGTGTGTGTGTGTGTGTGTGTGTGTGTGTGTGTGTGTGTGTGTGTGTGTGTGTGGTGTGTGCGCGCGTTTCAAAGCCCTGGAATTAAAAACGATCAAAGCGGAGCCTGGAAAGCTATTCAGGTAGATCTGATGATAACCTCCATCTCATAAAAAGATGGGCCTCAGATGAGCAATCATGCTTTCTGACAGCAACAGTGTGAGTGCGCACGGCAGTGTGTGGTGTGTGTGTGTGTGTGTGTGTGTGTGTGTGTGTGTGTGTGTGTGTCTGTCTTCACTCTGTGTGTGTGTGTGTGTGTGAAGTGCTTCCTGAGAGAGGTGACCCCGGGGGCGAAGAGGCTGATTGAAAAATAAGTTAATTTCCAGGGCCGATCGATGGGAGACAGGCGCTCAAATATCACGGGAAATTAAAATGCTCATAGCAGCGAGGCAGGGCCCTCTGCTCAGCTGCTGACCCCTGCTAATTAATTTCTATGTAGTTATCATTTCATCTCAGGGCCCGTCTCTCACAGGGAGAGAGGTGATAAGTTCTCCTCAATTAACTAATTACACTGAGAGGTTGAATTGGCTGCTAATGTGAAAGCAGAAGGCGGAGTGAGGATGATGATGGACAGCTCCTGAAGATCTGTTTCTTCATCATTTTCTAACCTGAATTCAGCCTTCACACTGACTGACAGTCATTTTAGCCTTGAGAGTTTTAATTATTTACTATTGCAGGAAATATCTGAATGATTTGACTAAATAAATGTTTTCTTTTATATCAATGAAAGCATATTTAGAATGTGAAATGTAAGGTACAAAAGCATGCATGTCCTATTTATATATATTTGGTCATCTGTATATTTGTCTTACTTGCTGGTTTATTTCTATTTCTATTTGAGATGTTTATATTTTAGAATTGTATTTCATTTGTTATTATGTGCAATGCCTTGTTTTGTTTTATGCTGCTGCAACCAAAAAAAATCCCAAATTGGGATTAATAAAGTACATTTGATCTCATGTCTGCAAACTGCCCAGATGTTATTACACACCTGTATTCTGTCCTCTGGTAGCTCGGTCTTCATGGAGAGCATTTCTCGAGCGTACACATCTGGATAGTGGGCTTCATTAAAAGCTTTCTCCAGCTCCTCCAGCTGATAGGAGGTGAAAATGGTTCTGCAGGCAAAACAAAAAAAGGATATATTATTGTTTAATCCATTTGTAATTTGGATTTCTCTGTGGCTTCTTACTTCAATTTTGAAGGCTATTATTTAAAAATATCAGTCAACAGCCCAAATGTAAAAATAAAAACGAAACAATACCCTTGCACTGAAATTTAAAATGAAATGAAGATGGCAACTTAGAAAAAGTTTTTTTTTTGTGGAATACAAGTAGAAGTAGAAATGTAGACGTCAGAAACAATAATGACAATAACAAGTCGTTCTTCTTTGTTTACAAAATGCATGTAAGAAAAAAATGCATTTTATATTCTTCCCCCTTTAAGGCCTTTTCATTATTATCTTTAACGAAATAACTGGCAATAATACGATTGTGTTATTTCTATATGCATTTCAGGCTAATACCATATTAAAAATAGGCTAATGCCATTTTAAAAAATAGGCTAACAGCGTATTATCAAAATCACACACATTTGGATTTAAATAGGCCTCGTGTGTTTTGTATGTTGGTGGTCTTAAATGTGACACCATAAGAAAATAGTCAAATGATTCCCTAAATAAAAGCCTATATTTAACATCGCAAGTCCCACAAATAAATACATATATAAACATCGTTATATTATTTTTGTTTTCATTTTCGTTGTGTTTTACCTGTGTCGTCTTTTCTTCCGTTTCTTGCTCTGACTCATGGATGATTTGGAGAACTTCTGATCACCGGAGGAGAGACTCATGTCATCGGAATCTGCGAGGAAACACATCAGAGAGCAACTCAAAATACGGCAAACAATAATAATAATAAAAATAATAAATTATACATTTAATTTATAAATGGTTATTTAAAAATAATAAGTCAGCTTTCCTGCTTTAAATTATTTGCATTATTGGTTCTCCGTCGCGTATTCTCCCTATTTATTGGATAAATGTAACCTAAACATTGACTAAAATTTGTATGAAAAAACAATTTTAGAAATGACCCTATTTTGAAAACAAACGTTTCCTATAAGATGCATTTATAAAGAAAAAGATTAGTTGTTATCTCTGGTGAAATTAACTTTCAGTCAGTCTCAGCAGTCGTTATCACTCGATCACATTGCGCAGATGCTTTGCTTTCCATTTTTATTTGCAAGAAATGTCTGCTCTCCCCTTATTTTAGACTGTTAATAATAAACACATGATGAATAATATGGTATATTAACACCTCCACCAGATCCCACATTATGTCCCAGAGTGACCGGGCCTCAGTGTGTGTGTTCAGGACTCACCCGAGCTGGCGGAGTGCTGCGCGTCCATCTGTGTGTCCATGCGCGGCGCGCGGTGCAGCGGCTGCAGGTGCACGTGCTGCGCCTCTGCCAGCACCTCCAGGAAAGCAGGTTGGCTGTAAAACGAGTGTATTCCCTCTGGTCCGAGCAAACCCATGCCGACCCCGAGACCCCCGAGACCCCCGAGACCCCCGTGTCCCAGGGCCGATCTGGCGGCCAGGACGTGCGCAGTGTGCGGCAGAGCCTCCAGCGGCCTCCGGGAAACCGCCGGAGGATCCTTGGTGAGGCCGAGCAGCTCCTGGATCCCGAAGCCCGTGCGCCGGTGCACCGTGGGGGCCATCTTCCAGCCTGGATGCGGATGCTGGGAAAGCCCGTGGTTCACGCTGGTGTGTGAGGCTGGTTTCTGTTTATTCTCAGTGTCAGAGAGCAAAACTCCCTCCTTCCCTGTCATGGTGTTGAATATTTTGCTTTTCCTCTCCCTTCAAAACAAAAAAGAGTCCCAGACGCAATCAGCCCGGTGATGCTGCTTCTTTATCTCCCTGCCCTCCTCTCTGCTGCGCTTTTTAACCAGCAGGCAACAGGCGGCAGCCAATCACAGGAGGGGGAGACTCCACGCTGAAGTTTGCACGAGCCCCCATGGTTTATTAAAGTAGATGACACTACTTCTGCCATTTAATTGGGACAAAATATCGATAATATTTATCTTTTTGCCAAGATATTGATGAGGATGTGGGTAGATTGTCCAACAAAAAACGAAAACATAGATAGCCGCTTCAGGCTATTGTGACAGCAGAATCATTAGGCCTTTTTCAGGAAAGCATGTTGTCTTAATTTCATTTTCAGTCAGTGATGATATCATAAAGTCATATTTATTTATTTATTAAGTCATCAAATACGAATCGAAAACATTAAGAGCTATGGGATATTTCTTTGCTGAAATTGAGATTTGTTTTTGGAGGTGAAGGGGCTTTAAAATGATGTTTGGCTATGAAAATTAGATAGAAAAATAATCTCCAGTAAAGAAAAAACGAAATGTTTTACTTTCACTGTAACTCTCCGTGTTTCTGATCATCTGCTCCGGGAGTCCAGTCCAACAGATCCAATCATCCGGATAAATCCCTGAAACGAGGAGCTTAATTTGCAGCACGTTTGTCCTCATTTAAACACTGCCTGGTAAAATGAAGACAGTGAGAAACCAGATTTATGGACCAAAAATACTGTAGCCAAAAGGAAAATGGGCTAATTCATACTTAATATACAGCTCCTACTTTAGCAGATAAATGTAGAGTTCAAATGGTTTTGATGACAAAGGAATAGTCTCATTAATAATATCAGCAAAATTATACCACTAAACGAATCTATTATGACACACATGCCAATAAAACCTATACTTTAGCCATTTAAAGCATGTAATCGGATTACACCACAGTGCACTATTGTAAAAACAAGGGAAACATGCAAATTAAAACACAGGTCACGGTTTTTTCAGTGGTCAAATTAAAATAAACAATCATAAACTCACATTAGCCAATTTCTCTAACAGTTAATTAATCAATTCAGCTTGTTATTAGGGAGACTGCCCACTGATTGATCCGTTAGCTCCCTCCCTAACGTCCCATATAACCCTCGCGGTGATTTGCATATTCTAATTAGGTTTGCGCACTAAACGTTTTGTCTTTGGCGACAGTCTGCGCATCTGTTGATAGGTTATTAAGCGTGTTTTATTCTGTGACGGGTCACAGGATAAAGAAAACAATATCCCAGTTCAGGGTATTTAGGACACACCAGGGTGGCAATTAAATATGAGACAAACAGTAACAGTGGAGCAAATGCCAGAGCACCAAACAACAACAGATTTGTTTACCTCCTGAGGTTCATCCTTTATCTCTTTGAGGGTCTGATATCAAACACAAAGCTGCAAACTGAAAGTTACAAAACGTTTCGGCGCAATAATCTGAGTGAAAGTGAGCAAAGACATGTTCGTATGTCAGGGGAAATCATCCTTTTCAGTCGTTTATTAAAGCTCAGATCAAATTCAAACGCACTGAAATGTGAAATGAAGTAAAAAATACTCTCATTTTTTCCCTGTTACCGCAAACCTAATCCTCCCTAATCAGCTGTTATTCAATTATTGCGGAGTTTCAATCGTTCGGGGATAATGTGCGGCACACTTTTGGACATCTGGACGGATAATTACGCAGAGGAGAGTTTATGGAGATGAGTGGACGCCTGCGATGGAAGCGCAGATACAGTCTCCATCAATGGGACATGTGGTGATGAATAAATAAAGAGGTGGCTGTTTGGCGGCCGTGCGTCAGGCTGTCAGTGACGGTCAAACCCACAACAGATTTACTGCTGGTTTGTAATCTGAGATGTGATCAAGAGATGCAGCCTCACCCGGTCAAGTCAATTATGAGTCTCAATGTTGCTTTGTGTATCACTGCATCACCCTGCGGGGAAAGAGACTGCAGGCCATATATTTAGGGGGATAAAACGTGAAAATACTGCATTATTTAAAATAATAAAATATTATCTGTCATGTAAGACATTGCTTCAATAATAATGTTGTTGTTTTTTTGCAAGAGACAACTAGATTGAAATCTGTACCAGATGGAGAACATTTTTTTTCCAAAATGTGCTCCAAAAATTCATTACAACAAATACAATTCACCAGATGATAAAAACTAGAGGGAGAAAGAGAGTGAAGCGACTTAAATTACCTTCAGCATCTCATGAGAAGCTATTAGAGAGACATTTCATTAGAGGTGAATGAAGAGATCAATGCCATACCAACAGCTATGCTAATGAGGTTTCCACACCACACACACACACACACACACACACACACACACACACACACACACACACACACACACACACACACACACACACACACACACACACACACACACACACACACACACACACACACACACACACACACACACACACACACACACACACACACTTCTCTTGGATCAGGTTGCAGTATAGAAACACGTTTTTGCAGCATCACATCTCACCGCTTCTGAACAAAACTGCAGCTTCTTCAAAGCTCCTCAGCAAGGTTCATCTCCATCTCATTACAAACCTCTCTACAGGAAATAAAACAAAATCAGAAGGCAAGAGAGAGAGAGGAAGTAAAAATAGTACGATCATAAGATTCATGTATACTTTAGTTTCTACAAATTGTGTGAAAACATATGGGAATTGAACAGTTCGTTTTTTAAGTTTAAAACGTTTTTGATATAATGCGCTTTGTGAACGTTTTTTAATTCTTATTTTTTTACATTTTCTATATCAATTGTGATTATGTGGTTAGTGTGATCTATTTTGGCCATGGTAATCCTGACATGAAAATCTGATATTGTGATGGACTAAAAGGTTCTGTCACTGACATCAATACACATGTTGGCAACCATATGCAGAAATAACCAAACTAAAGCTCTATCACTGAGGTGAACATAAACATCTGTACTGCTGTTCACTGACTGCTCACTGACTGCTCACTGACTGCTCACTGACTGCTCACTGACTGCTCACTGACTGCTCACTGACTGTTCACTGACTGAGTCCACATTCATTTCTTATTATATGCTTAATGTACAATAAAGTATGTACTTATACGTATTTATTGAGATGCTTGTACTTCACTTGAGTATTTTCACATTATGCTACTTTAACCTATACTCCACTACGGATACGGTTCTACTTTTTACTCCACTACATTTATTTTACATGTTTAGTTACTTTTAGATTTAAGTTGTTAAAACAAAATATAAATCGACACATATTATAGGTTAACCCAGTAGTGTATAAAGTAATTAAAATGAACCCCACTGTTACAGTTCAACATTGAAGTGATGAATACAGCATCAATAATTTACTAACTTTAATAAAATATTTAAAAAATATCTTGTGCTTAAAAGTGACATTTTGCGTAACACATACTTTTACCTTGGGTGCTTAAAGTACTTTCTTTTTTGCTAATACGTTTTAACTTCTACTTAGGTACAATGCAGGACTTTTACTTGTACCTGAGTATTTGTACACTGCAGAATTGCTACTTTTAGTTAAAGGTGGGGTAGGTAAGTTTGAGAAACCGGCTCGAGATACACGTTTTGTTATATTCCATGGAATGCTCTTAACATCCCGATAGCAATGAATATCTTAAGTGCTTGGACAAAAAATCCATAAAAAAATGTCATCTGTGGAAGCCGTAGTAGCCTACTGTAAAAAGCACGACCAATCATTTTAGCCGGCCCGGCTAAAATAACTGGATGGCCTACATGCCTGTCAGCCTTCCATCTGTGCACAAACTTATCTCGTGCCCTCATTGGTCATGTGCGCGTTCGTGTGTGTTGGAGGAGGGGCTCTGTAAGGAAGTGGCAGATTTTTTCCGGCTGTGTATTTTCAAATTCTAGTGTAGCCTACTGAGCTGGTTTCTCCAAAATTACCTACCCCACCTTTAATTCCCGACAACGATTGAAAAACATATTTGAGGTAGTATCAGTCTGGGTCAGGGATGGGGTTCTGCCGCGGTTCAGCTCTTTCTGTCTGATCCATCTTTGTCTTTGTTTGAGGCTCCAGAAATGGCTCTTCTAATCTAGCTAATTGCCGTTTCCCAGAGCTCGGCATTTAAGAAGAAGAGCTGGGTCACCAAACAGCCGTTGATCAAAACATCCTATTAAGGTGAAGAAACAAAAGACTCTCACAGTCCTAACAATGTGCCACTGGTGATTCAACAGTTTGCTCCGTGGCCACAAAGCATTAATTAGGGCAATAACTTCATGCCATTGCCGTTCTATAGTCTCCATTTCTGTATGAGTGCATCTATTTGGGCTCTGAAGTTTGCCGGGGACTCTGACTTGCCGAGTGTGCCACATTCCCTTGTCCCATGTGCAGATGTGTTATTGGCGTAATGAGGAAAATACTTTGGGAAAACGTGGGAGAGAGGCCCCCATACCCCAAAACTTTCCTGACAAAATAATATTCCTCATTGCGGTTACTACCTAACGAGAATTGACATAATTACTCGGGCCCATTTCTTGTCTAATTAGCACACTTCCACAGCGGACAGGGCCTAGCAGCGAGACAGGAGAAGGGAATCGGACAGGCATAGCGGTAGCAACACAAAAAGGGGCCTCTGGTTCAGCGTAATTAGGTGAGACAATGCCCCTGACTGTTTTGAGCTATGGCTGGGCTCAGAGCTGGGGCCGAGCAGGCGAGCGGACGCCCCGTGAGCAACGTCTCCCAGAGACCCTAATAAGCCCCTAATTGTCTTTTTGTGATTCACAGGGGCAGCACTGGCAGACATGAAGACAGCCCACTCTTGGTGTCCTGCAGAGAGCGTTTCCCTCGTCCAGCAGGACCGGAGAGATTTGAGTTGACTCTCCCAGGACCTTCACTGTTTGGCCCTCAAACTCAGGACAACTTGTGTTAACGTCCTGCGACAGCTTCCCTAACCTGGAGAGCTGCCAGCATGTTGAAGACAGAGACGCAGGGGCAGCTAGATTTCTTCCCAGGCAGCCATGGGGTGTCCATAGAAAAATGTCAGATTATTTTTCTGGTTTAATGGATGCTAAGAAAAAAATCTTCCAATCTTTGGATAGCCTTGATAGCTGTGTGAGAACATTTTATAATCATTTGAATATAGTTAGTCTTGGAATTAGACTTACATCTTACACATCCAGTAGACAATGAGCATAAACAACTTCTATTTTAAACTCTTAATAATATTCAACTGTTCTTTAAGTTTTGTTTTGGTTTCCACCAACTCCTCAGGAAATATCTGTCTCTTTAGCTTCTAAATGCTTCACTGTGTTCCCCAGCTATTTACTAGTTTGGTGCTAGGCAATTAGGGCTCATAAGGTTTATCAGTTTGTTTGTTTTTTACCAAAAAAGACCCCATAGAGCTGAGGTAAACTGTTGATAATCATCTGTGGGTTTGTCACTATCGCAACCCCTTTGCTATCAAGTATGTTTGTATAGAAATACTAAAAAGTAAAACTTTAATTGTGGGATGACAATCTTTTTCCAGATTCTGCCTATTTAAATTTGAAATCCATGTTTTCTTCCCACACAATGTTGTTAAAGCCATGGTGATGTTTGTTGTATATTAACGATATTAACTTAATTCAAATATTTAATTTTCCTATCCAGATCTGAACAATTTTTACGACTAGAATCACTTTCTTTTCCCCTTGCAGCTTAAGAAAACACTTAACCACAAGCAGCTGGACTCTACAGGCTGCATTTCATCACAGTGTTCACACACACACACACACACACACACACACACACACACACACACACACACACACACACACACACACACACACACACACACACACACACACACACACACACACACACCATATGTTTGAGGCTTCTTCAAATGGCAGGTGGTGTCCAGAAGACTCAATATTTCATCATTCCCTCTCTCTAACATCCCCTGCAGTCAAGGACTCTCCGCTCAGAGGACCGTCAATCCGATGTGCCCTCACTCCTTTAATTAGCTGTCAATTAGTGCAAATGAATCAACTGTTCGCCTAATTAAGCAATGCCACCAGGCAGCTCCCAGATACAGGCCATTGTGTGGCAGCATGAGAAAACCACAGCTAGCAAACTCACTTTGGATCAGGAGTGCAACTTAACGATCACACTGACACACTGTGTGCAGAGAGCAGAGTGTGTGTGTGTGTGTGTGTGTGCTACACACTTTATGCTACAATGATCTTGCAGAGCTTAATTATTATCCTAAATCATGTCGAGTTATTTTGTGCATCTTGAGCACCATGATGGCTTTAGTCCACACCGTTATGGATCTAGGGAAATATTGTTCTTTTAACTTCATCTACTGCCAGCTTCTGTTAATTGGCATATTCCAAATAATGGTATTTATTAGAGTATATAATTAACAAATACTATATGTTTTATTAGGAAATTGGGTGGTATAAATATTTTTGCTGAAATGAGCAAAAGTGATAACATTAATCCATTCAACATTTTAATAACCCTTATATAATGTAATTTAGTATTAAGTATCATCTATTTTTTTATATAATGACTACATGAGTGTTTGTTGTACATATATTTGTATTTTTACTTTAGCAAGTTTAAGTACATTTTTAGGTTCAGGACCTTTACCAGAGTATTTCTAAACTATAGTACTTCTTAAAAAAAAAGAAGAGATCTGAAGCCCCGAATAACCTTGACCTCTCAAACCTTTCTGACCTCTTGCTCAGACATACGACAAGATCATCCGACGCCAACCTCCACACACCTCGCCATCTCCGGATGAGGGGGAGAGGGTCTCCTCCTTTACTGACTCCTCCCTCTGGAACTCTCTCCCCCGACACCTCAAACACATTTCCCTCACTCCCCCTTTTGTTACATTACAATACATTTCATTTGGCTGACGCTTTTATCCAAAGCGACTTACAATAAGTGCATTGAAACCAACTCAAAAGCAAGAATCCTGCAGGCACATTTC
Organism: Trematomus bernacchii; assembly: GCF_902827165.1. NCBI lineage: Eukaryota > Metazoa > Chordata > Actinopteri > Perciformes > Nototheniidae > Trematomus > Trematomus bernacchii. The sequence goes on along the minus strand of NW_022987720.1, from coordinate 2,810,457 downwards.
CTAAGTATAAACCCAACCAGATTAAGTGCTACTGCGTTAGCTTCACTTAAAGCCAAATCCTTTCTAAGTACAATTTTTTTTCTAAATTGCACTCAAACGGTTGCTGTTTTTATCGTTTAAAATGGCCTTCGAGTACCTTTTAAGCGCATTACAAAATAAAAGTATTATTTTTAACCCACTTTCACGTTTAAAAAGGATATACAACAGACTCCCACACAAGCACTTAACTCTCCCTTTAGGCCTTTAATGTTTCTTAGTTTATCTAATCTCCCAAAGAGTTTCATGTGTGACCCTCTGGAAAGATTTACTTTCACCAAACATGTCACCCATCCCATGCCGGATTATTCAAACTGTCACTGTATTTGGTGATGCATTTAAAATATAAGCTCATGAGCATTTTCGGTATGATTTTCCATCTTTGTCTATAATATTTGTTCTCCTGGTGTCTGACCCTTCCTCAGTGTTAGATAACTTTCTCATTTGAGTGTGACATTTTTGACACTGATCAGAGTTGTGACTGAATTTGTATGACTTTCCTGGGATTAATACTCTTTGTTTTGCTCCCACTGAGACTGGAGAAAATGAAGTTGCCATGCAGTCCACACACTTCATTTACAGAGTTGAAATGTAATCTGTACAAACATCTATTCACTTCTGACTCTCAAGGCAAGAGCCTGATCATCTTGTATTCTTAAGAGACAGATCTTCTTCTTTCTGTTGCGTGAATACAATTCTGACATGACTTTGATTTCAGTCAGTTTGTCCATCAGAGGCATTGAATTAAGCGCTTACATTTGTTATGTATACAGTTATATATGATGGTTGCTTTTTTAACGAGGATGGATTTATAACCACAAAATAAATTCTCATTCTCACTTAAAAAAAAGGGACATGCTTCTTTGCACTCATACACACGATGATAATGATTGATTAATGAATCTGTTAAGGTGTTGGAAAAGGTCAAGTAGGCTACTAATTAAACGATCTACACCTCACTGTGCTTTTTTCTTTGTGTCAAGAGCATGAGCTGCATTTGTGACCTGAACAGTTAGTGCAGTGATAAATCAATTAGTAAAACATTAGATGTAAAAATATACCAAATGTTTGTTTTGGAAAGGATGCAGAGCCGTAAATTCAGGATTTAATAAATGCTGACGTCAAGAGGGGAGGCCACCCAAGACATGGAAAATAAATTGTTCCGAATATTATGAATCAGTTATTAGATTTTGTTGTTAAATTCTACTTTTGCAAGCTTTATTGAAATTGGGCAGGACTTGTCTCACCTTGATTTCCTCAAAATCAACAGCACAATTCTATATCGTCAAATAACTGCCTGTGATTAGTAAGGTACATGATTCTTTGCAGGAAATTAAAACAAAAGGTTTTGTTTACCTGCATAGAAAACGGTTGAAAAGCAGGTTAGTTGGTTTGACTCCAAGTTCATTAAAAGCTTTAACAAATGTTTGGTAAGAGGGTTAGGTGAGGTGTCAACTGTGTTTAGTATTTTTAGTAAAAAGTGTACTTGTTGGATTCCTGAAATCATTTTTTGGTTTCCACATGTACTTCCCCTTTTTCATTTAAGGATTTTGTTTTTAGATTATGATTACTTTGTAACTGTCATTATTTTAAAAAATGTTCAGGAAGGCTCCTGAGCTAACATCCTCTTGGAGTATCCGTCACTGTGGTTTGTGTGTTGCAACAGTTACCAGTCTGGTTTGTTATATGTCCTTTTGCATGAGTAATCAAGCTAGTTTCCCCTTAGGGAAGTATTAAAGTTGTGCAATCCACGCAATTCAACAAAAAACATTTTAAAACCCTTCTCCACACAGCCAGGAACACATAAATTGGCCCTAAAATAGTCAAATTCAACATTTGAGATGAAATATACTGGAACAAGCCCTAAAATCCTCCTCGGTAAAATTGTTCAATACTGCAGAACATCTTACGATTCCCTCCATACTAAAACCCCTCCCATTTTCCACCATCATCACAAAGCTTCATTGAGTCTGAAGCTGGTTCCCTGAACCACAGTGATGAGGAGATGCTTTGTGTCATGAAGAAGCAAACTCATTTTCAGGCACGTGGACAGTTCAGCCATGCTGCCTCCCTCCCTCCAGCAGCCACTCTGGACCATTACAGGCAGTAATTGTTATTTAATGGATTAAACATTCATCCTTCCTGTGCAAACTCCCAGAGGGCCCGACGACAGCCCCACCGTGTTCACACCGCTAAACATCCCCCCCACACACACTCCAGGCAACGCTCATTTGACGGCAGTGTTTGTGCTTAAAATTCAATTACCCACTTATTGATAGCTCTCAGGGGTGCTACAGAAGTGGACACGGTGCTGGTGGAGGTGTGGATGATTTCCCAGGAGGCCTCAGTCTGCTCCACACATCTCCAGCTGGATCTATTTCATGGCTTTACTCATCAGCGGCCGACGCAGATGGAGCAGAAGCAGCCGTCATACACCTGCACACACCAGCGCACGCAGACACACACAGACACAACACACAAACAAGTCATTTATTATTGTACATGCTGACAGTCTTAGAGTCACTAGACATTAAGTGAGCTATCTAATGGTCAAGAAAATGGCCTTTGAAAATATAAAATGAAATAAATAAAATATAAAAAGAAATGTATTCATATAAAAGAATATATCCCCAGAACAATTGACCTAACCTACAGCAGGAATATGTTTTATTTAAAAAAGGGTATATACACTACACTGTACATTATATTCTGAGTGTCAGTCTTTAACTGTTAGCGTACAATGTTAGTAATGTTTGCATTTTATTTACCCGAGTCCACCATTATTTCTCCACATTGTTATTTTATTAGTCTTATCTATTTTTGTTCTTTAAAGATTATATGATATTTCTTGTACTTTTGTCCATCATGAAAGGGACCTCTGTGATTTTGGGCAATGCAAGTGACATTTCCTTGACTAAATCTACTTTATAAAATAAATATTTAGTCCAAACATTACATACATTATATGATATCTAAAGAAAACACTACAAACGTTTGACCTGGGCGCACCACCCTGGCACATGAATGCAGCCTTGACATACATTATGAATGAATTCCTTACAACCAAATCGACTCCTTGGTAATCCCCCCATTCTCTGATAATGTGTAAAATTGATAATCTATAAAAACCTCCATATGTCTCCAAACGTTTTAAGGGAAAACTGTTGGTTTTATTGCTGTAGCTTTATCTCATCAGGGCTTGGCTCAGCACTGAAAGCCACAGGTAGCCCTACAGGTTAGCCACGCGTCTGAAAGTCCCCAGAGGAGCCTTGGCTTGCCGCTGGCCTCGTTCCCCCGCTAATTACAGCACTCATCTCCGCTCTCCCATGAGACGCAACCACTCTGATGACAAGACGCCGCACTGTTTGCAGCTCTGCATCAGCAGGCAACAGCTGGGGCCGCCGGCTGCACGTCAATACTCAGAGGGGGGGGGGGGTCGAGAAGGGAGTAATGACAATGTGTGTGTATGTTGGGGGAACCATGATGCATTCATTCACACCAAGCAGGGATGATTCTGTTGCTTTTTGCAGATAACTCTTGCTACTAGGCTGCCCCTTCTCAGATGATTAGGCAAGTAATTGGTCGCTTTACTCTTAGTCAAGTATTTTTTTATGTTTTAACGCTGAATGACTTACAAGAAACTCAATAGCACATTTTTGTGAAAGTCAAATTGGACAAAATTGTATAAATGTTAATCGATTTAGATTTTTTTTAAGGAGAGGGCAGCCCTAATTTCTTCTTAATCTGTTGAGATGTATTTCTGCTTTGACTCCAGAACTCAATAACATGCAGCCTGAGGTCAGCTATACCACATCATGTAATCTAACATGAGTTTTGATTGGAAAATAAAGATGAATCTTGTTGTCCTTTCATGTGACAGGGTCAGCTTACAGCCTACATGTCCCTAAGGATGTCAGGGGATCGATGAGCTCTGTACATACTGTACTCCTCGCAGTGTGATTGCTCTGACTGTTCATTAGCAGGACGCTGGGCTTTAATGGTCTGCACGCTTCTGTCGGCCGTAAATCTCCAAGACTCCACCCAGGTTTGCTCGCCTGTCTCATCAAAGGGCTGTGAAGAATGAAGTCAGTGTGATGAAAAAGAGAATGAGATTTATCTGCCTCCCTCCTCCTCCTCCTCCTCCTCCTCCTCCTCTTCAACGCACTAAGACGAGCTTGTGAGCGCAGAGAAATGACAAGTGGGATCTCGCCGAGACACACCCGTAGATGTGATGATGCCACTGGATGCGTTTGAGATGCTGATGAGCCTGCTGCTGGCCAAAAACAGGAACGTCAGTGTGTCTTTCTGCCATGTCCAAATTTCATTTAAAGGACACCTATCATGCTATATTTGAATAATATAGTGTAGGACCATACCTATATAAGGCATATTTATACTTCTTTTTTTTCAAAATACCAAACAGATCATGCATTTTAGCCATGCCTCATTTCGCTCAATTTGCACTTTTTTAACTCTGTTTTTGCAAGGGCAGATTCTGTGAGAACAGCACCATCTACAGGCCTGGCATATGTACTACAGCGTCTCCAGCGCTTTCGAACGGCAATGGCCGTGGCTGTCTCCTCCTGATTGGTGGAGTTGGCCCAATAGCCGTAGCGCCACTGTCCTGACGTCAGGACAGTGTTCAAATCTGGATCCGTTTTTATCAGATCCGTTGCAGCCCCTTTTTTAGAGATTTGGGTATGGAGGAAAATAGAGAGGGTTGTGTTTTCTGACACTTGGTGAGTTCCCTGGAACACCGGGGACACATATTCATGTATAAAAGATGTACAAAAGTGCATTTTGCATGATAGGTCCCCTTTAAGTGAGTAAAGCGAGACTCAAAGCAGAGGAAGAAAGACACAAGTGAGGTTTACTTTGTCTGTTTAGACCAGGAGGAAGCAAGAGACAGGCAACCGCCAAAAGGTACAAATCATGTGGTTGCAGCACAAATACATGCAGGCATTTATATACAAATATATATAGACACAGTAAGTTTATCTAAATATCCCTCCGGCATCACTTTACCCAAAAATCAAGCAAAGACCCACTATCTTAAAGACATCCTAATTCCTTAACAGCACTTGGACAGCTGGCTGAAATTGAACATGCACCACTTCACAATTATACTTTTTTACACTTTTCTGTGTTTTTATTCCAAGTTTCCTTATTGTGACATTTCTGTATCTGTGCAAAAACTCCTTTAATAGCCTCTTAAACAATGTTGTTTTTAGGGGACAACTTGACATTTGACTTCTATTATTACTCCTCCCTTCAAAGTTTTAATTTACTGTATTAGGGGCACCTTGTCTAATAAATATACGGATTCACACAAATGTTATCCTATGGAATTTCTTCACGGTAGGGCGTCACAGTAGCTCACCTGGTTTCGTCCTAAGAGTGTGTCCTTACTGCAGGGGCTCGGTATCAAATCCTCCTTGTGACCCTGAGCTGCATGTCTTCGCCTCTCTCTCCAACTGTTCTATCAAATCAAAGATGAAAACATAGAACAATATAAACAATAGTATGAAGTACAGTCATCAATTATCAGTTAGCCTGTTTTAAGTTAGATACTGAGCCACTTTCTTTGCTATTTTCCCCACAAAAAAAAAAACGATATTTTCTTCTTTTATCTAATTTTTTAAAAACCCTCTTTTAAATATACACCTTAATGATGATTGATGATTTTTTTTCGGGACCATTTATCAGATACCTAAATCTTATTTCATATATCTGCACCATATCAGATTTTTTTTTTTAATTGATCAATTCCATTTTTATTTTTCAAATATGAACAGCGCGCCCCTGTTGCTGGTCCTTCGTCAGTTGTATAAAGGCAATTTTGTAAATATTTCTTTATACGTTATTTCATTTCATATGCAAAAAAGCAGAATGCTAATAAATAACCTTATTTATTGTCTGATAAAACAAGCTGACAAGGATGAAAGTGCTGCATTAAGAGTCAGATTGAATCTCTCTTTGTATATTCCACCAATAACTATGCAGTAACAGCCACAACCTATCAACACCAGTCGGATGAATCATTATGATTATCTATTATAAAAAGACACCAGATATGTTTCAATGCAGGTTGCAGGTCTAGCTATTAATCTTTTCAGAGGGGCTAATTGTGAGAAAATGTTGTTTGACAGTTGGATGATGTCATGGTCTGTCCAGCGAGTGTGGGGCAGTGGAGAGTGAAGACATGTTGCTGCGACCCATTCATTCTGACCTTTTTCATGCAGTTCCAGGTCAAGAAATTTAGGTCAGAGAACAATGCACTCTCTCTGTTAGACCGTAGCGGGGTGCCAGAGACCCTCTCATGCTCCCCTCTGACCCCCAAGCCTTCACATCCAACCACTCAACACAACGTAACTTGGCAGACACATGAAAACACCCTGTGGATTTTAGTTGGGAGAGATGTTTCAGACCTTTGAATAAAGCAGGGTGGGGAGGCACCTTGTGGTTAGATATCACAACTACACTATCTATTTTTCTATCTGTGGATGATGAAGTCAAGTCTTGTGTTTGTGGGAATGTGGGGGTCTCAAAAAGAGTTACCTTCCACGATAAAAAAATAACACATCATTAATAATATATAGGCTGGTTCAGGTGTTTATAAGCAGGCATATTTACCCACTTCAAGAGGAGACTAAACAGTATTCAATTAGCCTACATTTTGGTCTATAAAATGAACAATTACAAATGAGTTGTTTAGTTGACTGACATTGTCAGACTAATACATTTTACAGCATGATCTACAGTGCTACAATTATTCAAGTAAATGCATTGTTACTTTGTAAAGATGTACAGATGGGTCATTTAAAATGTGCCCTGGTGGCCATTTTTAAAATGGAAAGAGGGTAAAGAGTAAATAAAGAAAATATATAAAAGGTGAAATTATAATCCTGTTAAGTGTTAAGTTAAACAAGTTAACAACACATTAAGGCTACCTACACAAGTGCATTCAAAATGATCCCAATGTACTGTATACAAACAGATCCCAAACAAACACTCTTCATTTTCTACAGACCTAACGTGGCAGCCTGAGCATAAAACTGATAGATAAATAAAGATGTCTTTCCAATAGCTTTACCGGAGTTAACCAGAAGAGAGGACACTGCTCGGACATTAAACAATAAATAAATAGCGGCATTAAACCTCTCACATTTTAGCAGCAGAAGAAATAATCACCATGTCAGACAAATGAACATGTATAACAATAAAAACTCCACAGCTGGCTTATTGCAGCTGCAGGTTAGCGTACATACATCCCAATGTGTTTGTTGTACTACTCACCTGTTTGATGAATGGCATGTTTTTACATGTATGAGGAAGTCCTGCTCCAGGCTCAGTCATCTCGGCCTTTGAGTTTTTCAAACATTTTGAGCTGAATACATCTCTGTAGTCACAAATACAGAGTCCTCTCACACACACCTCTCTGAAGGGAAGGTTCTGCAGTGGACACAGGATCCACCTGAGGAGCCACCATTCACGTAGCATTGTAGCTACACTACACCCACAATGTTGGCAACGTTTGTTTGTTTTTTTGTCTTCTTCTTTATCGGTTTTATGGAGCTGTGTTCAGATTGTTTATGTAAAAGAGTGACAAATTACAGACAAATATAAACATATTTTTTGGCTGCAGTTACATTTCCCGCCACTAGATGCCACTCCAGTTTGCTGCTTGATGACGTCACGTTTGTCCAAGTCAAATACCCTATGAGCGAGACTATTTCTCGCCGGGTGCGGTGGCGCGCGCCTGTAATCCATGTTACTGGGAGGCTGAGGCTGGCGAAGCGTTTGAGCTCAGGAGATCTGAGCTGCAGCGGACTATGCCGATCGGGTGTCCGCACTAAGTTCGGTATCGATATGGTGCTCCTGAGGGAGCTCGGGACCACCAGGTCGTCTAAGGAGGGGTGCACCGGCCAAGGCCGGAGACGGAGCAGGCCAAAGCCCCCGTGCCGCTCAGTAGTGGGATCGCGCCTGTGAATAGACGTTGTAGAGCAGCCTGTGCAATACAGCGGGACCCAGTCTTTTTAACAAAAAAATAAAATACTACAACAGCATAGACACTCAAAAATAATATTTTTCCACCACAGAGCAGCTTCATCACTGCCTTTTTATCTTCTTGTTCTCATGAAAAACCCTCGCGAAGCAGCTGATCTGCGGGTCCTACACTGCCTCCACCCGGAGGAAACCTGAAACTACAACACAATACTTTTTTTGACATGACGCACTTCTCAGTAACCAAGCTTCCTATCGGATATGATGAGTTTGTTTCACTTATCCTGTTAAATTGTCCCGTTTACATAGAATATGAAAAACGTGTTCCTATCCGTGTATGAAGTGGTGGCATGTAGATAATTAGATTTACTCAATAACTAAGCTTAAAAGTAAACTCTAGGCACTTGTACTTTTATTTAAAATGATGTGCAACTTCATATTTTTACTTAACTACATTTCAAAAGGAAAAAGTTGTAGTTATATTATAGTTATTATGATATAGGCTATTCATATTGGTTTGTATTTGTATACACAGTAAAAAAACAAACATATCTCCACATTTGGTGATTTTATTTAATTTGTCTGATAAACAGAATGTTAAATGTTCTTTTATGGGTTGATAAACTTCCCTTACTTTTTCAGATATATAAACTATTAAAAAAATAAGTACTATTTAGAAAGGGGGGAAAATACACATACATATTTGACTGTAGTTTTAATGCATGAACACATTGCTGCTACTGAAACGAAATAATTTCCCAATTTGGGATCAATAAAGTAGCTATCTATCTTTAATATAGTAATGGATTATAATTGCATTACTTTTAAAGATAGTAATTTATATATAGCAGTATGATGCTGAAGAATGAATAGAGAGGTATAGAAGAAAACAAATGTTGCCCCAAAATACCTGAAAGTATTACAAAATATTAGCACGTTTCAGAAACTCTCCCAGTAGAACTCATGTGATACAGCAGAGTTTTCCTCATCAAAAGCATGGGAGCCTGCCTGCAGGCAGCAGTCTCAGGACACCTCCACTCTCAGGACAGGAAGTGCATGCACGCTAAGAATTACAAAATAAAATCGCCACTATCAGTACAACGCCACTTTCGGAACAGGAAATGCACGCAAATACAAAATAAAAACGTACTGACACTTATTATATACATATGTATATATATATAAAAATAGGGACACCTTGTATTGTTTACTCTCAGTACAGCACCACTTTCCAAACAGGAAATGCACACTAGTACAAAAATAAAATCGCACTGACACTTATTATCTATATATATATATATATATATATATATATATATAAATAAATAAATAATGACATCTTGTATTTTAGTTACGCCCGCTAGACAACAGTGGAGGGTTCGAGAAACAACCGTGTTTGCCGGGTGCACCGCGGCGGGACCCCTGAGTCAGACGGTGCGTCTTGGTCACGCTTCATATCGGACGGCCCGGGAAGGAAGAGACTCGCAGAGTGGGGGAAGTCCCCCACCCCAACGCAGCACACCCTCCCGGCCATCAAAGTCGGACCCACAGTTCGGAGGAACCGACCGCCAGAGCACCGGCACTAGGCCGGGCCGGTGGAGGCCCTCCGATGGTGGGTCGCGTTTGCCATTCGATCAGTGAGAGGAAAGGAGAAAAATGCAACAAAAATTGTCAAAATCCGTTAATATATGGATGAGTGTGGGGGGGAAACGGCTGGACACAGGCCGTGGGGGAACACCCGAGACTGGGCAGTGTCCCCGGTAGAAGGAACCGGGTGAAATAGCCAAAAAAAGACAAATTAATAAAACCGGGGAAAAGTGAAAAAAAGTGTCCGAAAATAGGCACTCGTGAGGCGGGCAGAGTCCCCTGTCAACTCCCGTTACATTCCTCCATGGTGTCATTAGAGCGAAAAATGGCTAAGTCAACTTTTACGAGAACCAGGCTGGGGGGGTCAAAAGGGCTTGATCAAGGCCGACCCAAAGTGCATGGTGAGCGGACTCATCACCTCCGTGATGAGTCTCCATTGTGATTTGAAAACTTCCATCAGACCAGTCCTTCGGGGGATGTACTGACAGTGGAGGTGTCCTGACAGTGGAGCCTACACCGGAACTGTCCTGAGAGTGGAGGCCTGCAGGCAGACCCCTCTCATCAAAAGAGACACCAAACACTGGATCAATCATTATTTTATTTATTTGTTAAATTACAATGGTTAAAGTTCGTGGTCTTCTGGGTGGTAAAGTTCGCTCATCAGACGGTAGATGTACGACGGTGCATGTCCTCCGATGTTAGAGATGAACAGTGTGATGAGTTCAGGGGGGACATAGTCAAAGACCGGACAGTGCACGTTCACCTTTGAGAGAATCTCACCTGAAATACAAATTGTAAAATGTGAGTTCCCCAGAAAATGTACTAAAAGAGGTACATACATTTTCAAAGTTTCAAAGTTTATTTTCTAGAAATTAATAGTTAGTTGATTGACTGTTAATAAGCACTTTGTAAGGAATGTCAGTTACCTTCAGTGAAAGGAAGCACTTCATGTGGAGAGACAAACTTATGGAAGGTATCTTCTTCATTCGGGAACTAAGGACACAAAATAGTTTTATCGTCATTTTGCTGTCAGCAGAAATTACAATAATCTGTCAAACTAGAGAGTGTTCTTACTTGAGGCGAGAGCTTGAACATGGGAGCACAAACAATCAGCGGTGTGGAGTGGTGCTTGGCGGCGAGGGCCAGGGTGTGCGTCCCGTTGACGGCCCTCAGACCTCCGTTGGCCAGAACTGTCTGCGTCCCGATGATCACCTGTAAGCAGATTTCCACGCAGGTTAAACCGCATGCTCTGACATGACTGTTTTAAAGCCTTCTTTGGTGTTAAATACCTTATTAACTCGAGACATGACTGCAAATATGGCAGCGTCTGCGATGACGGTTGTTTCAATTTCTGCTTTTGAGAGACTGGTTGCCATCTCATGTCCCTGGTAAGAGGTGAACAAATCGGATCATTTAATCATTAATCTCAAAAACACCATTTGTTATTGTTTTTACTAGCTAAACGAAATCTCTAGATTTTCAAACCTGGCAGAACGGGGCGCACTCTGCCACAATGACGTGGAACTTGCGTTTGCGTGCAGCGTCCTTCAGGAAGGCCTCCACGGTGCGAGAGCGGCCGATGGTCATGATGACTTCGTTAGAGTGGATGTGCTCCAGGGCCTGCATCGAAATGTTGTCAGTGGTTCCCTCTGAAAAGCAAAGTGGTGAAGGGAGAAGCAGCAAAACGTTTTATCCTCACAGAATTAACACAGACATCAAATCAATTGTATGAAAACCAGCTGACGGATAATGACCTGATTTAAAAAATAACAATAACATACCCAGCTCGGTCAGCAGCTCATTGATGGCCTCGATGACGTTTGCTTTCAGAGCGGAGAAATGCTGCCCGAAGTTCTCCTCGCCGAGTTCTCCAGACGTCAGCAGCTTGTGGAGAGATTCCTGCTGGTCCGTTTCTTCACTGCTGCCTCGAGATCTGCAAGAAATTATCAAATAAAATACAAACATCTTATATCTCTAAACACAACATGTACTCTTTCAACATTCATTTCCTTTTATTTGATAAATATCTTCTTATGAACATTTTAATGTCATGGAGACCAAACAACTTCATACCAGAAACAAGAAGAAACCATAATAAAAGCAAAAATGTCCTATCAAATATAATGGGCATCACTTTGACTATAACTTATCAGCATCTACTCACATGATTCTTGAGTGTAGGTGCCTCTTATGTGCAATCAACTCAGATATATATTATAATATTGGGAGTGTGTATAACCAATGGCTTTAATCTTTAACCTCTCCAGCCCAGTGACTTTAACAGCCGTCATACTGTTTAATCCTCACCTGGCATATTCCTCTCTGATGATCTTTAACACCCGTCTGATCATGTTTCCAACAGTGGTCTCTGAAGGCTGGGCGGCAATCATTCTCCTCCCCTCTTTACGGATTATTTCCATCAGATCACCTGAAACCAAGTTCATTAGTTTGGAAAAATGTATTCTGAAATGTTAAAACCTCTGAGGATTGAACTATTATAGATGACAGTATTAGTATCCATCATTGTTTACTATATGAGAAGGAAGTGTGGCCAACACCATCTTTCTTTTTTAATTTACAAAGTTACACCTAATTACCTACTATTAAATTTATCATTGCCTTTAAAAGGTCCCATATTATACTGTTTTTCATCAATATATTATAGGTCTCAGATATATACAAACATGGTTACCTTGGTTGGTTATTGGCTAATGGTCACACAAGCCAAAAAAATATTATGACATCATAAAGTGGCCAACATCTGATCAGCTCATTTTCAGACAGGTTTTTATATAAATGGATCAGGACTAAAAGTGAGCGAAGCTTTTTTTCTTGAAACTTTCAGAATCAGAATCTGTTTACACATGTTTATGTATAAAAGACATGAAAAAGTGGATTTTGTCGAATAGGTGACCTTTAAGAATTAGAAATACTGGATACATACTTGTTAACATCGTTTGGTTATCACATTATCTAGATCTATCTATCTAACTATCTGAACATATAGGTAACTACGTCTATTTGCTCGCTCAGCAGTTAACTGACAAACTCCTTCCCTTGAACAACAACTAGCCTATATATTGTACTATACTATTGAACTCACGAGAAGTTACTATAAAATAAGTAACCACATTGTTGACAGCTGTTGTCGTCGTCACAACAGGTTTGACAGAAGTCCTCACTGTTCAGCTACGACAGCAGCAACTACGTTAGCTAGCTGTAATGTTGAGTTAAACAGTGAATCAAAGGGAGTAGCATGAATCACCTGCGCTACTCCACCGAGGCTGGGCTGTGATTCTGCGGAGCAGGGACGTCGTTTCTCGGGCTGTCTCGGCCGAGCCCCGCAGCGGTCCCGTGCCGCAGCCTCCACGCTTCAGGTCGGACAGAAACGCTTCAATTCTCTCCGTCAGGTCTATTTCTTTGTCTGGGCCCGGCATAGTTGATATATAAAGGCTTGCTGTCAGTTTAAAGGCTCGACAACTGAAATATTTCTACCATGCAATGTTTTGACCATGAGGAAGTACTTTCGGAGTACATCCGGGTGACTACAACTGCGCTTTCATCTGATTGGTGGACTGCTGCACGCATCAATTCTGTGGTGTGTTAGCAAACAAGACATTCTGAACAGGTTTAAAGTGTTTACATGTTAAAGTTAAATGTCAATACAATTATATTGTTGGTGTGAGTTTAATTGTTCGTGTTTTTCGATGTCTGACGAGGCCAGGCTAAACAAAACAAGCAGAGAATATAATGAGAGCCAAACACCGTTGTAACATCCAATTCTGTAAATTCTCCTTTATTTTTCTCTTTTGAAATAGATGTGAAGGAAAGGAAAAACATTGACGCATTTAATTTAACTAATAGAAACACATTTTCAAATTGTCCAAGAGTATTTTTAGATGTTTATTTCAGTTTCATGAGTTTAATTTAGTGCTATGACGTATTGGTTATGTTCATAAATGAAGTCTGGTTGAGTTGTCTTTAGGGGCCCTTTCCACCTATAATCCAGTTGTTTTGTGTGTATTAATATGTCTCGTAACTTTCAGATTTATCTACTTGTGTCAAAAAGGGTAACTGGGAAACTATTGACACGAAGGGCTGTGGTGGATGTTATAACCAGATAACTCATTGTAGGATTAAGGCAGAGTCGTTGTAACAGGTTAGGTAATTGAAGTCTATAATTTTCCTCAAACAACTTCATGGTTTGCCAAACCAAATATTTTCTGGCAAATTGAGAAAGTAATGAGTCAGTCATTTATAATGGATTTCAGGCTTACCCATCCCTAAACCTAACCCAATGTTGCGTTCCTCTGAGGGTTCATCTTGAGACAGGATGTCCAAAACATTCCTTTGATCTAAATTGATGGGAAATAAAACATATTGGTTTATACTCAAATGTGTATTTGGTCCCGTTACTTTTCTGACCGACAACATGGATAGCTCTTATTTCATTCTTAAATATATATCGATGGCCAACTTAGATGCATCAGAGTAAGAAAATAAGCTTACTCACCATGTATTGTGGAGCTGTGATAAAACATGAGCAACAATGAGCAGCACCATCAAATAATTGTATTAAACACTGTGTCTTAATGTATTTTATTAATATTATGAATATTTTAAACTTGAATTCACAATAGTGTTATATTACAGCCTGATTGTTGTGGGATAAACAAGTTAGACCACACCATTACTAATGTAAATCCATCCAATATTTTATTGAGTAAAAGCCCAACACAAATTTACAAAATGTATCAGTCAACATAAAAATCATTGATTGCGCACAATGCGCATGTTCATTGTTAAAAATGTTCCCATGACAGATGCCTCAATTAATCCCTTTCTAAAACAATCTGAATATTTGCAACCACCCACCTTCTCATGTAACCCAAACCTCAAAAGTATTCTAAAGAAAAGAAGCACGCTGGATGGATCGCCACTGTAATTAGGATGTGATATTTCAAAAAATGCTAGATAATTAAATATACGAGTGTGTAAATAAAAAGGGGCGCACGACTGAAAGGGAATTTCATAAAGTGTTTGGATTGCCTTCTTCACATTTCCTGTCAAAAGCTTTATTTCTGATCTGACAAAAGAAACTTGCACAACTATATATGAATTGAATCATAAAAGTCAGGTGATTAAATTACTTATAGCCATGCAAACAGTATAATGCTGCAACCTCATCCTAAGGACAAGGTGTTATACTTTTGATCGATGACAAATTAATGATCAGGTGTTTCAAAAACAAAACTACAACGTGCAAGAGATCATAGCAGTGACCTAATTTATAAATGAGAATATTGCTGACAACTCAAAATCCCCCCCCTCCCGAAAATATACCTGTAGAAGCAACCAAGTAGCATTTACAATATGAAAACAAACTAAAGACACGGTTAAATTTAGCTACCAAACAAGTATGCAAATTAGGTGACATAACACAGAAGTTCAGTGGTTGCTAATTTTCTCAACAAAGTAACAACAAACCACTTTTTCAAATAGCCTTCACTTGATAAAAGGGCAGCAAGGATGTAGTTTGCTTGGCATGGCAAATCATGTGAATATTAACAGAAGGGCAAAAGACATTCACTCATGGCACATCCATTCAACTGAGCTCAAAATCAAACACAACTGTTCAACTGGTTGAAGGAACAAGTTCTTATTCAGTAGACTGCAACATTCAAAACAGTGCAGACAGAAAAGTGAAATACCATGAGATGGATGCATCACACTAGTGCAGTGACATACGCCTGCCTGGTCTCACAGTGCATTTCTCCCTACAGCGCTTTTCATGTTTCAAAACACTAAATAAGCAGGTGATTTATTTTTTCAGAGGACAACCTTGGTTTCTTTTACAGCCTTGAAACTAGAATTTGAGCCCCTCAACCCCACTCGCTGTTGTTTGCTGAAGCTAGTCCAAGGAGGGTGGATGTTGGGATGTGTTGACTGACTGGCAGGCAGCTTCCCGCGGTGTAAGGAGCCACGAGCCGC
The DNA here is from genome assembly GCF_902827165.1 of Trematomus bernacchii. NCBI lineage: Eukaryota > Metazoa > Chordata > Actinopteri > Perciformes > Nototheniidae > Trematomus > Trematomus bernacchii. Next base: position 2,794,839 of record NW_022987720.1, on the reverse strand, counting down.
TTTACTCGATCAGCTTCTTTGCCTTGAAGAAGCGCCGCAAGTAGAAGACCTGCCATGTAGCCAGGCCAATGAGACAGCACATGGAGAATATGCTGAAGTACAGCACACGCGTGTTGGTGGACTCTAGAGATGGGGGGAAATAATTAGGTAACAGTATTATTGATCGGGGACAAAAACATTTAATTTAAGTTTCATTCCCTAAAACCTGATACTTGTCAACAATGGACAGACACTTTGTTTTTATTAATCTTATATTTCACTACTACTAATTCACGATTGAAGCTGCATGTTAAATACTAGCAATATGGGAAAAGCATTTTCAAACTGCAAGACTGTCAACCATAAACTGACATGCTAGAAATCATCGTCAAAGGAAAAAATCCAGGGGAAAAAATGTAGGCGCTGTGACCCCTCTTGAATTGTACATCAAACAACAACCATCAATAGGGCAGGAATGTACAGGTAGCTGTGGGCAAGCAAAACAGGATAAAAATATGGCCTAATCTTAAGTGTCTGCCCGATTTAAGGAAACTAAAAACACATGCAAGGAAGATTTTTAAGTACTTGCTCAGCTCCAACTTCATGAATTGCATTGTTTTATTACCATTGGTGTCCCGCATCTCCTCCTCTCTCTTCTTCATGTAAGCAAAGTCATTGACGATGGACTCCGACAGGTCCTCCAGTCGCCTCAGCTCCACCTCGAGAGGCTTCAGCTTCTCCACCTTGGCAATCTGGATCGACAAAACAGAAATTCACAAATTCAGCAAAGTGATGGCAGAGATGTCAATGGTTAAACGTTTTCAAGCAGTGCCATTATATACTTTGTCCAGCAGGGGTCGGTCTTGGGCTTTGTATTCAACTCAATTGTATTGTACAGACACATACCACACATCAAAATTGTGCCTCTAGGGAATGTACACACCTCAGGGTGTTAAAACAAACTTTGTTTTGCTATTTGCTCCCATTTATTTACACTGGTGAGAAGGCTGCCTTTGAACTCTGGTGTGAACTGAACAGCTGCACCCACTGAGAAGGTGGAGCAGAGAACAGACCAAGCATTATGAGATACTGATGAACGTGTGACGTGTACAAATTAAACTGTGAATGTGAACTAACTTTTAAGAATTTTTGGCAAGTTGTGGCAAATATTTTCCCTCTAGAATGAACTTTTCTTCTGTGAAGTGTTGATAATGCAGGACAGGTTACAAAACCTGTTCAGTGACTAGTTTACCTGTCAGTCCATGTGACTTATGTCAACTTGTGACAAATTTGTGTGCGAAGCGTAAAACTAAAAACAGAAACACCACATTGGTCTCTCTCTTCCCTGGACTAAATTGACCTTACTCTAGCCTTGAATTGTGCAATAGCAACAGACATGGACATTTTCCAATATTGCATTTGCAAAGGGAAATGTGCCTGATGCCAATGACCACATGCAAAAACATTGTGACAGGCAGGAACTCTTTCAGGAAATGTACTAAATACCAAGACATCATGTACCGGCCAGTTTGCAAATGTGCTCAAAAGTAACACACCCTTCTACGTAGGAGAATACAATCTCAGCTCCACCCTCTTGGCCACAGACAGGAAAGCCCACTTGAGCTTTCCCTGAACATCCTCCTCCTACACACTTGCTCACTGAGTGTGAAAGAACATCATTAGTGCACCATGTGTGGGAAGGGGGGCGATTCTCAGCAAACAGTGCTTTTCATCACTTCTCTGCTTATTAAGTATTGCCTAGAAAAGCCACAGTGGAAAGTGAAATCTATTCTCTGAAGAAATGATGATGCACAACAGTTGTGCCTATTTAGGAAAATATGAAATCATTTTTGAGGCAAAGAACCTCCTTCACTGATGTTCCTATTTATACACACACAGGGATTTCTTGATGTCATTATCATGTTTTGAGAATAGACGCATGCCATGCCAATGCCACTAACGCAGCCCTAGGCACCCACATTGCTGCCGTCAGCCACAAGTATTTAATGTGGCCAAAAGGTACCAGAGAAGAATGTTCTTGTTTCCAATCCTCAACTTGATTTATTAATCTCATTAAGTCATTGCATAGTTTGATGTTGTGCAACAACAAGGAAACAGTGAAGGGATTGTATGTCTCTTGCATCTCTTCAATGGGAATTTATTTAGTTTGTAATGATAGTTTGATGAATGACTGCCTCTATCCTGACGAGGGATGGAGGCAGCAAATTTAACCAAGTGGTTGAGTCAGCAATTTTGGTATTTAGAACATTTGGGTGCATTCTCACACAGGCTCGGATATGCTGGCCATTGGTTGAAATGAACCTCTAGCTTATTCGTTTTTCAAACCTGAATGTGTAGTGAAACCTAGGATGCGATCAAAATGACTTTTATGCTTAGGAAGGTTCTAACCGAGTGAAATGACTCAGAAATCTTAAGTCGAAGCCAGGAAAAGAGCAGGTCAAATTCTCTAAATGCTAAGGAAATGTGCTTCAATGCCTTCTGCCCTTCTAGACCAGCCTTAACTAATAGAAAAACGATAATGCTGTCCCACAGTTCCTAGCGACCGCACACTTTAGGGGTGTGATTGTATATTGGTTAGGATATACTTACTAGAATTGTACGCCATTGAGTGTGTCAAGGTATCTATTTTGTATGCATTATAATCAAGTTGCTCTAAAAATGAAAAACAGTTGCATAATTTAAGTGCAGTCGTATTTGCGTAACACTATGGTTGGCTTCTTCTTATTCTTTATGAATTGTCACTCCCCAATCCTAATGTTTTTGAGATCAAGGTCAAGGAAATGCGGTTCGGAAAAGAAATAGGATGTAATTATATTTGACTATTCTACCACAGTCTAGTAGCTGCAGACAGAACGTCTTTATCTGCAGTGTTTGATTTATACTAACAAAAGTAAGCAAATCGTTTTGAATCCAATGCTTACCTCTTCATAGTTTTTGGCTTCCACACCATGCTTCATGTCCAGATTGACCAGCTGGTCAGGCACTCTTCCAGTCCCTGATTAAAAGAGCAGACATTTTAGCATATCATGTAATTAATTTGTATAGAACAATTAAATTGCAAAGATGTTCTACCTTTCCTATGCAGATGTAAATCATACATAAAACATGCCACCATTTTAGAATTTCCATAAAATCTTTCCATATGACCACAACAGAAATATCACCTAAGGGTCAACACATGTCACTGTATGTGTTGTTAGTAGTTGTAGTATGTATATCTATTATTGAAAGAATAATGTCATTGCATTTGTTCATAAATGTTGTGCAAAAAAAGTGTCCTGGTTTTCACAGTTAACACACTTACCCATGGGTGACTTGCTCTCAAAGCACACTTCAAACATGTCATAGTCCTCTGTGGTGAATGCAAACTTTCCTTTGATTGCATCTTCCTTGGAGTAAAGAGTGTGGCTGGAGGAATCTGTGATCTAGAAAGAAAGGCAAAATATGTACATTAATAAACTTAATTTCTGAAATCAATTAATATAAAAATAAACCCTCCATCAAAAAACGCGGGTCAATTATACTCTGGTTACAGCATCTGAAAACTGGGGATTTACTGATATTCATTTTATATAAGGTGAGGTGATTGCATAAAAAAAGCAATTTAAGGATTTCATCTTCAATTCTTTGAAATTATATTGGGCATTTTGTTAAAAACACTCACATTTAGATTAAACTATTTACAAAAATTGTAAAAAATATAACTGACTTGTAGCCCAAATAAGCTGCATGAAACCATTGTCAAACTGAATACCGGAAAACCCAGAAATGTTGGTTTACATTTCACAGCTGTTAGAACATGGAGACTATTTTATAGAACTACATCAGAAATGTTTGTACGATGATTTAACGGGATCATAATAAAGTGAGGACAGATGCACTTGTATAATAAATGGAAGAAATCTTGAGACCTAAGCATTTAAATGGATAAATAAGAGTCTATTCAAGCTGTCATTGTAGCTGAGGTGGCTAATGTGCTAATGCTAGCTTGAGACTGCATTAGCTGAATGGCCAGTAAGACTGACGTGTAACAGCAGCAGAGACAGTGACGGGAATACTTCACATGATAAAACACAAAATAACTGTCACATTTACACCTACAATGTGTGATAAAGAGGACATTAATTGGCGCCAGAGTAATTTGAGTTTATGTCAGGATGAATTCTTAAAGGATAAGGTTGGCAAGCCCTATCGTTAGCTAGCTTATTAGCAGCTAAAACCAGGAAGACGTGTTTTTCGGGGCCTTGGTTAGCTACAATGCTAACAACAGTTGCACACACTTCATCCGACCCCTATTGACAGTTAAGACTATTTTAACAACATATATAGATAGTACTTGTAACTGCTAGCGTGATAAAACATAGACTTTAACACACTGGCGTCATTTCGGCCTCAGCACAGGCTGGTTAGGTTGACTGGAGCTAGCCGCAGGTCTGTGCTTACCTTCAGATTAGTTTTGGTGTTCGCCTGTTCGCTTATTTCATACTCCCCCGTGACGAGGACGTCTTTGTGGATCTCCTCCCGTAAACACTTTCTCGAGTTGACCGGTAAAAAGAAAGAAATTGAGAATACCGATTCAATAAGAACCGGTAACAACAGTAGCGCAGCAAGTCGAGCCATGGCTACCCCTCAACCAACCGACCAACCAGCCCGTGCCAGCCAAACAGTTTAACGCCGAGTTCCAACTCACACAGCCGGCCGGATGGCGCTCTGGAGCGCCGCCACTGACCCGGAGGAAGAACTACCATCTCTAACTAACGACTCTCCTAGGTTACAGTGAGATCACTGAGGACCAATGCATTGTATGGACAGTTGTAGTCCAGCAGCCTCACGTGTTAGTGATTTTAAATTATTACAAATATCGATATTTTATTGTGATTGTAGTAATGTGTTTGTATGTGATTGTAGTATTTATTACATGTACAGCACTTTGGCCCGACCAAAAATCGCTTTTAAATGTGCTTTATAAATAAACTTTGATTTGATTTGATTTGATTTGAAACATAATTAAATTGGTAACGTTTGAAAAAATATCCAGTACATTAACTCATTGCTATTGTAGCCTACTTAAGTAAGTACACTTTTGCAGTAGGCTACTTGCACCTCTTTTGGATACTTCCATTGTATGCTAGGCCTACTTATATATTCAGTGATGTAAAGTAACTAATTACATAATTTACTCAAGCACTGTACTACTTATGTACAATTTTTGAGGGACTCATACTTTACTTGTACTTTACTTGAGTTACTCAGGTCAGTTTTTCAAAAAATTTAAATTCACCTAATTTAGATATATTATAAATGAAGTAATGAAAAGTAGCCTGTCCTTTAGCCCGTCGAGCTGCAAAACTAGTGATGAACACATTTATTAATCACTCATTGCAATTGTGGGTACCACTTTACAATAAGACTATACCTTATAAAGGGTTTACGAATAGTTTGTAATTCATTTATCAATTAAGTTGGGAAAACTTTATAAATCATTAATAAGCTTTTATAAGACATGAGATAAACAGGGCAACTGTGACCGGTTGCTTGCCAAATAGTGAGCTCACAATTATCTGTACTGCTAAGCCTTATTAGAAATGGTAGTAACTCATTAATACATGGGAATGTGTTTAACACTTTACAACAAGGCTCCCTTTTGGCAGTTATAAATGTTAGTAACTCATAAATAAATGGTCATAAAGAGATGCCAAGAAACATCAAGATGGATGGGGGGAGAATCAACTCAGTGAACAACAATATGTATTGTAACCCTTGTTATATAAGCACAGGCGGAGCCCTCTACTGGACTCTATGCTGGCTGATGAAGAAGACGAAGTAAGCTAGGTAGCCAATATAAGGCTTAGTCATCTTGCCAAATAGTGAGCCTGTGTTGACGTATGAAAACTATTTTAGAACTGGTTTATAAATGGTTCTTAATGATCAATAAAGTGTTTACAACCTAATTAATAACCTAATTATAAACCCTTTATGAATCCTTTATAAGGGTAGTCTTATTGTAAAGTGGTACCCAATTGTGTAATATAGCCGAATATACAGTATATGACTTTGACAAGGGGCATTCTTCAAAATTAGTACATTGTATACTTTAATTTAATCCTTACACTTTATATTTGTTATACTTTGTACTATGATTTGAATACAGGGCTGTAACTTGTAACAATAAAACTTCCACTTAAGTTAAATATCTTAAGCATGAAGCTCTTTTTTACCTTTCAATCCCATCTCAATGTTTTCATCAGTAAAGCTGGCTCCAGTGTTATCTCATGATGCCACATTAAACAAGTGGTCTTATGTGTGCAGAGTTTGGAGGGAGGGATGATCTTTGGCTACTCTTTTATGTTAGTGTGGGGGGCCCACCTGAACAGAGGACAACATATTGTCAAGGAGGAAGTTATCGACAAAAAAAGGTGTACACAGAAGGTACGAATATGTTCCACCATTATAGAAAAGGCCAAGCAATGCAATAGAACAACACATCATGGTGAGATAAAAAAATAGCAGATGCTTTTACAATATAACATATTTACTAAAAAACACTTTGAGACAACCACAGGATTTTAGAACATTGAGCCAGTGGGTCAAAAAAGGCCATATTCCTTAGAATAATTAAATGTGGGAAGACATGTGCGGACATGTTAAGTTGATAGTGAAAGTAGTGAGAACCATATGTTTAGGGGCTTTTACTTATTTAAAGAAAATAATAATCTTAGATGGAATGGGAGTTTAAGGTTTATTTTAAAGTGAGAAGAATTCCCCTTTAAAAGTCTGTTCTTGTTTTACTCCAATCAACATGAGATTTAATCAAAATTAAGTGTAAACCTGTTTTTCAATAATGTCTAAACGACCATGCTGAATGAGCAATAAGTGATTTACTTCTGTCATTGTACATATTTTAAACCTGCTCCCATAGAGAGATATACATACTGCAGTATTAAGATTAGAAATCGTATATTCATTTTGTTGGCTTTGTCCTCTAAATATTCACCATATGCCTATTGTTATTTACAGACTTTCACTGCTCATAAATGTCTTTAACATTACAGCAATTGCAGAATAATACATACTGCATGTAGTATTATGGTGAATCTTTAAGTTAGAAAGGAACAGACATATCATGCTCGTTGTTGGATGGGGTATTTAAAAAAATCCCAAAAGCTATTGTTTTTCTGTCAGAAGCTCAGGGATGACCCAATTACATATGATAAAGCTGTCCAGTTTCCAGGGAAACATCCTTGTTACTGATCCCACGAGACGAGACGCGGACACGCTGCTGTGTGTGTGGAGTCTGGCACCAAGTGAACAGCAATTATTGGATAGAGAAATCCCCCCAGTATTGTAGCTTAGTGCGTCAAATAACTGCTAAGAATAGCACGTCACACTCCTCCATGCAACGATGCTTTTAGGCTACAAATTAAAGTTTCATATGTGACTACTTTTACACTTTAACATCTCCTAGCACTTTCAGTGATTTTCAATCCTAAAGTATGTTCTGAGAAACATTTATCATGGACTAAATATTTCTAGGGGTGAGGTTTAGTTTTATGGAAGTATACGTCAATGCTTTTACTATCTATTGACTAACCGCTTATCACCTCTGGGCACTGGTTCAGAATTGCATGTCATAATGAAAGTCCTTCTTCACAGAGAAACACTTCCTTAAATCTGCATGCATGCTGACGCAAGTGTCTACACACCCTTTAATCAATTGCTCACTATGCAAACACAAATCAGACCATACACTGATAAGAACAAAGAATCCAAACTGAGTTCAAACCTAAATCTGACTGGTCATGCATGAACACACAGACTGTGCTGTCTACATTTTATATTAAGGACTATCAGCAGTGTGTCAGATGGGTTAGTCTCACCCTGTTGAAAGTAAAACAAATACAGTTAGGTTAGGGGCAGAGGTCATTTTCCTAAGTGTATGTGTAGTTTGGTGTCATTTGAATGTCATATAGACCGACTTTTAGCCACAGGGGGAAGACGCTTATGTATTTGTGGTTTTGTAAGCTTTCATATCCTTTCTGGATAAAAGAAATGCATCAGAGGATGGGTTTCTGTGAATATGGAGCTGAGCCAGCTCTTGTCGTTGTTGCATGTAGGCGAGCTCGGCTGTTTCATCATCTACGCTGCTTTGCTCACATTCACCCAGGCAGGGATCTGTGTCTGTCTCCCTCCCTGCTATCCTCGTGTACTCATCATATTCATCTCTCCTCCTCATCCCCTCTCCTCACTCTTACTTCCCCCCCTCTCTTTCTATCATGCTTACGCTGCCTGGTTCCTCCCCTGGGTTGCAGCACCGACGCAGGTTGGCGTCATAGTGGTCTAATTTTACTGCTGTTGATGCTGATGTTAAAAGAAGCAATAGGCACCTGCTATTTCTGCTGCTACCCTTCTCCCTGGGGTTGGCAAAGAGGTATTAATAGACAGAGTTATTAGGGGCTGCATCGTCGCACATAGAGGCTTTATTGAGGAAAAGGGGCTCTGCTTTTGTGCTAAGGAAAACAGAATGAGCTGTTACACAACAGCACAATGCTAACAAAACAAGAAGCTTTGTAGAAAGCACAGTTTCAATCCAAATGTGTTGTGCAAGCAAGAATTAAGGAAGTATCATTGTCCTTTTTCAACATTAAATGATATGTATTTTCATTTGGTGATGTTGTACTTTTGTGGAGCAGGCATGTATTGCATAAAAAAGGTGTGTCTCCACTTGAAGGCCACAAACGTCAGAGTGCGTAAGTTATTGTGCTGATAGTCTCTCACCCCGGCATGTGCCTCACGTTCACACACCACGCACTTCCTGTGAAAAGACATTAGGCAATCTGCGTTCTGATGAGTTTACACATGGTGAAATATTGATTAAAGTTGAAATGAAAAAGTTGGGTGGCAGAATGACAATTACAAGGGAGCGGCGGGAATGGTTTGATGACCAACTATAACAATTATCATGGAATTAAAAGATCACCTGAAGTTACCGATTGCGTCACTACAACTAACCTCTGGTTTCATTCGAAATTCAATTCCTTACAGACTGTTTTGTTTGGGGTAATTTACTGTCTTCCAGTTTCTAAATTGTTCTTTTAACCACCATTTTCTATTTAGAAATGATCGAGAAAAGATGTCAAACTGATTAATTTAACTTTCAAATGTATGTGCCTGGACCATGAACCAAATGTTTTAAGTTGAATTACTTCTGTAAAAAGTTTCTATGCATACCTATTGCATTTATTGAGTCCATCTTGAGTTTCTGGGAATACAATGCTTCATTATCATTATGCAGAACATCAGTGCATTAAAAACACATGGGCAGAACATATCATCATTCATGGCACCTCAGTATTCATTTTGGCCAAGATTCCATGGCTCCATTAGAGTCTGGTGGGAATGAAGAGTTAAGACAGGCTGAATAAAGCACCACTTTGAGCAGACAGACACTTTAACCTAATGTCCAGCTGTCTGCATGCCCCAGTCCATTTGCAAAACACAACTGAAATAAATGCACACTTCTGTCTGTGCCTTTATGAATGATTCCTGGGGACTCTTTTCTTGCATTGTGCTGTAACTCACAATGTGCGTCTTTCACTGTGGGATTTGATATTTTTGCGATCATCAAAGATCACAGAATACAGGGATCTACCGACGCAGATCGTGGTTGAGACGTTGTTATGTTGTATAACCATACGTGTGCAGCGGTTGTCATCGAGCACGACTGAATACATTTAGATTAGGGAAGCATCGCCTCATCGGTTTTTGCTCGTTCCCCTATTCCGAAAATCAAATGTAATTTATCTTTAGAGAGAAACCCAGAGACGGGTATTTAAATGTTTTAGTGGAAAAAGCCCGTCTGCAGTCTCCTTGCAGACAGCAACAGCGAGTCTTCGTGTTGTGCTATATTTGGGCACGGAAGTAAAACGTCATCGCGCTTGCAAATAAAAAAAAAATGGAAAAAAACGCAGTGACGTAGGAGCCCTGACGTGTAGTTAACCTTGGCAACAGACGGAACAATAAATAGAGCCAGTGGAGCTGCAGGAAAAAGACTGCTATCCCTTATGGAGGATAAAATTAGAAATGATTTTAATTATGTGCTGAATACCAGTGTTAATATATCTCAATCCAAGGGAAATGTTAATGTATGTGTGCATATAACAAGAAGTGTGACAAACAGATAGTTCAATTTAAATATCACTATTTTTTTATTTACATACTTTAAAAACAACATTCATCTTTACTCTCTCTGTAAAAAAATAAATTGAAATTTCATAAATTATAACCACTAATGTTTTCACAGAAAACTTCAAGATAGACCACTCAGACTATCATGGATGGACAACAAGCACGTCAGTTTTTAAGTTTTTCACAGACAGTTCACATTACTCTCACATTCCATCAACCAGAAAGAAACTGGATCAATAATAACTATTGCTCTGAAAACACATCAACACTACAACAAGTTTTGTTATCTATAGCACCATAAAATCATATCAACTCATAAAACGACTAGGTGATATAAGTTGAAACATGCTTTTTAACTTGCTACATTGTTGTTATAGGCAAGTATAGATAAAAGCAAATAAATTCATAAATAATTTGCTTCCTGGTTAAGTCCATTCCATAGCCCTGGGATCTGTACATCTCATAATTCAAGAAGATGTGCTCGATAGGAAGTACGATTGTCTTTTGTGGAAGAGTCTTTAAAGGGCCAGCAGTGTTGGGGAGCTGAGGGAATCGGAGGACTGGTCGTTGCTGTTGCTTCCTCTCCTGTGGGCAACGCCACAAGTGGGGAAGGTCTCCGCCTCTGGGAAGGTGAAGACAAAAGAAGACGTGTAGGTGGTGCAGGCCGGAGTGCAGGTCACCACAGGCGTGCAAAGAGACTCAAAGTCACTGCTGTTGGCTGAGGCGTGAAGGGGCTCCCAGTCCTGAGTTGTGTAGAGGGAGTTGGACAGGTCGACCTCTGGCACTGACCGCGCCGTCTCCATCTCTGTCTTCGCCAGCAGATCCAGAGACTCCTCCAGGACAGAGGAGTCCAGGTCTGTCATCTTGACCGCACTGCTGGAGATGGTGGAAGTGGAGAGGATGGAGCTGCTGGAGAAGATGGAGTTACAGGTGGAGGTGGAGTTGAAGGTGGGCTGGCTGGAAGTGATAGTGTTTGCCTGGGAGGACACTGTGGTGGACAGGAAGGGATGAGCAGGAGTAATGGAGACCATGTTGAAGTCTGAGTCCAGGTCTGAGGGGATTTTGCAGATGGGTTGATGGGCAGCCAGAATGAACTCAAGCCTTTCCTTCTCCTTCATAAGATTAGCAATATCATTCTGCAGGAGGGATTTCTCATCCTCAAGCTCATCAGTTTCCTGCAAAGGAGAGAGAAATAGAGGAATTAGCTTCACTGCTGGTTTACACTGCTATAAGCATAGACAAGAAATACATTTTGAAGAATGATGGTAAATCTGACAAACTTACAGTTTGCAGTGTGTCTGTAAGCTCTCTCCTCCTGTTGCGGCATTTAGCTGCTGCCTGCTTATTTCTCTCTCTGCGAACTCTCTTCTTCTCATCCTCCTCAGGGTTCACCTGCACAGAACACAAGAAAAAAGTTAAGTCTCCAGCTCGTGATAATCAATACAGTGTCACATAGAAGTTGCCACATGTTATGTAACATGTGATGGTCAGATGGTAATTACCTGTTCCATTCTTCTCTTGTTAGAGGTATGAGTCCTGGAAGCAGACCTCATGCCTGGTCTGGTGTATGCAGGGCTGGGTCTGCTGCTGTAGAGGGGGGGTCTGTGAGAAGGGGCCACTGAGGAGATCAAAGGCTGGACCATCCACTGCAGATCCTGGCTTGTCGAAATAGCTGTGACGGTGGGGATGAAGGAGGCACTTGATGCTGTCAAGTCAGTGAAATCCTGTAGGCAATGAGAAAGAAGATCATGAGTACATCTGATATACTTTCAGGAGGAGGGATACAGCGTTGCAGGATTGTCTATAAAAAGCTGTGTGGTTTAAAAATATCCATATGATGTCAACCATGACGTTACACTCTCCCTATGGGGTTTCCAGGTGGATGAATGAAACCCACCTTGCACTGTGTAGGTCAATGGGCTATTTCAAGCACAACGTCATTGGCTATCTTAATTTTTAAATAAGCTTGTGTTCATTAGGTTAAACTTACAGCTTTATGAGAATAATGTAGTGAGCTATGATGAGTTTTATTTGTCTAACTTGCATGCAAACAAATAGGCTACATTGTAATACAAGTTGAATAAACATGAACTGGACATACCTGAGACTGGGGAGATCCCATGCTGGAGTAAGATCCTGCCGGGGAGGGATAATATCCCACGGTGTCCCCGGATGGGGAAGCGGTGCTGCAGCGGGAGGAGGAATCGCACTCCGTGTTGAAAGTGGTAAACATCATCTTTCCCAAAAAAAACAAGTAGGAAGATCCAAACAAATGTGAACTTGAGTTGAGGAAATCCCTTTGTAGGTTTGAGAAAAACTCTTCACTTGCTGTTCCTGATATGTATTGCTCCTCTCGTTGTTCTGCTACTGAAAGTTTGAATGCCAACTGTGAGAGCTCGGAGCTTTTTATAGCCTGAGAAGGAAGGGCCGATGACGTAGGCAAAGGGGCGCGCTATTTACTTGACACCGGGAGGAAAAAAAACACACGAACACACACATAACAACGCTAAAATAAAGCCATATATTTCTTAAACATTGTTTTTAAAACACTAATACGTGATTATACAACGTATATCAGTGTTTTGTTTGAAGTTGAAGGTAACATTTAGAAATATTTGTTAAACTCAGCCTCGAGAAATGGAATATTCCAGGGATCCCCGCTACGTCATTTCCCATATATGGTGCATCCTGTAAAAAAGGGGCGGGTCCTGATGGGAAGTGGGCTACACCATGTGAGATTGGCGGACAGCGACATGACGTTATGTAAGACAACAAACACAGCGGCTGTTGTGAAAACCAAAGAACAAATGTAGACATTCTACACAGCAAAGTTCATCAAATATTCATTTGAACATTTATATTTGTCAAACAAAACGCATTAAAAAAACGGCTGGTGTTTTTTAACATTCAATTTGAACATTTTGTTATTATAATTATTAAAATAACCTCTATAGCAGAGCAGCAGTTCTTTTTTTAACGTCTCTGAAAATAGCCTTTAATGCATTTGTATAACTCAAAGGCATGACTCCATGCAAACCAAATTACGCTCTTATTTCCTTTAACAAATAAAACACTTGGAGGATCAATCAGGTACAGGGTTTTTTACATGTGTTGCAGGTTCAAACCCCACTGCAGTCAGCATGTCGTTGTGTCCCTGGGCAAGACACTTCACCCAAAATTGCTCCTGTGGTGATTGTCCACAGTATTGAGTATGTAATCAATCATCCATACTACAGGATTTGGTCTACCAGTTCATGTTAAGTAATGTCCCTCTTCAGACAGATCAGAAATCCCAGAATGCAATGGTGAAACAGCAGATTTGGATCTCTGCAAAGAGATACCAAAACTAAAAACTGTAGTTCAATAACTTATACTACATCACCGTCACAAAACAAAACATTAAAACTAAGATGTGAAAGGATGTACATTCTTAGATGGAATGCTTAGACCACTTTGCCAAAAACACAACAAAGTATGTCTATGTAACTCTCCTTCCTGTAATTGTTTAGGGTAAGACCTATGGGTAAGACTCATGATGCTTATCCGAGTTTAAGTAAATGTGTTATTTGAATGTGATAAAGGCAAATGCGTAATTTGAATCAAATTCAAAACAACTAGGCTATCTAAGCAAAATGGCAGGAACATCATACGAACATGTCAGAGCAGAGGTGATTGCGTGTGCTCTGCCCGCAGGCATTGCTTGTACTTTGTGCGTGCAATCCTCTCAAGGGTGTGTTTGGCAGCAGAGCAAGCTGATAACTGGTTTGGTGTGTGTACTTTTCCACAACAGCAGTTTACCTTTCTCAACGATTTCGTTACAGGCGTGATCATAAAGGTCTTCCCTACAACTGTGGTAAAGGGAATCCTCATGATTTACATAACGAGCTACATGAATCACTAAATGCCGCTATAGGCATGGAGCCAACATTTTGACTTTATTGCTCTTCAAATTAAGTGTTTAACTTACTCTTCACAACTGATTTTCCTATAGCTCTTAATAAATAGGTAGGGCATTGAGTTCAGTTTTCTTAGTGTGAGCAATATTCTGCAGTTAATATTACTGTTGACTAAGCATTTATAGAAAGTAAAGAATGAGCAGACAGCATAAGCTCTGGCCACAATATTGATATATACACAACATTTGCATTATGTTTTCCTCTTTCTTTGTATTCTTATTTGTCCTATTGGGGTTGTATCTTTGTTTGATTCATTGAATTTAATGGTATTGACTGTGAAGCACTTTGGGTCAGTGCTTTGTGTATTACTATGTCCCTCTAAACAGTGTATAGGCTGGCTGAGTTGTAAGAGAAAGTGTGAATTAATGTTAACATAATAAAGGTACAAAGTGTTGATAATGTGTTTTGGTTTAATTGTGTCAAAGTGCATCAATGTAGGCTAAAGCAGTTTTGTTTCCCGCGCTCATGTTATGTTGAACATTCCTGGTTGTCGTAGCAACGCTCCACCCATTCGCGTCAGTGACGTGCTAATTTTGCATAGCAACAACGATCGTTTGTGTTGTTATGACGGCTCACTCAACAGAGTAAAACAGAAACCGGCTCTTAAGCAGTGTCTCATAACACACGTAGTAACGCTCCTGGTTCCTGAGATCAGCGTCAGAGTGAGAGCTCTGTCTGTGTTGAGGCTCTCAGACAGACAGCGGCGGAATGACAGAGGACTCCGACCAACCCGTTTACTTCCAGGACTGCTGGAGTAGTTTGTTTTACTGGTTGGCAAGAGCAGCAGCTTCCAATTAGCAATGCTGACCTAGACTTTGTGTTACCTTAAGAACAATGTTTAAGTTATTCAGAAATAAGAAGTATTGCCTTGAAATAAAAGATTGGTTATCATATAGGCTAGCATGTCTTGGTGACATAATACAAATAATCCCCAAACCTGTTCAAATTAAAAGAATAAGATTGCAGAAGCACATCTGGAAATAATGGATGAAGTTGTATTCAAAAAGATGACATTTGGGGAAAGAGTTCAGTTACTCCAATACATTTTCCAACTGTATTTTTATTTATTATAAATATACCCCGTGCCTTTTCATTTGAGGACAAATTCCCTCACATGGCAACAAAGGCATCATCCAGTAGCACAGTTAATGATCTATTTGCCTAATTTACATGATCTTTGAACGCTGATCTCACGGAGTCTATAAATACCCTCACGCATTCACGCTCAAGTTGCTATGATGAAAACAAGACTTTGAGCTGCGAGAGGTGTCTGGCGTGATGTGCAACCTTTGAACCCTTTCCAGTCTTCAGCCGCCGGCGAATGAATGGGCTCAAGCCGACCACCTAATGATGTGCCGGAAAACAAACCCAAAGGGGGCTGTGACTGCCGGGAAGCAGCCGGGAGCGCAGCCCGTCTCTGAACTTTGAGAGGCCCCCTCTATTCACCAACTATCCCTTTCAGAGGATCTGTGAGGTCATGTGAAATCTAAATATAGCATACTATACAATCCCTGTTGTTATAGGAGATTGTTTAGGCTGTGCGGGAATACGGCTTACATAATTGGTTTCGATAAATTGCATTAGGAAAAGAAACAGTGCACATTGCGAGGAAATCAGCCACCACTCAATTAGCCTGGTTATACATTTACAAAAACAGAGGTTTAATATTTTGTCATTCTCTGCAATAACAACCTAATGGTGTGTATTTATAAATGCATTAGGCCTACATATAGATTTTCTGCGTAAATATGCAGTGTGGACTATATTTATTTTGATATTAAACCGGTGGGTCAAGTGCAGTGGGCTTCCATCGCCTCCATGTCCTAAATGTAGCACAATGACGCTTGTATCAGGTACAATGCATGACAAGACTTTTAGCGCTGTTTCACTTTCTTTGTGAGTGTGAGTGAGTGGGCCACACACAGCCACACGTCCGTCTGCGCGTTCTCCGTGCGCCACAGCGCGCCCCTTGCCTACCGGAAACACCATATATGGCTCGGTCGGTCCAGTCGGCGATTGGCTGCTTCACTAAAGCGACAATTCTGTTGCTGGAGCTCTATTCATATGCAGAGACAGGTGGAGAAAAAATAGGCATGTGATATATGGATCCACTTCATTTAGCAGCTCATAAATAATGAGCTGGTGTGCTGAAAGATGTGTGTGTTCATTTAATCATGATGGGTTTTGTAATATTGTTCCAAATAATGTGTTAGGACACCTTTGATAATGCACTGTATTTTTTATCAAGTGTTCTTATCTAACATAAAGGCAAATATTTTAAACTGTGTTTTATTGCAATCCCTTATCCTGCAAGAACAGTTCTGTTTCCATACATCATCGGATTATTATACGGTGTACATATGTGGACGTATAGGGAACATAATCTATATGATGCAGATGCTGCATACATAAAATGACGTAGGCCTAGTTCATTCATGGCGATAGGCACCTCATGCAGGCGGGGGTGTCACTTAATATAGGCTCGATATTTTTTGATACACGACTTAATAAAATAAGTACAAATAAAAGGGCTGCTGAAGTTGTTGTTCAGACATTCCACGGATTTAATTGTTCAATTGTAAAAACATCTGCTCGCTTTTTTTCATATTCTCCTATCTCTCTCTCTGTGCGATGGTTCGGTCTCACCACACAGATTTCATTCATAAAATTCCAGCTCACTATAAAAGGCAGGGCCTCTCCACTATCTGCACAGTTACCATTTATGAACGTGGCAAATGGGATACAGTTAAGGCTTAAGACGACTGTTTTCTACTTAGATCAGATAGACTAATCTCTCTTTTTATGCAGTGATTTTTAGACGAGAACATGCATCCAGACTCCAACACTGAGTTCGACTCATCGTCCAGCTGTAGCACAGCATCGCCTGGCGGGGACACCCCTGGGTGCAGCCAGCATCCTCCTGACTCGCTTTCATCATCAGTGGACAGCGCAAAGGTAGACGCGGATCTGATCATTCAACATTTTTTATCCTCACTCATCTTGTGGGATCATTTATGCATATACGGCTAATTTAGGTTGCAAAAGTATACACATATCTAAGAACATTTCATAGACAGCCTTTTTCTGTCCCGTGCTGAAAACGATTCTGTAGACAGTCAATCTATATTTTCTATAGGCCTATGTAGGATATCTGCAAAGACACCACACGAATGTGTATTCTTATTTGAAGGAAATTGTTTGTAATATGTTTACTTTGAAAAGACACGTTTTGTTCGTGACCTTTCATTTGAGTGATGATGATGGTGATGAAGAAAGCGAGTGATTAGGACGTGACGACAAGTCATGCATCTGATTTTGATAGATTAGATTGATTTTGTGTTTTGGCATCTCTTTGCCAAATGATTGATGTACCATTTAGACACATCTAAAGGTCAGCCACGAGCGTGGTTCCTCACTCATCAGATAAGATAAATTAGTGTTTGACTGCATGCATATGCCTTTCTGATGTGGGTTTTTCCAGGATACTGAGACCAGCGGAGCAGACTCCTTTGTTCCGACTGTGACTGCAATCTCAACCTCGCCGGGTCTCATGTGGATGGTGCAGCCGACAGTCATCACATCTGTCTCCCCATCGGCCGGCCGAGCAAAGACCAAAACTCACGGCTCGTCCAAGTCGTCTTCCCCGGCAGGTGCAAAAAAGACAAAGCCCTCCAACAGGAAAGGGCTGAAAGACAAGGTATGCAAGAAAGCAGGGGGAGGGGCTACTGAAATGTGAGTTTCAGAGATTACAGGTTACAGGTTAGCCAATAAATCAACCAAACGGTCAGTACAATAATCCGTATCATATCCCTCTCCCCTGACAGAATTTCATATGAAAAATGTAGTTATCGCGATATTTTTTAAATAACGTAAAATAGGAAAAACATGTTTTAATTTGTTTCACTGTTAAAACGTAGTGAGAGTGCAAATGCATTACTGCGGGAATAGCACATGAGGTGATTGGATAAAGTCTAATTGGTGCAGCAAGTAATCACTTTTGGAGTAACGAGCACGCAGCGCTGTTTATGAATGGGATGGGAAATTGCATAAAACTGCGCGTTCACGTGTTCGACTAGACCGTGCCAGTGGTGCAGCATTTTAACGCCTGAACTGGAGCAGCGTCTGCACCGAGCAGATCAGTATTCCCAGCATACACTGCAGCGAACATCTTTTTTCTTCCTCTTTTTGGCAAGTGAAATGGTGCTGGAGAGCCAACTGCTGATATGGCAAACCTCAGCAGCAGGATGTCGATTAATAGGCTATTTCTCATTGATTTCAGGCGTCCAAAGAGGAGGAGGAAAGGAGGAGGATCAGGAGGGAGAGGAACAAAATTGCTGCAGCAAAGTGTCGTAACAGACGGAGGGAGCTGATAGACACTCTGCAAGCTGTAAGTATGCTGTTTTATGCCATCATATAGAGCACATCTGCACACAAGCTGAGGACATACAGCACTGCATGTCAGTAGTCATTAGGCAGGGATGAAAGCAGAGCAACCAAAGGCAGAGGCCTCCCCATGACAACTAATTCTTCTGATTTGTTCCTCCTCACCTCAGGAAACGGACAATCTCGAAGACGAGAAGTCTGCCCTCCAGACGGAGATAGCAGAGCTGATGAAGGAGAAGGAGAGACTGGAGCAAGTCTTGATCTCCCACCAACCATCCTGCAAGCTCCCTGCAAATGACAATGACGATGAAGATGATGAGGAGAAAGATAATGAAGATGATGCTGACACAATGCTGCAGGATCCTCCGGCTTCCCCACAGCTCCTGTCCATCTTAGAGGATGAAAAAAGCCCAGAGAGCACTGCAGCCATAGAAGAAGCATCTATTGGCCAAGACATGGACAGTGTCCCTTGCATCCCTGCTGCAGCCATTTTGGGGAACTCCAACATCCTGCTGTGTTCGAGTGCAGAGGAGGAGGATCTGGAGGATTTAAGAGGAGATGACTTGGATGACTTGGTGCCCAGTCTGGAGATGGCAGAGACTACAGAGATGGCTGCATCCGTCCCTGACATTGACCTGAGCGGGCCCTTCGGCCTCTCAGACTGGGAAACGCTGTACAAGTCTGTGGCCAATGACCTTGAAACGTTGAGCTCTCCAGTCATGTCTTCCAGTCCCACTTGTAGCAATTACCGCTCAGTGTTCTCGTTTAATTACTCTGAGATTGATTCCTTCGCCGAGGGCTTCGAGAGCCTCAAAGGCAGCCTGGGTGCGTCTGAGTCGATGAAAGATAGTCTTAACTCTCCGACACTTCTGGCCTTGTGAATGCAAAACAAATTATGCAAAGTTCTAACCAGCCAGCAAGCTATGATATCTCCCTCGAAAAACAATGTTTTGTAGTGTGAGTTTTGATGTTGTGTAAAACTGAACATCAGAGGTTGTGTACATGACATGTTTAATGTGACTGTAACAGGGTTGACTTCCTCCATACTGCTAGTGCAATTCTCTGTGGTGAGACTTTGCGCTGGCGACAAAAATGCATGCAAATACAAGTCATCTGTAATCCAAGAAGAGGTGGTATCTTGTGTTTCTAAATGTGATGTGAAGTTAGATCATGTTTAATAGACTAATGTATGTGTAATGCTGTTGAAAAAGTTGTGTTGTAACAAGTGAAATAGCAGGGTTACTAATGTGTAGTGTGAAGGTGTCACATCTTGCTGTAAGGTGTCCCCTAACATGATATTTCCTTTCAAGTTTTTCCATTAAAAAAAGATCACTTCATGTATTTTATCGAGATGTA
This sequence comes from Trematomus bernacchii, assembly GCF_902827165.1. Classification (NCBI taxonomy): domain Eukaryota; kingdom Metazoa; phylum Chordata; class Actinopteri; order Perciformes; family Nototheniidae; genus Trematomus; species Trematomus bernacchii. Next base: position 2,774,959 of record NW_022987720.1, on the reverse strand, counting down.
TTTTATGACATAGTTTATTTTTGTACTTATCAAATATGATCAGATGCAAAAATTGTATAACGCTGGAATTAAAATATACCAAGACCAATATCCTGCTTTTGTTATCATTCATGCAGTTTAAGGTATAGCAGTCATTCAATTGTAGATGTTTAAAGTGTTTTTCCAGAGCATTTTAAGGGTTTCTTGTCTTTAAAATGTTGATCAACTTGTCTCATAACCTGATGATAATGGTCTATGATTAAACGCTCAAAGAAACTGGTTCTTAATGGACCTTAGTGAAATGCTTTCTTAACTCAATTTATTATTTTGAACCTCAACTTTTTAAACCTATATAGACAAGAAAATCTAAAAAAAAAGTAGGCTATAGAAAAATAGGGAAATAGGAACATACATTGAATTTATTAAGCAAACTACATTGAGATATATTCTCAATAGCTCCAGAACAGCTATACTTAATGGACCTTGTGGCTGCTTTGTGACATTTCCAAGGTCGAGAATGAGCTCAGTTTATAAGCCAAGAGCAAAACAATTGATCCTGAGCATCTACATTTATATGATCACTGTTTAATTTCCATCTGCTCATAAAACAGATTTCAATTCAATGATATAACTTAGGCTACTTCATTGCGTCAAAAAGAGGGTCAAAATAGAATTGAGGAATATTAATACATTCAGCTGTGTCCATAAAGATGTCAGTGAATCTATTTTTGGATTCAGTGTTACATAAAGTACAACCACCGGGGATTGAATCGTGTTTAAAATGAGTGGGAGCAGCCGAAGCAGCAGGTTCATTATTTATTCATAGCTCGTTCTCAGCTCCACTATTGTCACGGTCAAGGGAATCCGAATCATCTACAGCGGCGCAGTGCGTGCCACGCCTGACGTCAGCACGCACTTGTCATTCACGTTTCACTTCCGTTGACCATGTTTGGGTAATTGCAGTTGTTTTGTTTCCATGGTGACGGGGTGTCATATTTCGGGGCTGCTCGGAGAGGGTTACCGGAAAAGCTCGAAGCAGGAGCGAGCAGAAGAGGATACTTTCTCATCAATTACAGAGCGGGCATCACGTGCATAGTGATAAGTGGTCTAGTTAGTAATGTAACGCTGCCAAAGCTTTCTGGGAATAGCAAACAGGGCATTTAAAGACCACAGCCTGTGTTGATTCGTCCTCACGGTAGCAAAGCAATAACACCGCAGTGGATGCTTAATGTAACCACAGTCAGACCAAACCAGTAAGCCTTCATTTTATGAATGCATATCAGCAGGCATGGCAACATCTACCATGTTTCCATGTCGTTGTTTGTGCCAAATGCAGTCTTTCTTTTTCATCAGTAGGGGGAGCTACAACTGTGGGCTTCTCTTGATTTTAGCAACTGTATGCAACAAATTAGAAACGGCCCTGAACAGACTTCCAAACCACAGCAAAAATAGACATTGACAGTAAAGCACAGGTCATTTAATATCATGATATATATGTACATTTCAATATCATGTGCATTCTTGTTCAAAATAACTTTAAATAACCATTGTGGGCATGTTACTTTGCTATCTTAGTCTACTTATTGTAATATATGTATCCTACTTAAGTTTTTTGGGTTAAACTTCTTTTACAGTATACTGTATATGTTTTGTTATTGTGTTTATGCTGTTGTAACTTTACAAAATTACTTGTATTGCTTATCTATAGTCACAGGTGTTCGTAGTCTGTTCAATTTATTTGTTATGTGTATATTATTGGATATCATTTGATCCATACTTGATCTCTTTGTTATTATAATAACATACACAGTTAGGTCACATGGAATTTGTACCAATACAAACTAATTGTGCTTTGGGAGAAGGTGTCATATGTCTGGCTAATAGAGCCAATTAAATGGAAAATGTTTTAATTGTGTACGCAATATCTTGGTGCCCGACTATTTTAGAGCGATGATGGATGAGCCTGTTAACATCTGTGATACTGACTCACTCTTTGTTCACTTGCTCCACCAAACTGTGTGTAAAGGAGTGCAGTGTCCTCCAATGCCTGTTTCAAAGCATTTTATGAAATGTTCCTTACCACCTAAAGTGTATTCAAGTTGAATGCTTTAAGTATATCTTGATGCTTATTTTGGACATTCACTTAATGAAATAACTTTACTTAGTATTTATTTTACGTTTACTGAAGTTAAAGATCTGAGCACTTCTTCCACAAATGTTTAGATCATTGCAATTATTTTAATGTACTATGTATTTTTTAAGCAGAATTTAAATGTTGTAGAGGGCCAAGAGGGAGATTACAAAAAACTTGAAAAGTATAACTATGCAACATCTTTAGTAAACTCATTATGTTTTGTTGGCAAAATCTGAATCTGCAAAGTAAACAGCATAGCTTTAAAATAAATGTAATGGAGTATTGAAACAGGGTACATTCCTCTAAGAATACATGTAATATAAGTACAAAGTGGAATAAGATGAAAATATATTGTGTATTGTGTACACACAGTCTATATTGGTGTTTATTGGTATGTTTGTATGATTATATATCACACCATGTACAATTTGAATTGTACATTGTTAAGCATGGACTTGCCCTGACAATTAAATAAGGAAGCAAACATGAAGAAGTGGTCTTACTGCAGTGAAGTTAAGGATGGGATGGCTCACAGCAGCATCAGCACTCTGTAATATGCGCCTGGTTACAGATCTCTATCTCTCTATTATTTGTTGTGTGCTCACTGTTTCCACCTCTGTTATCTCATCCTCATACACCTCCTGACCACTCGGGTTCCTGCTTGCTGTGATATTCCCAAGGAAGTGCTATATTTACAGTAATAAATCAATGTCATACGGGTTTGGTGAGACTGGGTCACCTGACATGAGGAAGGCTATGAGAGAGCAGTTGTAACAGAGCCATAGATAGAGTTGCTGATGTGAACATGAACTCAAACAATAAATAAATGTTCCAGCGGTACACGTCAATACGTCAAGGGAACAATAGGAAAAACAGGATCTTGTGATGATTTGGTACTTTATTTTTAAATTATTCCATGTAATCTCATTTAGTTACTGACAGTAAAAAACTCCAAAGGTTGTATTCATTGTTTTCTTCTACATGATACCAGTGAATCTAGACCTGAGCAATAATAACACTGGGATCTTTTACCAACAATGTAGCCTGTTTATGTGAGAGGGATGAAGATGAAGAGGGTTTAAAGTCTACGCTTGCACACAATTGGTGCACTTAGTGATTGATTTAGTATCTTTCAAGGGAGTGGATGTGAGTCTGCTGCAGCATCACAATCCAATCCATTAAGGAGGTCATGTTTTTCTATAAGTACACAGGAGTGTCCTGTAGAGTGTTTGTTTATTTTTGGAAAAGAGGAGCTTTTATATTGAAACTACTTTTTAATTAAGGCACTGATTGTATATATAATGTATAGTCATTTTAGGCAAATAACACTATTTGCAATATGTTGACATTCACCGACTTAAGTATGACAAAATCCTATTTGCCCCTTTTTACCATTGTTGTCAGAAAAAGGGAAATATCATAATGCACCGTTTCCAAGATGTACAGTTTTTTTTATAACCTGCATAATTACACATCGTTAGACATATTTTGACGAGTGTCTGGGATTATTTTGAAAGAAAAAAAGGGAAGGAGGGAAGTGGATTCATGGAGTGGTAGTAAAAATAACGTTGTTCTATAGTACCATCTGCATTGTGGTGAACGATGAGTCAAGACTGTGTCTGGAGGTGTCTGGTTTTGTGGGTATTTCCCAAAGATGTGGTTCTGGATAATATTGTGACAAAAACAATTTAAACTTACCCTGCAGATGTATATCAAGTATAAAAACTATGAAAAATATGACTGACTTGTTCACATCTTCAAGTAAAGAGGACTATAACATGTTAAGGATATGCTGGTGTTTATGCATACAAAATGACAAAACGTGTGTGTGTAAATACCTGTCATAAAACGTTAGAGAGACAGAAACACACATTTCTTAGTTATAAGAAATAAGTTAAAAAGCTGTTTCATTGTTTTTACCTTGCCTTCAGACGCCCACGCAGTAAGAACTCTGCAACAGTTTGGCAAAGCTGCAAAACCACAAACTGCTCTCCGTCGCCTTTCATCATTCAGGCAGCTGAAGGAAAGTGCAAAGAAGATTATGTTTGAATGCAAAGGCTTTCTGGATGATCAGAACAGACAAAAACTAAATGTTTATTCAAAGTTTTTACACATAAAAATGAAAAATAACTCATAACATATTGCTAAACAAACATTACAATTAATCATGGCATCATGTGTAGTCAAAAAGGGTCTCTTAAAAAATAAATGCAATATAAAAAAAATCTCAAAAAGAAGCAAGAAATGCAATGAAGTCAATCAATAAATAAAAATAGCTAAAAATAAGGGTTAATTTTGGACATTATTAGAATAAAAGCAGTTTAGCACTTCATCACTTTGTTAATGTATGATAAGTATTTAGAGGGTCCATCAGTTTAAAAAATATGTCTTACTTTATATGAACTTTTGCTGTATTTCTTTCCATTAAGTACACTTTTATTCACGTGTCTTGCCATTAGTAGATTTGGGTTGCATTGACTTAAGCACAGATAAAGTTATATTTATACTTTTAACCACCAATATAAATTGACATGCAGCAAGTAAGCCTTTCTACAACTTTATAGATGCTCTTTAAAAACGTTTGTGGGACAAATTAACGTGCTCTGCATACTTGGTCTGCATATCCTGACTGGTATATTTGTTCAGTTTGTCATTATCAAAGCTTATTGTTCTTGGCAGGGACCATTCCCCTCTTAAAGGCTTAAAGTGCCAAACAGGGCAGCACCATGTGTGTTCATGTACTGAGTGACATCTCTGGCTGCCCTCCTGCAGGCCCGAGGAATTCAGCTGAAAGTCTACACCTGCGACAGGAAACCTCGAAACTGTCTACAGATGCACATTTTAAGGGACCCTCCTGTTTTATGAAATATGTCTGCTTTTCGGCTCAGTTCTGCTTTATTAACCCCAAATGCCCCCCCTTTAGAGTTTGTCATCCATGTAAAGTGACGGTGACGCACAGGCCCCCCCGACCTCCCCTCAGATGCGAGACATAAATCACAGCAGAACCAAATTAGAATCTAAAAAAAGGAACAGAGTGGGGTATTTCGGCGAGCCTCTAATAACTCAGAGGCTTGTTCTCGGTGGAACAGTTGAGATGGCAGCGTGCAAAAAACAAATCTCTCCTTTGATAATAGTAATGAATCCAAACCTGAGACTTAATCAAAGGTGCACAGGATGAATGGGTTGTTTTGTATTTAAATGATACTAAAACACAATTTTCCTCAGGCAGCTGGAGGATACAACTTTTATTTTTCTCTGAAATTTAAATGCAGTTCAGATGTGACTTTGATATTTGTAAAGTAATGCATGTATATTTTATATGGCACCATTTATACAGCTATATAAAGATGGCTATATTGAAAAATACATCTATGTGCAGAACTTTCAACATTCAAATAGAAAATTAGCAAGAGAAATAGCCAAAATCAATTAGGAATTGTTTTTCAGAGGTTTTTTCTTTTAGTGCTTGAAGAGTATAACTTCATGTCTCCATAATGTGCTACAAACAGACACATTTTAGTTCAATAAAGGCAGAGCAGCAGGATGTAGTGACAACAGGCCACACTAGAGGGAAGCAGCAGAGGGAGATGTTCAGTTTCAGATTTCTGGAACTTTCTGAAGTTTCTCCTTTAGAAGCCATTCTTTTGTGTATGTGTGTTTAGTGTGTGTTATGAATCAAGTAACCGCTTTATTAAGTTGAGAAAATAAAAATGGATTCCAGCAGCTAAAGCTACATGAGCAAAAACTCTTCAAGATTTACTGCATTACTTAGGCATTAAACTTCCTGCACCTGAAATAATAAGAGTTCTGCTCTCTGTGAATTTGTCTGAGAAAAGTAATAGTGTGTTTCCCTTTCAGTCTTATAACGCACAATAAATCTACTCAAAAGTCCAAATGCAACGTTGAAAGCATAATAACTTCCGGGTACAGAATGACAAACAAGGTGAAATACTTTCATTTTTGCCTTTGCATGAACAATCACAGTTAAGTTCTGTTTACCAGATTGAATGTTAATAGTTAACAGGGATATAACAGGAAGTGATGACTATGCTCTTCCAAAAAAATTCATCACATAAAAATGTATATTGACTTCTTAAAGGTCTTAAATTGGTTTGTGTTTGTCATTTGTAGACTGAAACTTTTTGTTGAGTACTTAAAAGAGTAATTTTGGGTTGTTGATAACTCTCATTTCCCTGTAAGAGCTTAATGGCTAATTTCCCTATTTTGGGGTAACGCAGTCATTTAACAACTTCTGAAAGTTATCGGGAACAAAGCCACATCCTTACACATGTTTAAATAATCTCAAAGACATACTGTATTAGAAAGAAAAATAAATACTTTTGTTGCTCAAAATCCTGTTGATCTCACTGTAAAATATACTGTGACACAAGTACTCATTATGCAGAATGGCTCATTTAAGAATGCCATATAGTATATAATTATAATGATGCATTAGTCCATTCATCACTTAAATATTGCAGCTGTTTTTTATTTATAGCATACACTCCTAGTTTGCAAATTACCTCCATGGATCCACAAAGGTAAACTTCCTGTTTTAACAAAGCCTTTAGTTAGAGCTGGTTTTAGATTATTCCCTATGTACGTCTTCCTGGTTCCTACATTTTATTGTATTTCTATTGTTTTTCCTTTTATCTTATTTCATTATATTTACATGTTATACTCTATCTTGTCTTTTCATTATTTTCCTGTTTTGTTTACAATGCTGTTGTTTGTTTCTGTAAAGTCCACTGAGACCTGTTTTGGGTTATTGGGCAACTGTGCCACTGTGTAATATGCCATATCTGCTTATGTTGATTCTATTTTTATAATTTATGGATCTACAAAGAAACTTAAAAAGTAGAATATGTGCCTCTGAAATGTAGCGGAGTAGATAGTTTAATACAGGGCAGGGACAGCCACACCTTTTTTCACTGAGGGCCACATACAGAAAAATATACGAAGTGCTGGGCCACTCACTCGAGTAGAGGTATATTGCTTCATGTGTTAAGTTAAAGGTGGGGTATGTAATTTATTTCAGAAACACTTTTTGTTGACAATAAATACATAAAACAATTTCATCTGTGGAAGCCGTAGCGCTGTAAAAAGCACGACCAATCATTTTAGCCGGCCCGGGTCAGATAACTGGATGGCCTACCTGCCTGTCAGCCTTCCATCTCGTGCACAAACTTATCTCGTGCCCTCATTGGTCATGTACGCGTTCGTGTGTGTTGGAGGAGGGGCTCTGTAAGGAAGTGGCAGATTTTTTCCGGTTGTGTATTTTCAAATTCTAGCGCACTCGAGCTGGTTTCTCCAAAATTACATACCCCACCTTTATGTTATAAGTTAGCAAAATCAATCAAATGTGGGTCAATTATGCTTCAAACTTGAATATACTTACATACAGCCTACATCCCAGTTCTCTATAGGGTTTCATTTATTTTGTAACCAAAGTATTGGCAGCTCATTCCTTGAAACAGAAGCATCAGATTGATTATAATAAGGGGAAATATGAAGGTATATTTCAAGCTTGTCATTTTTATCAACTAAGATTTGTTAGAAAAAAATGTCAACTTTAATTGACAGAATATATTTTAGATGGCTTGGAAAGGGCCTACTAACACATGAATACTACTGTGTAATGTATGTCTACATATATATTTAAGACGTACAATATAAGAAAAGCACAAGTTTCAGGTGTGGGCCGTAGTCCAATCCCATTAGACTTTTATGGACATCAGGCCGCATTTGGCTCCCGTGCCATAGTTTGGACACCTGTGGTGTCCATGTACTTCAGTACATTTACTTTCCAGCACTGTAAATAAGTTTCCTTACATATCTATGAAGCATGGTGATGTTAGCTCTAGAGTTTAACCCAAATAATAAAACACCTGCAGCTAACATGAGTGTATTTATGTTTACAGCATAGCTTTATTAGTGACTGGTTTTATGGCTGGAGGCGTGCATTCACTCTCCCTGTCTGCCTCTCTATCTGAAAGTTTCCTCTCCTGCAGTCTGTGTGTGTTATTTGGTTGCTAGGGGTGGAGCAAACAAACCTCCTCTTACATTATTTTCATCCATGCTTACGTCTGGGACAGCAGTTCCGCATTCCTGAGCCCTCAGACAAGATCACACAGTACTTAAACGGGCTGATGCAACGGCCCCCTTTAGTCCCAAAACCTGCATCCGAATCCCAACACCGTCCCAATATTACTGCGGATTTTTGGACGCACACCAGGTAAGACTGAGTGCCATCGCTATTGTTTTATCCCCTTCTTGTTTTAGTGCTAATAGTTAGCTAAATGTTGGTCCAGGCTTGACATTATTGCATATTTTCTACACTTTTCCCACCACGTTGTTAGAGACACGCTGGATATGGTTTGTGACATGTATGCTTTTTAATATGAAATATTAATATTTTTTAAGAGGATGTATATTGACTTATTTCTGCAATAAAAAACCCCCAGTTTAAATAGTTTTAAAGTTTTCCGTGGTGTTACCGCAGAAGTCTTTTTTGTTGCTAATAGGTTGTAGTTATCACTGTTGTAGCAACAGTCGCTTTGCAGCTCGTTATTTGCAGACATGTTTGCTAAATTAAACACCAGCTTGGGACGAACTGGAGGTATTTTCATCAGGGCAGTTTTAATGTCAGTGTTGCTAAACAGGAGAAGTGTCGGTTAGCCTTGTGAAGACGATTATGTAACGCTACACACACTGTGGGGTTTCTACGTAACTGCAAGCTAAGCTAGTCTGCTGCACCAAACTGCACGGAGTCTGCACGCGTTTATACCTTTACATTGAAGAAATATGCATATTCAATTGTTTTAATGCTGTATTTTTCATGCCATGTGCATTTTATGCTGTAACACTATAATCGGCTAGCACGTACTGTTCATTTACCTTTTTTCTAACTACACTGGAGAGTCAACACTTTGCATGCAGCTGCAAGATGCATAAGCTAATAATACCAGATTTGCCAGTGAGTCTCTGCTGGTATGGACTGGGAAATAATAAAAAGGGCTTCAAGGAAATTATCAATTGTATTATGCATCATTTTTTTTAACTAATGATTATTCAGTTTTCCAGTGCCTAAGGTCAGATCAGATCAACCACAGAGAGAGTACATTTACTATGACATAACATAGGAAAAGGTAGAAAATCCTCACATTTAAGAAACAGGAAAAAGAGGATGTTTAGCACTGTTGCTCGATAATTCACTAATACTATTAATCAGTTGTGAAAATAGTTTTTGTACTGCTCTTAAAACAGTACTCACACTTATTCATATCTTATTACCTCTCTACAGCGTCCAAACACAGTTGCATCATTGACAGAAGACGACTGACAAGTTTTCTCTGAGTAAGTACCAAGCCTTCAGAATAGTTTAAGATACAATTATTCAGGGATGCTCTCTTGAGTTTTTACTTCTGAACAGAAAAAAATCTTCTTGGCAAATCTGTTTCTCCTTGGAACATAAGTAATGTAAATGAAGTGTGAGGTTTATCTGGCAGCATGTGAGTAAAGCAAAGAATCTGAGCTCTGATTTGTAATCTTTGTTTTGGCCGATCGTAGTGCACATGCTTTTTATGTTTTACTGCACTGGATAAGGGAAACTGTGTGTGTGAGTGATCTCTCAGAATCCAGTATTACTCTTCTCCTATATCACCACATCAATCCTTTTCTCACTGTTGTTGTTGTGATGAGCCGGTAAATATTGTCCTCTTGTCTACATGATGGTCTTTTAAAAGATTTACACTTGACTGTGTATCAGTAACTCTATCCAGACCAGAGGTAGCGTTAGATATCTGCCCTTGTTGGCCTGAGGGTTAAAGGCCAATCATGGAATGGGAAATATGATGGTGGGGGCGGATCATGTGCGTGCGTGTGGGTTTGTGACTTGCAAGTTCATAGGTTCAATGTTTTCCTATGGAGCAAGTGCATGCTCTCCAGCTGGTGTTGTGCACGCTCATACAACAACATGCCATGCAGGGGAAACTATTTGTATGTTCTTTATTTATGTGGTTCATTGGTGTCTTTATCTATGAAGTGAAGGAGAGTGTGTTGCAGAGGGTTTAAATGTCCCAGCGCCTGCCCGGGCACATGCATACGATGGTCTCTGCATAAATGGAACGCTGCAGTCAGTGGATTAATGGGGAAGGGCTGGCGAGCCGACAAGCAGCGCGGGGCCGACAGGGCTGAGAGACTGGACGTGGGCGCACAGGGTTTATTTTAAGTAGAAATGCCTTCCAGTGCGTCTCTGGAGAGCTGGAATTGCCGAGCTGCACCCCAGTACACTGAACAGACAGCAGACGCATTGCAGGCGAGAGAGCCAACTATGCAACAGCCAGGCTCAATGATACTAATACTAATGCTGGGGGGGGGTGCAGCTATTCACTGTATCACATTATCAGTATCACATTGTAGTCTCCATAAGCCTTTCCACATGGTCTGTAAAAACAGTGTCAGGCTAGATGTGCACTATGGAAGCAAACACCCAAATGTCCAAAGGTGTAGCCGAGAGACATTAAAGCCAGTGTTGTTTTAAAGAAAAGAGCACAGTGAAAGGCTCATTTAAATAGTTAGGGTTTCCGTTTCCTTGAAATTATTTTGGACTTGAAGTCAGCTATCTCCTTTTGCAGTCCAGACTCAAGATGTCGACCTAAACATTGACGTTTTGGCTTGCAGCCTCAGGGATGAACAAAAGCTTTGCAAATCTCATTGAAGACACTGGGGCTTGTTCTGTCAGAGCAGGCGTGTGCTTGACGTGCGGCAGATGAGGAAATATCGGAGGAAAAAACATGAAGCGGCATTAAAGTGATAACCACATGTTACATAATGACGGTGATTGCTTCAACAGGCTGTATTAAGTCTGATTTTCTTGACCAATATCTTATTGTCAGGGATTACACATAACTTGCCTTGGATTTGTCATTGACGCAAAATCCATACGTTTGAACTGGCTTTTGTCTGCTTTTTTGTATTTTGATTCATTTAATCCATGTCTGAGCCAAGCCAAAGCTCAGTGCCATGCAAAGTCTAATCCTGATTTACAGCATGGAGAAAAATAGCAACAATATAATAATTCAACCAGGACCACCCAGATGCAGAATATAGATGTGTGACTGTTTGCATGGCATGAAGCAGGCCGAGCAGGAATCCAGCCAAAGATCACATAGTAATGTTCGAATGAAGGCAGCCACAGTCCTCATGTCCTTGTCCATATCTGCAGGTGCTTTGTGTTTCCATTTGACTGGAATATTGTTTTCATTATAAGGCTGCAGTCTACAATTAAATGCAAAAGCTAAACTACCTGGTCTTGTGCTTTTTCATTTATAACCTCTGCATGCACTGTAAATGTGAGGGGCGAAATGAAGCTCCATCATTACCATTGATCTTCTCATCATCATTCACAATTTTGCACAAGGTTAAATGTTCATCATTGTGTTGAATTGCTATAGGAAGGTTCAATCTTTAGCCTGGAAGACTGAAAATAAATAAAAGCTCAAATGAAAAAGGGATCCTATTTTCTGTTGTGATAATCACTTCCACTCCCACACGCCGTCACCTCGGAGTTTAATGACCAGAGATGACCTCGGCACAATGAGAACAACAGGCGTTATTACGGAGCGCCTGTGTCTTGTCCCTCCAATGAAAATATAATGAGGGGATGGAGGAATGTAGATACTGTATATTTGGACTGTCCCGTCCTCGAGGAAAGTCGGTGCCAAATTCCCTGGTTTCCTCTGAGGATTGCGAAAGGCTGTAACTCAACACACAGCCTGACTGAGTGCAGACGATAATGATGATCGCTCAGACCTTGGCCACAGATTTAGAGAGCATGCCTTGGCCCGAGCCTTTGCGCTCATTGTTCACTTTCAGCGCTCGTGTGGCGTCGAGGGCTGGGGAAGTTGTTTGCAAGAGTTTTGCAAGATGTTGGTGGTATGTGCGCCATTCAATGCCTTATTAGTCCAAAATTAGACTTTAATAAAGTGAGCTGACAGAAAAAACTGTTCAAATAGAATCTTGGAAGGTTGCATGTATTTCCCGTAAAGCAAGTTAAAGTTAAGTAGTCTGGCAGCAGAAGGATTTCATTTTGTGTCTCAGGAAAAGATAAATTAGCGAGCAAATACCTTCAACCCCTGCTTTCAGTCACCAACATGACTGTGCTGGTAGAGGTTAGCTGTTAGTGGGCTTCTTATTTAAAAAGCAGCAGTATATAAAGGTAATGAGTAACCTTTGAAACCCCTCTGTAACCCCCCCACCCCTCTCCTTCACCGTCTCTATAGGGGACGAGGATAATGGGGCCTCCAGTCGTGCTGCTAGCTATTGGTAAAGGACTAAATTCCTCAGCACTGCTAATTGCTCTCAGGAAAGACTCCGGAAATGGACACATTTGGTGGAGTTGAAGACAGATCGAGTGTGTGAGCAGAGAAAGCAGCAGATTGTAGACACAGTATAGGACATGCTTACATATAGGGACCCTCACACACACCTCCAGCTATCTGCGGCTCACATGCAGTTAAATTAGTTTTGGATCGAAGCCAGAACTCTCGTTGTGTACGTTCCTATATTTCATAACTAATACATGACATTTCCGCTCCCCGCCCTTGGCTTCAGCTCGTCTCCTCTCGGTGCCGGGCTGTGTAGGTGTCTTTGTTTGAGGCCAGTGTGGGCCTAAAAGCTGTAGCACTGGCTTTTCTGCTCGACTGCAAAAGCATAGTAATGGCGTTGCATCATCAAACGCTGACCACTAATCCTCAGCTGCATGCAGCGGACAGCAAAAAAAAAGAAGAGAAAAACACCCATCTTCTGAAAAATGTAAAATTCACTTTGACTCATGCTTTTTGACATAATTACGCAGTGCAAGACATGCATCAGCGAATGTTCCCCGTGTAGCGATGAGACTTCTTAAGGGTTTCATGTCTCGAGGCTTGGCGGGCTGTTGAATTTGCAAGGGGGATTTTGAGACACTTGAAGGCAGGTTGAAAGAGACGGAACAGCTTTAACATATGAACAAACTGTTATAACAGAGTCTGTGTGAGTTTACAACAGTTTCATGAATTGCCTGGATTGGTGTGTTAGTCACTTTTATGTCTCATAATTAAAAGGTATCTTGCATCAGACATCAAATCACCTTTGTTTCGGAGGCCGCTGGAAAAACCACCCCTCAGGGTTTCTGTGTGATCTGATGTCATGCAGACAAATATGAGGTTTATGTATTTAATACTGAAGTATGAGTGTTTGTGTGTGTGGAGGTCTGGTCTCCGCTGCATGCTTCAACAAGCCACAGCATTGACTAGGGGCTTTCCTTGCAATATGTCTGACTGAGAAGGCTTGCATTACAATGTACTGTATATGAGCTGGTCTGATAGACATAATACATGATTATTCCTTATTCTTTTAGTGTGAATTCCATTGAAATTTTTTTTTGTCTGGGACAGAACCCAAACTGAGTTTGTTAACCAGTCCTGAGTGTCTGGCCAACTTGGATATTGATCTCTATTTTGGCTCTGAAAGCGATTTGCTGTCATTCCTAATGGGCGCTTCAGTTCCTGTGGCTGTTCTCCCGGCCCAGGGGTTACTTTGTTTGCATTGCATCTTTTGAATTCCACCACAGTTATTGGTCAGCAATGAGCAATGTAAGAAAGAAGCCGGGCTTACTCTTTTGTCACAAGTCATCAAATCTGATGGACCAAACAATTCATAGTAAATGAAGTCAATTCAGCCCATGAAGAGTTCTTTCTCTTTCATTCACCCGTGCATTAGCTCTTATATGGTTTGTCTTGTTCTTAGACAGCCTCTCTGCAGAAAGGCCTTGGCACCTTCCAGTCCTCCACCTCTCCCGGGAGTTTAAAAGAGAGGGAATTCTGTCTGAGAGAGATTTTTTACCAGGGCTGTCTTGTTCTTTTCCTCTCCAGCAAAAACAACAGGCTGCTGCCAAGTGCAGTGTAAATGGGAGTATACATACAGAGGGAGAGAGGGAGGGAGGGTGGGGGCAGTCAGGATTTAAATAATAAAATGGCTCATTGGACACTGGCTCCACACACCAACTTGTCCTTGGAGTGAATAAATCATGCAGACTGGAGGTGGTGGAGAACGGGTCAAAATAGTGTTGACATGTGACTTTTGACCGTCCATGTACTGCAATACTTAATGTTTGAGGTACTAATGAAGGCTTTAGATGCTACAGGAATCTCCCACCAACAATACCCATCACTTTGTGCCTACTGATTGTTAACTAGTTACGATTTTGACGAGAAAGAAAGAAAAATACATTTAAAGTATTGTGTGACAGAACACTTTTGTGCTTCAGGATTGAATCCCTCTCTCTAACAGTGGGCTGATTTGGTTTCAGCCATGCTCGACAGTTAACTCCAACTGTAAAAACACTTTGAGACCAGCCCATAACCAGGGTGGAGTACATTAGAATAGAGTTACATAACCTGGTTTTTTTGTTCACTACCCTCCTCTATGACTTTTGTATTAGAGCGAGTCTTTCAGCCCTGCAAAAAAAAAAAGTAGCAAAGAAAGAAAAACTTGGTTTGACTTACAATACAGTGGGCCTGTCAGCTAGTCACCCACCAGCAGAGTCAGCTGTTTCCGCAGCGCCCCACAATACTCGTCTTTGTTGGTTCCATATGAGAGGAGCTTTGTTCGGTTTGTGCCCAACATGTAGAGGTTCAGATTCATACTCTGCAGGCAAATGTGAATCAAGCTGTTAGTAGAAGTCACACTGATAACATTCATCTTTAAAAAACACCTCGTTGCTTTAGGTTCGGCGGGTAATCCCAGCTGCCATTTTGTCAGCATGCCAAAGTAATTGAAGTATGAGTGGTTTTTATTTGCAAAATTGTTCCACAAAAGTATCATTTCATCATCAGAATATGATAAATAGCAGCTTAATGTTTGCCACCATTCCTCATCTTCACAGATATTTTGTACTTTTTTCCTTTATAACTACTGAACAGTAAGAGTGTTTCTTGTCAGACTTTTCTAAAATCCTCTGGTCTCCTCAGAGATTGCAGGGATGGGCTGGGTACAGTCGGCTCATGTTTCACTGCTCGCATCTGTAACATTTGTTTTTTATTTGGCCATCAGAAGTTTTCCAACTCTTGGTCTTACAGTAATTAGAGAGACGTCTTAATTCTCCAGCCACTTCCTTTAAGCCTGCACAAGTTCTCCTCTTTCTCCCCTCTTTCCCTCATTCCTCCCTGATTACATTAAAAAGGGCTGTGGTCAACCCCCTTAAAACGACCCAAAATTGTTGAAAGTGTTTAGGAATGCATGAGCGTTACCCCAGTGCTTTTGATATCCTTTGAATCCCCTCTTGCGAAACGAAACATTCAAGACGAAAGCCACTCGGTTAATTATTAGTTGCATAAGTGTAGATGGTCCTGTATTTATGCGTTTATACAGACGGCTTCCCTCTGCGTGTGAAACTACAGAGATGAGTGTGAAGCTGCCGATGGTCTGGAGTTTGTTTTTTCATCGACTGCTGACTAAGAAGATAACACAGCTGTCAAAGCTGTCATCGTTTGAGTGCATTCCTGGAAACAGCAACCCGTATCTACTGTATCAAATGTTCGATGACAAGGAGAGACAGTAAATGAAACTTGTTTTGGATGGAATGCTAATACTACAAGATCACAGTAAAGATAACAGAGGGCAATTTGATAAAGGGAACTGGGTATAAACGTATGGCTCACGACCATAGCAGAAACACAAATGGGTAATACAATATTCCTCTTCAATATCCCAAAAATGATCTGTACTATGAACTTAAGGCAATAAGAAGTAGAACATTTAAAACATGTCTGTACATGCTTTCCACTGCGTATACAAAAAGGGGTAATTTGTATTGTCAACAACTGCCTTTAAGGCTTACTTCTCTCGTCCTAATCGTTCCCTCCCTCTCTTCTCTCTCCCGTAGCGGCGGTGGTGGCCGGGTCGGACATGATGCCAGGACAGATACCTGACCCTTCGATGGCGGCGGGCTCCCTGCCCTGCCTGGGCCCGCTGGCGGGCATCTCGGCCACCACACTCACTGATCAACTCAAGCTAGCCGACTTCCGCCAGCTGGGCACCATGCTGTCCCCGCTGCACTTCCTGGGGCGGCTGGGGAAGAGGCCGCTGGCCATCAAGACAGAGGTGAGGAGGGGGAGAAAGGAGAGCTAGTGCAGCAGGAGGTGAAAGATGTACATCGAGTCAGACAGTAGAGAAGAAGAAGGAGGGTTTTAGACTCAGGATGTTTTAAAGTCATCCATTAAGGCAGTTGTTATCATAATCTGTCAAATATACTTAAAGGGGACCTATCATGCAAAATGCACTTTTGTACGTCTTTTATACATGAATATGTGTCCCCGGTGTTCCAGGGAACTCACCAAGTGTCAGAAAACACAACCCTCTCTATTTTCCTCCATACCCAAATCTCTAAAAAAGGGGCTGCAACGGATCTGATAAAAACTGATCCAGATTTGAACACTGTCCTGACGTCAGGA
This sequence comes from Trematomus bernacchii, assembly GCF_902827165.1. Taxonomy (NCBI): domain Eukaryota; kingdom Metazoa; phylum Chordata; class Actinopteri; order Perciformes; family Nototheniidae; genus Trematomus; species Trematomus bernacchii. Next base: position 2,758,351 of record NW_022987720.1, on the reverse strand, counting down.
CAGTGGCGCTACGGCTATTGGGCCAACTCCACGAATCAGGAGGAGACAACCACAGCATTGCCCTCTAGATGGTGCTGTTGCTCACAGAATCAACCCTTGCTAAAACAGATCTAAAAAATGTCAAATTGAGCGAAATGAGGCATGGCTAAAATGCATGATCTGTTTGGTATTTTGAAAAAAAAAAAAAGTATAAATATGCCTTATATAGGTATGGTCCTACACTATATTATTCAAATATAGCATGATAGGTCCACTTTAAGTTTACAGTTGTTGAAAATAATGTAATCATTCTTAAATTAATCAAACGCAAGCAATTCAAGATTTCTGTTCATTAAAATAAAATAATGGAAAGAATATAAAAAGAGAGGTTTATAATTACGGAAATACTTAATATTCTGGTACCAGTTAATGTCCTGACAGTAGGCTTAATATATACAGTATGTTGGTATAAAATATATATTCTATCCATAAAATGTTATTGTCAGTAGTTGTAGGTGCATTGATCTGAGCTTGTTTGAGGATAGAGTGTGATGACAATACAAATATTTCTATGCAGATTACTATATTAATGTTGATGGTCAGTAAACATAGTATGGTAAACTGAAAATACAGTATACTTTGGCTTGTTAATTTTGTATGTTGAATTTTTCCCCCTCCAGTGCTCAACAATATTTACTATAGAGGTTGCACAACATGCATGTTGTTTTGGTGAGGCAATTAACACTATTGGTTGTAGGTTTATTGATAAAATGTTTGTTTGCAGATGGATGAAGATGATGATAGGAGGAAGCGGAGACGAGACAAAAACAAAGTAGCAGCCGCGCGATGCCGAAACAAAAAGAAGGAACGGACTGACTTCCTTCAAAGGGTGAGTTCATGACACAGCATTGCAGAGAGGTTAAGAATGGAAGCCAAGAACGTGACTTAAAGGGGACCTATTATGCAAAATCCACTTTTTCATGTCTTTTATACATAAACATGTGTCCCCTCTGTGGAAAGAGACTCTGAAAGTTTCAGGACAAAATATTGGCTCACTTTTTTTCCTGATCCATTTATATAAAAAAATGAGCTGATCAGATTTTGGCCACTTTATGATGTCATAACGATTTTTTGGCTTGTGTAACCATTAGCCAATAACCAACCAAGGTAACACCCGCCCACCTTATCACCTGAATCTCCTCCTAGAGCACCATTGTGTTCTTTTTAACCAAATATCTCTCAGAGGGGCGTGGGGAGTGGCACCTTATTTTCATCTAAAGTAACAGACAGAGAATCAGCACTTTTGAAACAGGGCTGAAACAGAGGGGATTATGGGATGCTTCAATGCACGATCAGTTTGGTATTTCGAGCCAAACACTTCAGAGACATGTTTTGTATATCTAATACCTATAATATATTGATGAAAAACAGTATAATAGGGGACGTTTCAGTTAACCTGAACAGCTGATGAAAGTACTCTGAACATTGTATTTGTCTGGTAGTATCTCATAATTCAACATCTTTGTCCAGGAGTCGGAGCGTTTGGAGGTGGTGAACTCTGACCTGAAGGCCCAGATCGAGGAGCTCCGTATGGAGAGGCAGCAGCTAATGGTGATGCTCAATCTCCACCGGCCCACCTGCATTGTGAGGACCGACAGCGTCAAAACTCCTGAGAGCGAGGCCAACCCCTTTCTGGAGCAGCTGTCCGCCGACGCCAAGTGAAACCGGGAAACCAGGGACGCAGGAGTCCCTGACGCCCAAACTAGCACCACGGTGGTAGCCAGTTAAAATGAAAAACATAACTGGCAATATCTAAACAAGCACTTGAGCTCCAAGACTTTTGGAGACTCTGCCCAAAGACCTGAGGTTGTAGGGCTTCCTTAGTACTGCTACATGAGCTGGCTCTGTCCATTGGAAGACTGGAAATATCCAGTTTCATCTCCACATTAACTGTTGTTGTTGACACCCGCTGTGCCTAATGTTACTTCAACCATCTCTACATAAAAGGGACCAATGGAAAAAGAAGAGTACGACTGGAAACAACGCCGAGGAATCACACTAATATCAAAATGGTGCTCTGTTACAAAAGCCCTGAGTAGATTGTGTGGCATTTTTGAATGCAGATACCCAAAAAGGCTTTTGCAGCTTCCCTTTGTATGCTATCGGAAATATACAGGTGTAGAGTTTTTAGGACATAATACTCAATACAAGTACACCAAACAGAGTAGAGTTTTTTTTTTGTAATGTTGATTTCTTTACCCTGCCTCGACGATGGCAGTTACCGGTTGATCCGATTTGTGGTGACGCTGGCGTCATAAAAAGCACATATACACAAAATGTTTACACCCTTGTTTTTAGGACTTGTTGTCTGTCCATTATGTACTTGTTTTATACTGCTTTGTATACATAAACATATATGAAATGCTTGTTAATCACTTGATGTGATTTGTCTTTTCAATCTTTTCCAGTCTTTGTCTGTCATGTTGCGCTGTCTAACAGCTGTGAAAACAAGCAGCACTCTTTTCAGCTGAGCAGTATTTCAATGTCTGTTATGGACCTGTATCTGCTATGTATGACTCTGTTACCCTGAATAGATTAAATTTTATTTTCTAAACTACAAGAAAGAGCATGTCTTGTTATTTGCAATTACCCCATCAGACATGCAAGATTTCAGTTCAAATCCTTGTAGGCTATTACTTCCTCCCAATCATGACACTTAAACTATCAAGTGACGAAGGTTGTGCAATCATGTTTTCTTCGGTTGAGGCACATTGCCAAACGCAGGGCTTTACTTTAATTTGCAACTCAGTAAAGGTCAGTCATGAATTTATTTCTACCAGTACAGGCATGGTTATTACCACATTATTGCAATATTTTAGAATGCATCTTTACATTACTTTCTTTAAAGCATAAAGAAACACCTTTAATTGTAAATATTTTTTGAATTATTATTTGTGACACTTTCTTCAATACCTTCACATGCGTTGACCTCTTTTCTTAATTGTGTTTTTGATAGAAGACTTGGTAGCATTGATTTGTTTGTAGAATGGTATACTAATATTATAATGTTATTTCAAGACTAGTCAATTTGTTGCTGATGGAGGACAGCATAATCTCTATTTCACTACATTTTAAAACAGCAGAAAAAAGGTTTGCAATTGGGACCATTTATACTCGTTTTTGCTGGGAGAAAGTACACCCTAAAACAGAGTGAATTGTGAAATGTGTGTCGTTTTTCTGCTGCAGCATTAACTATAGCCTGTTCATGGCTCGGCTCAGATGCGGTCAACGGCTCCATCTAGTGGTACGTTTTATGAACTGCATATTTGCAGTAGAGCCGACAACTCACAATATTGGCTGATATATTGTCAGAGAGGCTTAACGTAAATATAATATTAAAATTATATTTCTTTAAACCTTTATTTTCAATCGAATTTCCATTGAGAATATGAATTCCATGGCAACAGCCGTTGGTTTCCTGCGGTTAAACCATCTTTATTTTGGTGAGGCTTCACTTTCAAAAGTGTCAAAACTGGTTCAGGTAGGCAGTAGTGTTCTTTACTAATACAATATTACGTGGCTTTCAAATAGGGAGCAAATGTTTGTTTTAAATACTTTGCAAAATTAGGTTTAATTTGGTATTTTTCTGCTCTAACCGTCGCTTTTTATGAATGAAAACAGCTGATAAACACATGAGAGCTAAAAGCTAATCAATGCTAACGCTAGCTAGATACGACCTTTTTTGGTCTTCAACAAATACAGGTTAACTAAAAATTAACTTTGCACTCCTGTATACATTGAGTTGAATCTGTTGTATACCGTATTTCCTCACTTGTTCAGTTTATACTGCTACAGAAAATATTTTAACAAAAGCTCACCTCTTCTCCTCAGAGGTTGTGCAGGTAGCCTACAGGTTAGGTGGACTTGTGGTGTGATAATGGAACAGTTTGAGGAAGAGGAAGAGCAGCAGCCATCTGATCAGTCAGACCTGCTCACAGGAAGCCAGGATCAGGTGGAAGATGAGGAGAAGCCAAGCCAGGGTCAAGAGGGCAACAGTGGCGATGAGTGGGACACTGATCTGGAAACAGACAGTAGGTTAAAGTGACCTAAACTGTAAGACTATAAAGTCTTATAAACATGGATAATCTTCAACGCCCTTACCTCTTCTCTCTTCCTGTGTTCTCCTGTGTTGTTCCTTCCAGGTGCCACCGATCAGAAGCAGAGTCAGTCCCGTGCAGAGCTGTACCTGCAGGCCTGTCAGAGGACGGGCTCAGTTCCTGTATCCTCCTTTCTCCGTAACTTGGGTGACACCAATCTCAACCTAAACCACTATGGTGTAGGACCTCTGGGCACCAAAGCTCTGGCTATAGTTCTGAAAGTAGGGTGGCTTTGTTACCTTTAACTATATTTACTGTTATGAAATATTTTAATTATCATGTTTAAAGGCCAAATTTCACGGTGTGTGCTGTGTGCTCTGCATGTGTGACCATTAAAGAGGGTTTCATCCCTCCGATTCTATTTGATCTATTCTAATAATCATTATTTCAGTAATTTTATTGTTTTTCCAGACTGACAATACTATCACCAACCTTGAGCTGGAGGAAAACTCACTTGGGCCCGAGGGGACGCGCTATCTGACGGAGATGCTTCAAACAAACATCACCATCCAAAGTCTGGTAAATATTCTATAACTATTGAATAAAATCAGTTCTGAAAAACTGTACTGGTAATCATCTGCTCTTAACTGCAAGAGGAATGACACATTCTTAAAATAAATATTAATAATACACAAATGCTTGTTTAATCTCTTAAATCTTTTTGTATCAGAATCTTTCCAACAACCAGCTGGGCCAAGAAGGAGCGTACACCATCTCCAAAATGCTGTCAGAAAATTACTGTGTCAAATCCCTCAAACTTTCAGGTAACCAACTAAGTATTTTAACCATTTAGGATGTTGTTATTGAGTCCTTTGCACACCTCTCGCTGTAACACAATGGAAATACGTTTTATACTAATACATAAATAAATGTCCCTTTCTTCCCTAGGAAATGATTTTGATGATGTTGCAGCAAAATATTTAGCTGATGCTTTAAAGGTTAGTACAAAGTATTGAATCTGAAACATTTTTGCAATTTTTTTATGAATATATAGAATGAATCAAGAGTGTATCTGGTCTACATTTGCATTAATCCTCAACATTCTCTTTCGTTTTAGGGAGACTATGTGATCACAGAGCTGGACCTCAGCCACAACATGTTCAGTTTTACAGGAGGACAACACCTGGGCCATATGTTAGGTACACTAGTTTATTTCTAGATGGATAGAATTGGAGGGATGAAACCCTCTTTAATGGTTACACATGCAGAGCACACAGCACACACAGTGACAGTTGTTCTCTGCTTTTAACCAGGAGTCTAGTACTAGGAGAAGTGGGCAGCTATTGTACAGCGCCCGGGAGGCAATGGGAGTGGGGGGGGGGAAGGGGGATGTCCGATGCCTTGCTCAAGGGCTGACTGTATTAGGAGAATTTCACTGCAGAAGCCAAATACGTCATATAAATAAACACGTCATTCAATTACAAAACTCATACAGATATCACAAATAAATTCCAAATCACATTTTTATCATTTTAACTTTTTCCTGCAATAAATATAGATGTAACTCATCAAACCTTTTTTTTTGCATGTTTTCCCTATTCAAACATGGATAAAACCATGTCTTGTACATAATGTGAACACTAATTTTCGTACCAATTATATTTAAATACCGTATTCCCCCTTCAGTTTGTGATTTGCCTGGCAGAAATAGGAATTAAACTAATATAACAAACAATTTGTCTGCCCATTCTTATATTGCAATAATTACATTACAGTGACAGTCAATTCCAAAAACCCTCAAAAATGTTAACATATATTTAGCAGTCAAAACAAACTGAGGATATATACTTTACAGCTTATTGATGTCATTGCAAAAATGAAATATTTATATTTTTTTAACTTCATGAATATTTGTGATACGTATTTTGTACTTTGACATTTGTTTCCCCTTTCATAAAGCTGCAAATGTAGGTATTGAAGTCCTAAACCTGAGCTGGAACCCCCTTCGTCTGGGGGGTGCTATGGCTGTTAGTGCAGGGCTGAAGGTGACCAGAACAACACACTCACAATGCATAGTGTATATATAACGCTCTGTTTCCTATCACAGACATTTCACTCACATTTTCCTCAGGTAAACTCGACTCTGAAGCAGCTCGATCTGTCGTGGAACGCTTTCGGCCAAATGGAGGCAGAGTCACTGGGTCAGGCCCTGAAAAACAACCGGACGCTGGTGCTGCTGGACCTCAGCGGTAACCATGTGGACGATCAGGCTGTGACACTTCTCTGCCAGGGTCTGATCACCAACGACACCCTCGGGACCCTCAAGGTGAGCAGGTGGATCCTGGATCAGCGGTATTTATTATGCAGCATCATGGCACTCTAACTGTTAGGTTTGGTGTGTCTGTGTTTTGTTAAGCTCTCACAAAACCCCCTGACGAATATCGGAGCTCTCACGCTGCTAAAAACGGTCAAAAACATGAAATCAGCCTTGGAGGAGATTGATATTTCTGTAAGTGCTGTACATTTCCTCTCAGAACATGAATAATAATATGTATCTTGTATTGAATGCCTTTAGAGCTTCTTCTAAGCTCTGACCGTGTTTGTGCAGACGGTGTTTGTGAATGAGGAGTTTGTGGAGCTGCTGGAAGTAGCCCGTCAGAAGCGTCCTGCTCTGGATGTTCGGCACAGCGCCATGAGCTACGTCACCAGGAACCTATCTGCCCTCCAGATCTTACGGGTCAGTGGTCAGGAAAGAAGAGAAATCTGGGGGAAAATAGGTTCATAGTTATAACTAGGATTCAAGTGTTTATGCTCATAATGTTACACAAATAGCATCCTAAAAGAGGTCCCAGAGATATTTTCTTTAAATGTATAATCTTGAAACTTAATTTGGATTCTTAAATAGAAATTCCTATCAGAGCGAAATGAGAGCATTATGGATTTCTTTGAAGCTTTGGATAAAGAAGGAACAACCAACGTCTCCACCTCAGACTTCAGAAAGGCTGTGAAGGTCAGGCTTACTTTCTCACAGCAAACAATCTATCAAAGAAAAGTATTTAACTAGTATTCAGATATTAACTATTGTATGGATGAGTATAGTGAAAATAATGTTGTCATGCATGCAGGCAGCGAACATACCTCTGGATCAGCAGCAGCTCGAGTGGTTGCTCAGGAAGTTTGACAAGAACTGCACCTCCACCATTATGTACAGGTCAGTCTGTGATTTGTATTTACCATGCAGACATAAAAGGTATTATTTTATAGTCAAGAAGAAATAAGTAACCATTTTAAGAAAAATAGTCCCATTTTACACAATTTTCATCTTTGTCATTAGCTCCAAACCAGCTGAAGTTTAGAACGTAGGACATTTATTTGCCTGTGATTTAAACGTATATACATTTTAGACATCCCTCTTTTTTAGTGGGAAAACAGGTTTCATTTATTAGTGTAAAACAGTTTGAATAATCAAACAGAATAATCTTAGCTCAAGCTTTGTCTAGGTTTGTCATGAAGGAGATTTTAATTTGTTTGAAATATCCCTTTGAGTGTAAGTAATCCTTCACTTTTAACTCTTTGTGAAGTCAGTGGTCTCTTTTTGTTGCAGTGAGTTTGCTGAGCTGTCGTAGAAACAGAGGATGAGGAAGACATCTGAAAATAAAATGTTACGGAGTCAGTTATTTAGTACGTCTTCCATTTTGCCATACAAGTCTCACAATGTTACATTTTTGCGAAAATATAGAGATAAGGGAGCGGAACTGACACACAACCAAGGACAGGTGTATCCTAATAACAACCACCCTCCCCTCTGTCCACCCGCTGTAGTCCTTAGCTCAACCCAGTTCTGTCCAGTGTGAATACTTGAACCGCTGACACCAACCAGCTGCACCCACCTGAGCGCTGCCAGCTGTGTCTGCGGTTGGGACACAGGGTCCTCCACCTCATTCTCTCCATCCAAAAATAATCTTCAGGTATGACAACAGAACATAGGAGGAAGAAAAAGAGCTGGCATCCATATCAAAGGACCGAGAGGAGAGAAAGAATAGAGCCAGATGGAAGCTAGTTGTCTCGCCCACAGTGGTAAGCTTTGAATGAAACAGCCTGTAAAGGAAACAGCACGTCGATGAATATGGATGTGCAGCATTACTTATTCAGGGCCGGCAGGGTAGGATTATTGAAGGTGAATTGTCTCAAGGTGTGATATCCGACAATCAGATCTGTCAGGTGGCTTCAGAGGTAACCACAGAGGAGACGCTGACAGGAAGCACCTCTTTATTAACTCATATGGAAACGGCTTGACACCTAATATTATGGGTCATGAGAATACGGGACCACCCTTTTAAATGTATATCCTATTTCAGATAGAGCTCCTAAGATGAATTAATGACATTTCAACTATTAAATCAGTCGCCAACTATTTTGATACCCGATGAATTGGTTTGAGTAATTATTTAAGGAGTCAAAGATTTCTGATTCTAGCTTTTTAAATGTGAAAATTCTGTTTTTTTCCACTCTTGATGAGCCGTTGAGTTTTGGACCTGACAAGACTATTGGAACATTTTGAGATTCTATAGACATGGTTTTCTTTAAATCCTAAGCCAAATGCACCTCAACTCCCTCCATGTTTCTGTCTCCACTTCCTCTGCCGTGTCTCTTCTGTCTCCTCATCCGTTCAATCACACACTGAAAACTAGATTGTTGAGAAAACCGAAAAAATGTGCATTGTTCATTACATAAGTTAATATTTGCAATGTGGCTCATGTATACAAAATTCAACCGTGACATTGTTTTTCAAGTTCTTATAAAACTGTAGATCTTTGTAAAATATCCAATTATTAAGGCCTATAAACCTACCTTATTTGGATGAGCCTCTTGTCCCAGTGTAACTAGAATGATCCTTCATCCTTCCATGGTGCATTCAAGTGCATCACGATGGTCGTACTTCCAGAGGTTGGAAATGGTTCTTCCAACTTTGATGTGTTCAGTAAATTGATGTCGTAATGTAGAAATAACAGAAGCTACAAAGAAGATGGGTTTTTATCGCTCAGTGTTTAAAGGAGCTTTTTATCTCAGTTTCCTAATAGATTCAAATTATATTTAAAAAAAAAAGGTTTTTAACAGGCTACAATTATTTATATTATTTGTCAGTGACTACATTCACAGGGAACGCATACAGAATTATCTCTTACATGTGAAACAACAGGTTGTTAGTCAGAATTACTTTGTCCTTGAATACAAAGATTATTCATTTGACAAAATGTGTGAAGATGTTCCAATAAACGAAGAGCACTTCAAAGCCTTTTTCAGACTCTTAAATTATCGAGTACCCCCTGTAAAGTTTGTGTTTGAGAATCAACATGCAAATGGGCAACCTTTCTTGTTAATAAAAGTCTCACCTTAATCTCAAAAAACACTTTTACAATCGGACTAAAATACAATTATTTGTACAATGACATTGATATAATTAGCTATTTAAAAGATAGAAAAAATAACTGAATAATTTAGGTAAATAATCTCTCTGATGTGGCTTAATGAAAACAAACAGCTAGCTGCCAATTTCTAATGGGCCATCTTTCATGTGAATGGACACAAAGACTTAAAACCCACGTCTTATTGAGCGGTCCGATTGGAAATTCACTGATTTGGCCACATTTTGAAGACGGAACAAAAACCTGCCAACAAACCCTTCAGATATCTATGCACCCACTGGCACACGCTGCCAATTAGCATGATCTCGAAAGCGCTAATGGAATCTTGAGTGGTAATAAAAGTAAATAATTAAATTAGAGGAACCCTTGTGTCATTGTTTGCTGTATTCAGGCCCATTAGGACCTCCAGTGTTCTCATGGTAATATAATGTTTGGGCTTTTTTGTGTCCTCATAATGAATTCAGTGTTTTTTCTCCAAACTGTGTTGTTCAGACATTTATGTAGGTGCTGGCAGAGAAACAAAGACGTACATTAGGACCCATTGTCCCCTTGTGATTATTAAAGTAAACAGAAATACTGAAGGGGTATCATACACAGCTGCACACACTCGAGCCTGTGTTTGTGAAGTGGGAGAAAGGGCCAAGCAACCCTTAAGACTTTGTCAGAGATGATCCCATTATTTGGAGCTTCTCAAGAGCCGAGCGGTTGGCGGGCTAATGAGGCTTTGAAGATCGCTCTTCGCCACAGCATTCATGCGCAGGAGCAAAATGGATTTGGCACGAGATAAAATGCTTCGAGCCAAGATCGGCCATGAAGACGTTTCCTGCCTCAGCCCCTGGCTTTTATTTTGCCATGGTGATCATTCGGAGTCCTTTTTAAATACACAAAGTCCATTCTTAGAAGATGAAACTGAAGGTAAAATGTGCCGTCAACAAATTCTCTGCTGCTATACAAATTCAGAAAAGCCGAACAGAAGTACCCAGAGCTCAATGACATTTCTGTCCATTGTTTTGTGCGAAAAACTATTTTAAAGCCCAAAGACTTGCAATCATATACTGTAGGAAACATTCCGATTCTAGAGCCTGTGACTCTAAAACATTAAACCAATCGTCAAAGTAGTTGTAATCTAATGGATAATTTAGTTAATGGAAAATTGAATGGAGGGATTGTTTAGCGTCTTGAAAATCATTATGTACAATGTTATTAGTGGTAAGTAAATGTAGAAAGACACATTTCAGTACATAAAACTCTTGAGATGTTTAATGTTTAAAACTGTTTCTTTAAATAGATACAAGTATTTTATATATAGGATAGCATAATGAAAATCTCGTCCAACATTGAAGCTCAACATAAAAACCTGCTGCCAAATTGTGCGTTTTGAACATTTCTCCCAACATATTGCCCAAAAAGAAACAATATACTGTAAAAAAACATATAGTGTTTGGTTTTTGTTTGTATGGTTGAACATGTGTGTCTGTTTTACTAAAAGCTTGTAACAGTTTGATCAATATGTTTAGACTTACATGGACAAAGGATCTGCAATGCAGGTGTAAATAAAAAGGATGCAAGACATGGATGAATATGTGAAGCAGGAATATAACAGGAGTCGCCTCCAGACATGGCACGGGTATACACGCCATTTATCCAAAAAACATGGTTTCCTGGTTGCGGATTCGTTAATCAAGGCTGTCGGTAGTTACAGTTACAAGCCGGAAACCAAGGAATTCTCTCAATCCTTTGTTAACATTAAAAGACATCTTGAACTAATTTGAATGAGCTCCGCTTTGCCCGGCTGTGGAAAAAGTGGCTCAGGAGCTCCAACTAACGAGAAGGGGAGAAACTCATGAAGGTTATTGTTGCCAGGAGAAGCCATTTTGTTTCATGATTTCACAAAATGTGTTCATCTACTGCTTCATATGTCCATCTGAAGAGCACATGGGTATCATAACACACCCGTAATGACTTATCTTAAACATCTTAAGCATGCGTTTGCCAATCTTAGTCCTGAGACGTTTAACAGTAGTGTGACATGTCTCTCACATTTAGCAAAACTGTAACCAATTCAAGATGCTCTGTTGATCTAGCCAAAACCCATTTTAAGTGTATTCTCTAAAGATAAAACCATATATCTTAGCTCCATTTGGTGTTTAAACACTACTTTAATATCCTAATAACCAAAGTCGTTTAGGCAATTTTGTACGATTTGTGCGTGTTTTGTGAGGTGGAGTTCATTTTATGCAGCTTTAAATAAGAGTAATGTGGCTGTAGAAACATCACATGTCCAGAAGCAGCACTCGTGGGTCTTCCACCACTGCTTTGATCTTGCGGAGGAAAGTCACCGCTTCTCTGCCGTCGACCAGTCGGTGGTCGTATGTCAGAGCCACGTACATCATGGGGCGGATCTCCACCTGCCAGAGCAGAAAGAGGTTTATTACTTATGGTTGAGTTTACTGTGACAGTGACACTATTGCTAACCAAATAGGTCAACTGAAGTCACTCTTTTTTTTAGTGATACTTTTACATCAAGACGTTACTGTAGGGCTTTGCAGAATGTCATTTTTTTACATTTGAAGCTTCTATTAAGGTTTTCAAACAAAGCTTAAAATGCCGGTCTCCATATTTTATGATGTCATTACCTTAAAACTAATGATTTGTCTTTATTGTGGTTATATTAATAAGATGCATGGTGCTGTTTGATTAGCAAACTGATGTCTCCGAGGCAAAATAACAACATATTGATTGAAGCTTAATAGGTTATCAGATAAAAACACATTGTGAAATGTAGGAATAATTACATATATCTTAATAATTTGCGAATTTTGACGCTCTGGAATTATTGGAAATATTTGAATCACACAAGTCAGAATGAATCCTACTAATCTGGAATCTAATTCTACAAACAGAAAAATACTAGTTATGTTAGTGTAGACTACATTTCCTCTGGAACTCTGCAATAATACAGGGTTTAATCCTAATGATAATAACAAAAAACAGCTCAGAAATAAAATATTGATTCAAAATAAGAATGTTAACATTATGTATGAGAGGCTTTGAACTATTTGGTACTGCTCTACATAATAATAATCTGCGTCTACAGACACACAGCTCCCACCTTGCCATTGATGGCCACAGGGCGGTCGAAGATGCCGTGCATGCCGAGGATGGCAGACTGGGGGGGGTTGATGATGGGCGTGCCAAACATGGAGCCAAACACGCCGCCGTTGCTGATGGTGAAGGTGCCTCCGTCCATATCTTCAACAGCTAGCTGATTGCCACGGGCCTAAAGCACACAACAAATCGATTTCACATTTTTTCTAATACATTTAAAAAGATAGTGGTTTAAATCAAAATAGCATAGCATTTTAAAATGACACATTTCTATTGCATTAAGATTTGTACCTTTTCTCCCAATGCATTAATGGTTTTCTCAATGTCAGCGAAGTTCATGGTCTCAACATTACGGATCACCGGTACAACGAGCCCCTAAACAAACACATGTTAGTCAGGTGTATGAAGCATTAAGAGGCTTTAACAGCTGTAATTTAAAAAGATTATATATATATATAAAGTACCTTTGGAGTTGACACAGCGACACTGATGTCTACGTACTCCCTGTAGACGATCTCTTTGGTTGAATCATCGATAACTGTGGTAAAAGCATATAACGATGCAAGTGAGAAAAAATAAATAGACACATTTAAAGTATTATTCTAGGCTGTGCTAGCAGGGAGTAAACTCCATTGGGGAAAGTAAACATTTAAAGCGAAAGAAGAACATTGTCTCACCGGCATTGACAGCAGGCTGGTCGGTCAGAGCGTAAGCAGCAGCCTTCACAAAGGCCGACATGAAACCCAGCTTGATGTTGTGCTTCTTCAAGAAAGCATCCTTATGGAGTTTCCTCATGTCCTGGATGTTGCTGAAGCAAAATTAAGGAAGTATTAACGAATCTGTTCAGTAGGAAAACCTCCTGAACCATTGGCATTTGTCGATTGAACTGTATATACTATAAAGTCAGATAGAATAAATGTTTCCAGCTGCAGCTCACCTCATGTCCACCTCGTTGAAGGTGGTCAACATGGCGCAGGTTTCCTGGGCCTCCTTTAACCTCTGGGCGATCCTCAACCTCATGCGGTTCATCTTCACCTGTAGAGAAAGAGAAAATACATAATGAATTCCTATCAAAACATCAAAACAAATGAACTAACATCAGGAGAGTTTCATGTGCGTTACCCTGTTTTCTCCTCTGCCCCCTAATGTTGGGAGACGGGGGGCGGGAGCTGCAACTGTGGGCTTGATGGCAGAAACTTGATAAAGAAGGAAAGACAGAATGATATGTTAACAGTTTGCTAGTGGCGTGGATTTAGATGCTACAGAAGGAAACTCACTAGGTTTGGCTTGGGCAGCCTGCAGTGGCACTGGAGGCATGGCAGTGAGGGCTGGAGGTGGTGGGGGGGGAGGGGCTGCAGCTGGGGCCTCTGCAGCCGGGGCGGGGGCAGCTTTGGCAGCAACGACTGGGGAGACAGAAGTAAATAAGGACAAATGTAGTATGGGCCTCATGATGACGTAGTATCATGCTCGTTTTTTCTTTTTAATTCATTTCTTATTTCATAGTTTTTCATCATTTTTATTTTTATCTTTGATTTTATTAATCTGTGAGAATCTGTGCTGTCGTGTTTTTCATCCTTACCCTGTTGCTGTTTGAACTACTGAATCCCTCACGGGGATTAATAAAGGTCCATCTTATCTTATCTTAGTACACACTTTGGCTCAATATGCGTCATAATTCAATACATTCAGCAGATTCACAGCAACACCTGTAATGTAATGTACAGCACAGTGGGAAATATAGAGGTCTGCTCAGCTGGAAGTAATACATAGTACCAAGAATAGAAAAATGGCTAGATGTTTCAAAACGTTAACTGATTGCGATAATTGTAAACTGTGTATTATTAAGGGAGAATAAAGCATTAGTGTGAAGTTTAAATTGCACAGTAAAGTATCAAAAACGTAGTGTTTCATTACTGAAACTCGAGCATATTAAAAGTGTGTTTTACAGGTTTGTTTAGTGATGATAACTACGCGTACCTCCTTTCCGGAGTTTGAAGAGCGGCATCCCTGCTTCTACTTTCTCTCCATCAGGCACCAGCAGCTCCTCGATGACACCAGATGCTGGAGCGGGGACTTGTACTGAGGTCTGGAAGTGTGAAAGACATTTTTTGTAAATATTTGTCATACTCTGAAGGAAACATTCATTAAGGTCATAGCAAGGAATTAACAGTCTTTCTTGTTCATACCTTGTCTGTCTCAATTTCGCACACCACTTCATCTTCTGACACCGAGTCGCCCACAGCTAAAACACAAACAATAAAAGATTATGTATTTCATGTTCAAATATATGGCTACTTGGGACACTTAGACCTGTGAAATTCTGACACTTTATCAAAGATATGTTGACGAATACTAACCTTTCTCCCACCTCACGTCCCCCTCTGTAACAGATTCTGCAAATGCAGGAGTGTTGACTGTGACCACCTCATCCCCTGTACAGAAACAAAACAGCAGTTGCTATAAATGAAACACCGAGCATGGTTGTCTTCATTACATGATGTTGTTGCAACACGTACTGTGGACAGCAGATGTCCTGAAGTATCTGATGTGGAAGACATTCCCTGATGATGGAAATGCACATCTAAATGTTGAGAAAATAACGGTTACTTTTTAATTCTGGACAAACTAAATGATTGTGTTAAAACAGACACACACAGAATACTGATCAACACACAGCCTTCCTAATTAATCTACATTTAAAATCCCTTTTAATATACTGTTATGCATTACTAAATAGACAGATCTAACACTGACAATGCTGAAGAGTTTTGAAACATGCAGTAGTGGTTACGGAGAGGCATTCAAAGACAGACAACAGAATGGGAGAGCGCACTTACGGCTGCGAATTCCTGTAAGCTACCTGGCTGCAGACAGGTAGGCCTTCAGAGGGAAAAAGAAAAGAGAAAGTAAATCAACCAGTGCTTCTCCTGAGGCTCCAACACAGATGTGAGTTCTCTGAGCGCTCTAATGAACCACTTGTGGGTTTCTAAGGCATCTTACTCACTCAACAAGCATCACTTACTCTGCTTTGGGTAATCCACTCAGAGTTTGTTTATTCATGAGCAATACAATTTGGAGTGTGGTTACTGATAAGGTTCTTAAAGGTCTAGTATACTCTCAGAGGCACACTTACCTGATACACTTTGTCGGAGCAGCACATTATTGGCCTAAAAAAGAAAGAAAAGGAAAACAGTAAAAATCTGTTTCATATGCATTATATTATACCTGCAGCTTTTAAATCCCATTAGTGTGATTATGATTAGTGGCCCTCCCCATTCTGAACCTGTATTTAGCTTAAAGTAAGCTTTAAAAACAATAGATGACTTTCCCCATAAATCTTGCACAGAGGTTAAAGAGTTATTGAGCCTACTTAAACTGCTGCAGCAACGAGCTTATGTAAACTGTACGTTTACATAATACATTTGCTGGTAAACTCCAAAGAGCTTGATCTTTGAGTTAAACATCTGGACTTTTCAATGGTGGCTGAGATGTTGACTGCGCCACATTGCTTACTGTATGATTCATGTTTGTGGGTTTTTTGAGGGCAGAGCCTCTCGTGAAGAAGCCTGCCTAGTTCTGGCTTCTTCACTGATGTCTATCCTGATGTCTATCCTGATGTCTATCCTGATGTCTATCCGGCATCCTACATTAGTAGGATGCCGGAGCTGGGTGGAGTTGTCAGAAATGTCATATTTACACTAGGTCAAAGCTTGTGCCGGCATGCAGATAGTTTTTAGAGTTTTCCCTTCTCTGACTCACTAGAACAACTGGCGCTGAAAATGTAACCATCAAAACGCCTAGTGTACAACATTACACTGGCCGATACACAACAAACATATAGGTTAAATCATTCATATTGTCAATCTCTTCTACTTGAGTTTTTCTCCTCCAAAACTTTAGGATTATTTAAAAAAATGATAGATTTAAAACAAAACAATGTGCGTTATTACAGACGCACATTTGCAAAGTTAATTAAGGCAGTATAACAGAACCACCCTGCAATAAATAGAACTTTAAATAAATATTTCCCAGTATATCAAGAGCAAAAACTATTTTCGATTCAAGATCTGATCTATCAATTGAAAGACAAGGTCCTGAGGTCCTGCAGGACATTCATTGATGTAATATTCTAAACCAAAACTGAACGATAATGAAAAAATAATTAGTTGCAACCTTAACCTTGACTTTTTTTATTTGGTACACCTCATTAAATGAATACCCTGCAATAAATCCTGCCTCCATGAAGGTTATTATGTTCATATTCTTTACTGTAAGTGTGTGTGAAAGTTAGCTGATATAAATTGGGTGGACAAATGTATAGCAACACCTCAGTATGAGACAATAAAACTCACAAACACCTCTATCTTGTCATTTTAAAACAAACACTCGGCCTTAGTCCACTGTAAACACTAGCACAAGTCTCCTTGAAATATTGAGAACTACACTTCTTAACCCCGACAAGACACACAAGCTGTTCTCCTAGTGATCATGTTTCAGTTCAATACCTGCTCAAAGCAATGAAAAGACAGCTGTAGCTTGTGAGGGCAGAGCCAAGCAGCACATATATGTCTAACTTGACATGGGCTATTTCTGTCAGGTCAGCTGAGACACACACCTCAGTCTTACAAACACAGGACACCACAACATGCTAACATTAGCCTGTCAAGAGGGCTAAGAGTAGTAAACCAGGTATTGAAACAAAAATAATATAGTTGACAGCGACATGAAATACATATATTGTTTTAATAGTCAGATATAGATACTGTTCTCTTCAAACGTAACTTCCCTAGCCTCCTCTAAAGCTGTCAGTGTGTGTCTGCCCTTGGTAGGTGAGGCCTCTTCATAAGCTAACGTCTGTTGAATGCTAACGGTAGCTAACAGCTAGGTGTGTCTTGTTTTATTCAAGTTTTTATCGTTCCAGAGTTATTCCACAGAATCCGTTCAGTGTTTCTTTCCAACATACCTGGCTGACCGCTGACAGGGAGCGACCAAGCGTCCTGTAAGCACATCTGGATCGTGATAACATAGCGCTAGCTTGCAGCTGTGTTCCTTGTTATCTGACAGCAGTTGAAGAAGCGGTGCGGAAGCTCCGAGTGGGATGAACCATTGCGGTTAGAAGGGGAGGGGTGTGTTAAACCCATAGGTTAAATCCTTTATATGTACAGCCTATGGTTAAACCAAAGCCTGTGGCCCGTCAGATTCCGCGACTCAAATAGCAATTACAGTTGTTTTATGTTTTATCCGTTTTTATCATGCATTGTTACATACCTTAATATGATTGCTATTACCAAAGCTGGTGCTCTGTAGAATTTAGACAGTCCAAAATATTGATAGCTGTAAACCGAAAAGGGTTTGTGGAATTAGGGCTACTCAATACACAAATCAAATATATAAAGTGTTGTCAATGTTTGATGTCTGAAAACTGTTAGGAAGATGCTATAAAAAAAAAAGTAGTATGGTAAAACATTTTGCAGAAGCAGTGTAGCTGAAGATCCTGCAAAACACTATACTGAATAACAACTACAATCTGACAAACATCATAAAAAGGACAAAATAAAAGTATTTTTTAGATGGTAAAACATTAATGTACCAATACCTGCACAACAACAGAAAAAGGATAAGGAAATATATACAGTGGGTTGTCTTCAGTTCACATCAATCTAATTATGTGCAGGTAGGGATGGGATAGGGTGGCATATTTGGCCACACCTCCTGTTTTTTGGAGGGTCTTTCAGCTGGACCGCTACAAATAGTCACTCCAGCAACAGAAAGCTCCAGACCTGCAGCCTTCTGGGGTCTTTTTCTACAGGCAACAGGTGGGTTTCATAATACTGTGTATGTGCTCTTTATTTTTCTAATGTTCACATTTGAGTTTTTACTATTTCTTTACTGTCATATAAAACTAGAATGTAATATACTTTTTACATTTTTGAATCAAGTCTGAAATAAATTAAGTTAAATTAAAATGTGCCAAGAAGTAGCCAATATAGCAAATTCTTATTTAAAAAAAAAAAAAGATTTTATTTTTACAAGATCCATTATTGTTGTGTTACGTCTTAAAGTTGAAAAGTATTTCAGTTCACTTGAATGACATTTTATTAGGAATTTCTCACCACACCTGCATCAGTAATTAATTATGTTTTTCCTTCACAGTGCTGTCTTTTGAAGGCATGAATCCAAGTGTTTGGAGAGAAGGTATGTATTCTTCTAGCAGCATTTGCCTTGACGGCTTTCATGCAGAGCATCTCTCCTCTTTTCAACTGGACCCTGTGCTATCAAATGTAGATGTGTCAGCCGTTTCCGTGTCATTACACAAAGACAGCGAAGACAGAAAAATGCTATCGGAGAGTGCCTATTACAGAAGTGGGGATGCTGGTTCAAGTTTGATGAATCCATCCAAAGACAACACGACTGGACATTCACCCATAAGAAGGCACCCAATTCCTGCATCCAGTTCCTGTGGTCATGATGAGTGGAACTTAAACAGTGGCCATCAGGCAAAGCGTGCCAGAGTAGAAAATATCATCAAAGGCATGATCAGCTCTCCAGGTATGCACTGCACCAATGTGACCAGAAACCAATGCGTGAAGTCAGACGGCATGCAGGAAAAGGAAACGATACATGAGCAGGACTACGTGGAAACGAGTGGATTTGGCAGCCAGAGAGCAGGAAAGCAGCTGGAGAATCAGCATCTCAGAGCAAGGTTCGACCATGTGGACGAAGTAGTCGACACTATAGACAAGGACGAATCTCCTGAAACATCTCCAAGGGACGCATTCACAGATTCATACAGTGAGTTTCAGACCAGCTCAAGTAGAGAATATCAAGGACGGAAGTCGGTGATGAGCTACTTCCAATCCCAACCCGAGAGAATAAAGCTGATGGCAGAGGTTTTAAAGTACGAGCTGTCCAGAGCTGTCAGTAGGAGCGTTGACTCTATTTTCAAAAGCATGCCACTTATACAAACAAACATTGAGGGGAATGCAGAGACAGATATACGTCTTCAATCATCAGTTGGTGAAGATGAATTGGGACTAACCTGTTGTGGAAATGCAGAGGTGCAAGTCCCAGATGTTCAAACCGAAGCTCTGTCCTTGGTCGTACAAAAGCCTCGACTGGAAAACAAGTTTGTCCTTCACCATCGTCCACAACCTCCAATCCTGTTCGGGAATCATGACTCTGAAGATCAGCCGTCAGAGAGGAATCACGAAGCCGTCCGTCAACATGCCCTCAGGTGCTCTCAGGATGCATGCTCCAGAGTTGGTCCGGCAAAGTTTGACACCCTTCGGAATTCAATCAAAGTGAGGTCGAAGGTCAACTCCAGGTCTGTGAGAAGCCCACAGACTCACACTGTGTCTGTGGACCCCACGCTGATGGAAAGCCCTGGTCTCCCTCATGTCAATATAGAGTCCGACTGCCTAGTGAAGACCAACCTGTACATGCTGAATGTATCCTTTACAATGGAGTCATACTTTTGATATTTTATTCTGTTTTCTTGTGGGTTTAAGACTCAATCAGCAGTGAGAGAACGTTGTACTCTCTCCTTGTATACACTTCTTAATCAGCTGTCTTTACATACCAGAAATATCTCTTCATTGGCTTATTTGAGTTCCAAATCACAACCTTTTCTGTGACGGTATTCTTTCTTCTTGCTTAAATTACTTTTCACCTTTTAGAATCCAACAAGTTATTTCTTTGATCTTTCAAATTTTAAACAACATTTCCAGTTGTCTTTCTATTTGTCCCAAGTTGTAACGATTTAATGGAGGGACAATGTATCCAGTCCAGTCATGTTTAGGGTGTGTGTGTTTACCCTTAACACTGGTGCATACAGGAGGGTCTGACCACAAATCATCTGAAGAAAGCAAAGCTCATGTTCTTCTACACGCGCTACCCGAGTTCCCTGGTGCTAAAGATGTGTTTCCATGATGTGCAGGTAAGAAATATTAATCACAAGTGCAATTCTTCCACATGTGTGATTTTAATAGATCATTTTACAAAACATGACTTAATTTTACTGTAAGGAATACAGATTCTTAAACATTTTGGGAAAGTCACTGTGTTTTGCTTTTAACTGGACATATTTTTTGCTGATTCTGAGAAAAAATGTAACATTTAAGCAGTCTGAAAATGTCGGTTTTTGAACCTGCGACTTGTTTTGATGATCCCAAACCAGTTTGATTCCTCAATAGTGCATCTCTGTCACCACAGAATAAATAATCAGTCCCAGACAAGAAAATACTATTTGTTTTTTATTTGTCAACAGCAATAACATCAAGCAATCAGATCAGGATTATAAAAACATCACTATTGCAATTCTGTAAATCTGAAAAACTGTAAAAATGGTAACCATGTGGTAAAATACTTTTATTAACGTTTATTCATGTTTTATTTGCTTTATATTTTTTAATACAGTAAATAATAATGATCACCTTCTCTCTCACATAGAAACTAATTATTTATAATATATTAAATTACCCACTTCATTTCACTCACCCGTCCCTCTGTTTTTTCCTCAGTTCTCGCGCTGCATCACCTCTCAGCTCATCAAGTGGTTCAGTAACTTCAGGGAGTTTTTCTACATCCAGATGGAGAAGTTCGCCCGTCACGCTCTCATCGAAGGAGTCTCCGACGTGCGGGGTCTGACTGTGGAGAGACAATCAGAACTTTTCAGAGCTCTCAACATGCACTACAACAAAGCCAACGACTTCCAGGTAAACTGCTGCTACACTGAATGTCTTACTGCCCTGAGAGCATTACATAGTGGTCATATTTGCCTCATTGATTTGTCACTCAGTTATTTGTGTTTGTGTTGCTTTGGGATCTTCCAGGGGGATCATGTCATTGTCTTATTTTTGTACAGTCCAACACATGTTTTAATTTTATTAGATGTGTGTGTGTGTGTTGTATTGTTTCAAAGCATCATTTTCTTATGTCTGCTCGATGCATCTCCTTATTTATAAACTTGCATAAATTATAGTTCCTCTTCAAGGTTAACTAAATAGAAGTGTTCTTTTATTTGTTTATGTTATATTATACACACTTAGTAAATAGTTAATGATGTAAAATACATTTGATTATTTTCATTCATGCTTGCTTTTTACTGAAAGTATAGAAAGAAGGTGACTTTATTTTAGCCAGAGCTACTGCATTATTATTTTCAACATGAGGAATAAACCACAGAAATAGATTTTTTGGGTAGCGAGGCCACTCTCTCAACATTCAAATGTAATCACATTACAACAGCAAAACTACTAACAGACACAACAAATACATAGATAGTTATACTTATGATAAAGTAAACACTAGGCAGAAATAGTTATTTAATATTCAAGATCACATGCTGTAATTAAAGAATTGTGGGACTCCAAGTATATTTAGTATATTGTCCTAATTTCTATTATAGCACAGTTAATAATGTTCACAGACGGTCACATATTTAACATAAAGCAACTTAGCTTTAATATTATTTCTACTAACTAGTACAACTATTATACAAATATATTACAGCAGCAGTGAGAAAGATAAAATAGAGTGATAGGAAATTACTTAGATTTATTTCACAAGAGTGAATGCTATGATAATGAACACAGCTGATTAATACACATAATAATGGCTGCCTGGAGTAGCATGCTGTGAAGTACATGTCAATAGTTTGTGTAACTTGTTTTATTTTGTTAACTTTAAATATAAACACATTGTTGTTTTGGAGATTTTAAGTCATTTAGTTTGTTCCATTTGTGTTCAGTATAACATTTACCACTGAAAGAGTTATTTCACACTGTGGTTGATGTGCTATCAACATGTTGACTTGTCATTATATTACTTTGTTGGTGTATAGGAATTATAAATCCATTCACATTATTATATAAAATAAAAATATTTGTGATGTTGAATTAAATATGAAATTTCCCATGCATTAATGTGTTATAAGGAAAAACCTTACTGCACATTTAGGAATATATACTTTAAAACGGCTATGAATTACAGATTCAAATAAGGTTTTTGGAGCCAGATATGTCGTTTAAAAAAAAAAAAAAATACATTAATAAATTAACATTATTTATTATTATTCTAATGTTTTACATTTTCTTTAAAGTGACTTAAATCACCAAGCTCCACAAAAGAAGGACAAACAGCCTCCTGCTCTGTACTCTGTTAAAGATGCATAACGCTCAGAACATCTTATAAGTTAAATGTAAATATTTAAGATGTTAATAAGTACGATTTTTGTTGGATAAAATTGACGTTGACATTTCCAAGTATTTTTTACATGACTTAAAATTAGTGAAAAGGGACCAGTGTAATGGAAATAATGTGAAAACATTCATCTTGAAGTGTCAAAGATTAGAGAAAATACTACAAAGGACAAAACAATTGAAAAACAACATGCCTAAACATAACATGACCACCTTATAGTTTCTAGGTTTGTTTTCTGAGTGACAGACTCTCAACCTTCCCTCCTTGAGTCTTCTCATGAAACACAATTAAGATGTTAATGTTCTTCAGTTTATCTCCCAATTTATGTTCAGCATTATAATCAAAATTATTTGATATCCTTTGTATTGTTTGACTGTTTGGTCTCAGGTCAGACAGATTACACACATGGACACCCAGCAGTGATGCTGAAATCAAATGTGCATGTTAGACGGAATGAAAGCAGACTGTCTTTTTTTATTTATCAGCTTGACTTAGCACAATTTAAAGAG
Organism: Trematomus bernacchii; assembly: GCF_902827165.1. NCBI lineage: Eukaryota > Metazoa > Chordata > Actinopteri > Perciformes > Nototheniidae > Trematomus > Trematomus bernacchii. The sequence continues at coordinate 2,735,032 of NW_022987720.1, read as the reverse complement.
TAAATGCTCTTTTTAGAGTTGGACCTCAACTGGTTTTTTAATGAATCACACACTGGCACTGTACTGCAAAAGCATCAACATGCACACACAAACAGTAAATACTGACATCTCATGACCATAGAGGCAACCCTTTCTCAGGCCTCATTTTGAGTTGAAGGTTAAGTGTTAAGGGCATGGCCAAACAGTCTGTGTGCACAATGGATTTTCAAAACATAAAAGGGTCCATCCTCTGGGGAGCACAAATGTGCTCACAAGATGTCATGGTAGATTTACTCTAAGCTCTGATGTATGTACAAGTAGGCCTTTTGATCAAATGGTGGTGAGGAAAAAGCTGAAAATAACCTGTACACCAAAGTATTTGTTTGTTTTTTTACGTTACAATCTTGAATATTTCCATGTTGCTCTCCTTAGCGGCAACTATGACAATGAGTGATAATTGCATGTGTTTTGGATCAAACTATAACAAAAGGCCACTGGTGTTAGGGTTAGATGCATACACCAAGCCCGTAGTACTGCAAAGGCTCATCATTGGGCCATAGCCTCAAGATCCAGTGTGTTACCTCGTTTTGCTAAACATTTGACAACAGACAATTATTTAATTGAAAAACGTCATGCTTTTGACTTGATTGGCAATTTCATATTTTCAGAATTAGCATTCGTCATAAAATAATATGATCAACTGAATCCATTCTTTGGTTACTGTGGTTGAGAACGTTTATTGATCATTTGAACTGTTTGAATATTGTTATAAATAACCGTACTTGCTTTGTTGTGTTCAGACTGGTTACTTACCTTATGGTTTTCCAGGCATCATAACGATTCTGTAAAATATAAACAGTATGTGTGCAAAAGTTTTTGACATTTTCAATCTTCTACTGTGACACCACAGGTCCCTGACAGTTTCCTGGAGGTTGCAGAGATTACATTAAGAGAATTTTACATTTCCATTTCAATGGGCAAAGATCGTGATCCCTCGTGGAAGAAAGCGATCTACAAGGTGATCTGTAAACTGGACAGTGACGTACCAGCTCAATTCAAAAGTCATCACTCTGCATGACAACCAATCAGAAGACATCATGTGCTGCAGTGGCTACTGTCACCATGTGGACTTACTCGCCTTGATTAGCAAAGTACTAGTTTTTAATAAAGAACCTGCTGTATTGTACAAGTGAGTTATGTACATGCTTGCACATATCCAGTCTCCACCCATATAGCAGACTGATTTAGGCTTCTATGGCTGTTTTTTTCATGAGGTCATTTGATATTATTAGTATTTTGCTATATCAACCTTATTGTATAGCAATAACACATAACAATTTTATCTGTGAAATGTGTGCAACAGAACACATTTTTAGAGGCATTGTTCTTTAATAAGGACAAAAAAAGGTCCACACAACACAAGTGAAAAAACACATTTATTATACAGCAGAGCTTTATTGTCAAAATATTTGTATGTACAGAATATATTAATGAGATTACATTCCAAACATTTTAAAATTGGTAATTTTCAAAATAACAGTGTTTCGGTCTTTCTTCCATACTCACTATGAAGACCCATCCACTTTGCAGATGATACACTGAGGCTGGATGTCCGCAGGAAAATCAAACATGGTCTTCACCAGCGGTGCCGTGTGTTCGGTCATATTCGATGATCCATTTTTTGTCTTCAGTGCAAATACAAAATTCTCAGCAGGTAAAATTGTTGGCCATTTGCTTCACAAGTGTAACGTTTGTAAATATAAAAAGTATATTCAAAGCGGAATTCAATTGCTTACATATTAACCATGACAATCACACTCAGTGAGACTGAAATTGGGCACTAAATACGAACAAGCAGTTTGAACATAGGCATTCGAAATAACGTCTTTCAAATATTTTCCTTTAAAGGTCACCTATTATGCAAAGATTAAGTGTCCCCTCTATGAAAGAGATTTGGAAAGTTTCAGGAATAAATATTCTCTCTCTTTTTGTCAGATTTTGGCCACTTTATGATGTCACAATGTTTGTATGGGTTGTGCAACCATTAGCTATCATTAATAATCAGCTGAATGTGGTACAGGTAACATTTTTGTATCTTTACTCTCGATGTAAAAATGGGGTTTAAAGTCTAAAAAAATAGAATTAAGACAAACAAATAAAATACTATTCTAGTCATGAAAAGTCACTGTGGGCTCGACTTGTCATTGAAGTAACCAGGGTTTAAACACTTGATCCACAATATTCCCAGTATTCCCAACTTCCCGTAGTTTATCAGGACAAATTGTGGTTCTTTGGAAATTGAGAGTTGTTGACAACATTGGGGTTCTCCAATATCATTTACTGTTATGGTCACAGGTTAGAAAACACCCTTTTCAATCCCGCAATTGTGCATTTTCATTACACTTTATTTTGTGATACTCGCCGTTGAAGCTGAAGTGAAGTTCAAGTTAGGCTAATTCTAGCCTAGACAATACAAGTACATAGAACTGTATTGATTTACAAAATACACACAGTACCATTAAGGGACTGAGAGGCAACCCACAAAGGCGTAAAACTGTTCAGCTTTGCATTATGAATGTAGCCCTTTACTCTTTCCTTTGTTCTCCTCACTTAACCATGCACACTGAGAAACATAATAACAGTACTTCTTTAAAAAAAAAAAACAGGGTCAATGTGTAATATCTGGCCACATACAAAAAACAAAAAAATAGGGGCAGCAATTCATCTCGAATACTTGGTTCATATAATCTAAATGTAGTCATCAGTTATTAAAACTTAATGAAAAAGCAAACTAACAACAGGTCAAGGATACGCAATATTGACCCGATGGTACGAAATGTGCCATTTTGGGCTACTTTCAATTTAATCCAATTAGCGAACTATTAAAAAGTCACATGGATCCTTTACCTTTAATGTAATTGACGAGTCCTTCTGGACTCTTGGTTCTTCATCATCTAACGTTGGACTGAGGGCAGACAGACGCTACATCGACTCACGCCTTCTGAAGTACAAGAGGTGTTACGGTAAAAGACTGTCGGAGACGAGCTGGTTAGCATGCTCACTTCAGTATATATATCTGCAACACAACACACGAAGATTTTGACATAATATCAAAAGTGTCATGTGTTTGGTTAAGTTCTAAATAAATAAAATCTGGCCATATCTTACACATTGCCACTTTAAAATGTCACAGGAGGGAAAGAGGTGAAGTCGGAGTGATGCAAATAATACTTCTTCCGCCCCAATGATGAATCTCCAGGACATTCGGCCTGTTGTTCATCGGGCCCTTACGCAAGAAAGACTCTCCAGGTTGGTAATTTTGTGAAAGTTTATTGTGTTTTTTCAAGAATTAAATGGACCAAAAAACACGGCTACAGTACAGAAAGCATGAAGAGTATAAAACAGTAACATAACTGAATACAGACCATGACCAGAAGATGCACAGTTACAAACTACAAATTGAACAGCAAATAAGCAGTGTCTCTTTAAAAATAATGGAAAAAGACTTATCCTTATCGATCAAATAACTAATAATTTGATAACAATCGGTGATCTTGCCACCTGGATGAGTCTCTTGTTCCACTACAAGCGAGCTTCAGTATTTTCACATTCTTGAAACCTTCAGAAAGAAAAAGAAATGATTGATTACTTGGTTAAAGACAAACTTATTATTGATCATGTTAAACTTTTACATGTGAAAACTTTGATAATTCCCTGCCATAAAATGTAACTTTTATAAATTCGGAAATACTGATGAACAATCCCTTTATGCAGAATTAAGTAACAACTGTATTTGTATCATTACAGAAGGCAGTACAGGTGCTTTACAAGTGAAAATATATGCCCGCAATCAAACCTATTGAGGGTTTTTTCAGTTATTCATAGCATTTGAAGACAAGCCTTTTTGAAGAATTGGCTTCTTGATCAAAAATGAAATCGCATTTAAAAAACATTTGATTTGTAAATTCCATTTCAAATTGAAGGTATGTAATAAGAAAAGGCAAAACATGTCGCCATTAAATTACATAAATCCAATACAAACATTTATTTGGAGCTTCGGCCGGAGAATTCACAAGACATATCACGGGCCACGAGTTGACCACACGGTTGAGATGCCACAATCAAATCTGAAGAACCCTCCTGTAGCTCGAGGTTTTAACTAGTTCAGAGTGTAATAATCAACATTCTTCAATAGATAGACTAAACAGCTGAGGACACTGAATCACAGTTGTTGTCGCTTATGGCTCGGGGTCATCTACACCCCGAGAAGGATGTGTTCCAGGTGTCCCACAACAATAACTATCTCTGACCGAGAGTTGCCCGGTCATAAACTGGCAACATCAACAAAATGCTAGGGCAGCCCCTCCTTATAGGAGATAACGGCTGCTCAAGGTTGGTCAGCTGCGTCAGAGGGCGAAGGAGGACATGCAGGGCAAATTATTCCCCAACACTAACAACAATATAAAAAAGAGTGACACATACCTTTCAATGAAGGGGGAAAAGATTATCTTCTTAGAAATACTTGGTACGGTTAAGAGCTCTTTGTGCCATCTGGCCGCTCTCGTCCGTTATTCTTTCCCAGTCCGTTTGACCCACCACAAAGCCGATAGCGCGCTTTCGATCTGCTTCCTTCTTCTCTTCGAGATCAGCCCAGCGAACCTTGACAAGACAACCACGGTGTTATGACCAGGAAGTGGATCATTTGAGATAATAATTTATATTATTTTACATTAATTTTATAAAAAATTGTATTTTTCCGCACTGAAAGCCACCCTGGACGACCTGTAATTGTTTTCCATTAATAGTTAACGTCATTGGCGAATCTACAAAGCAGCTGCTCTGTGGCAATTTACCCTTTTCTTTCCTGGTTGTGACATGCGCGTAGCATAATCGTCTGGCAGCTGAAGGTAGTCCTCCAGGCCGGACATGTCTTCACGTTTCCTTTTCCCACCGCTCCCCAGACCATCCAACCTGTCTGTATAAAGATCACTGAACTGGTCAGTTCCCCCTCCACATAAGAACTTAAAATGTATCATCCTGACATTTATTTGTCTATGCAAAGACAGCTAGTAGATCAGCATTATCTGTTATCCTGCTTCACATTCACACAATTAAAACTACTCTGAGGGGTTCTTATTTACTTTCCCCCTAATGTGCCTGGCTTTGGATTTGTAGAAATTATTTAGAGAGTATAGTTTACATGAGTATGTAGTTGACAAATAGTTAAAAAGCTAAGAAGGCCCACTTTGCACTTTTTGGCCTTTGGTAGAAGAACCTTATCTTTACATTCTCTCGGGACATTCAACCAAATATTTAGACATCTTAAGATGCAGACAAGTAATTGTGCTAAATGTGAAGCCTTTGTCAACACAACATGAATAGCTTAGGTCGTTGTCCTTCTGCGTGCACAGACACACAGCTACACAACATCATAAACATCACAAATCAAACCAATCATTTCTTAAGCCTCTCGAAAAAGGTGAAATACTGGGAATTCAGTCATAAAACAAAGACTGACAAGACTAACAGACTAACAAAAGAAGAATACCTACCAAGTTTCGCCTCGGACGTGTCCATCTCCCATTTGCTTTTTGGAATGTAGCCCTATATTATATAAAGAAACACTTCAATGGTTAAACATCTGGGTGACACGGGGAGAAGGAGAGAGAAAGCAGGGAGGCGGCTGAAAAGAGAGCAGACTGGTTTATCAGAAGTTTAGAGACAAACATAACTGAAGGATGAGACTGCGGGAGGACACATAATGTAACAGGGGCATGCAAATAGTTTTGATCTTGCAAGTTAGAAGAGACTCATGTTTTTAGACTTAGCATTTATCTTGGCCACATGCAAAAGAAAATTAGGAATGGACAACAGCTGTGCTGCTTTGAAGAGCATTGGTTCTGTGCTTTTGCTTTGAAAACTAAAGGTCATCAAGATAACCCTGTGTGAGTTAATGATAATGTGATCGACATATTTTACATTACACAGAACAATGCCCTTGTGTCTGAGTCTGAAATGCTCCTACTCCAGTTTTCTTTTTAAGTAAAAGCTTAACATATAAAGTATCCTGGTCAAAAGCAAACTGAGGTTTCTGACGAAGCTTCACATTTCCCTAACCAATCGTCAGCTGCAGAGTCACAGTGAGGCCATTTGGTCGGCTAGCACTAGTCAGTCCCAGGTTTATGGTTTATGGTTCTTCGAGGACGGTATCTCGGAGTATTGCATGCTCCAATTTTGATATCATGTAAGTTTCTGGTTCAGTAAATCACTTAAAATCACGAAATATTTTATTTTAACAATCTAAACCATGACCTTTTCACCAAATCCTAGGACAGATTAAAGATTGTCTGCAACAAGTAATGAATTAAAATGAGTCAGGCCGATAACAGTTGCATCTGTGGCACGTTCTGTCAAAGTGCATGCCTAACCAAACTTTTTCTGGTTGAAAAACAATGCATTTAGTTCAATAATCTCTTTTGTTCAAAATATATATATTTTTTCCAGTTTTGGTTCATACATATTTGTTGTTTTTACTCTTTAATATTTTTGTAAGGCTTTGTGTTAAAGGCTTGTGTCTTTCTAACTGCTTTTTATTCTTTTTACAACAACATTGATCTAACCCAGCCTTTAACTGTGGATTTTAAAACTTATTAACAGTTTTAGGTAAGACATTTAATTCCACATAGATATGTATTCGACAAAATATCAACTTTTTTTCTGACATTTATTCGTTTTTGGTCTGTGTTTAATTTATTATTTGGTTTAGTTCTTTATTTCTTAAGATGCATTCACATCAGTCAAAGTATACATTTGTGTACCCCCTTTATTTTTAGTGTTAAATGAAACACAGGTGTTTTCAACGATTTGTTCTGATTAGACCTCTGCTCAGGTTTAAGGTGGGCGGAGCTTTGTGTGGACATACGAGAGTCAGAGATGTCAATCAAGCGCAGGCTGTACAGGAACCCTGACAGAAGTCTCATCAGACACGTGAGAACACCTGTGTGGGCGGAGCTTTAAAGAGGTCCATGTTATTTGGTATATTAAAATGCACATTTTGTATGTTTTTTTCTAACAATATTTAAAGTGTGTAAATTATGATAAATAAACCCGTTTTGCTCGGCTTGTATGCACATATGGCACAACAAAACACGAATGATAAAGATATGCAGCTGGAAACTCATCTTCCAGTAGCATCTGCTCAGGTCAGGCGCTTTGGATTTCAGAGTTTAACATACAACTCGAAGTTTGATCATTGAATATAGAGAAAGGTGGCAACCTTTTAAGAGAACAGATGGATAAGTCTGTTTGAATTATTTATGATACACATTTAAGGCACACTGCATAACAAAACAATTAAATAAACTATATACAGGCTGGATATCCAGCTTGTACTGCCAAGAAGCAGCTTCTGCATACAATGTGCAGTCGAGTACAACACTACATCACTGATGGATGTGGTCGCAGATAAAAACAAGCCATATCTGACCACATTCAACTGTGATGCTGGTGTGATAAATCAAAATTGTACAAATATATTGTATTAAGAATAGGGCTGGGCAAGTAAACACATTATTACTGCGCTAACCCATTAAATAATAAACTGTTTATTTAATTAATATTATTATTATTTTGAAAGTCTGTTGCTCACTGGCTCTGAATACACATACAGACAAACCATGGGTCACAGGAGGGCTGGGATGTTGATCAGTATTGGCTTAGGATGGGCGTCATCAGGCGTTTCAACCAATGAGAGCATTTGGGGCGGGCCTAAGATTCTTGAAGTTGAGATTTACAATAAATATTTTACCTGCTACTGTGTGAAGGGAATACTGCTGTTAAAAAGCACCTTATTTGTTTAAAGTGTTTTTTCAAACCAAATCTTATTGCACATTTGTTCATAGCAGTACTTTTAAAATCAAAAGTGCGCTATACACTACTTTTGAATTCATTATTGAATTAATTGCAGAAAATCATTTTTTTATCGTTGCCTAGCACTAATTAAGAACAGTAAAATAGTGCAGCATCACAGAAAGAAATGTTTTGAATTGTGCTTACTTTACTACACCATAGTAATCTTATTAATAATTATTTAAACATTTCCATATGAGAATATGTAAGTATTTAGCTTAAAGTGCACCTATCATGCTATTTTTAGGCAATAGCATAGGTCTCAAATATATAAAAAACATGTCTATGAAGTATTTTGCTCAAAATACCAAACAGATCATGATATCAGATATGCGCGTCGCTGCTAGGGGGCGCCAGCCAGGTACCGAAAAAAAAAAAAAAATTAAATAATAATAAGTGGCGTTTTTTCATTTTTGATTGTTTGTTATGTGGATTTGTAGTATTTGTGTTACTGTATGTTCAATAAAGGTGTATTTTTGCTAAATCTTGAGACATTGCCACTGTATGTACTAGGCAGGGCCGATTCATAGGCGGTCGTCTAGGGCAGTGATTCTCAAATGGGGGTACGCGGACCCCTAGGGGTACGTGGGGGTACTGCAGGGGGTACGCGAGAGAAAACAATAAAAAAGGTTAATAAGACAAATGCTTGTCACGTTGGTAAGCCACCAGAGTTTTTCAAAAGAAAACTTGCTGAGTATAGATCCTCCCAAGAGATTATGCGAAAAGCCTCCACAACATCAGCCAAAGCACTGGAGGCATCGTATGCGGTATCACTGCTCATCGCTAAAGCCAAAAAGCCGTTCACGATTGCTGAGGACCTGTTACTCCCAGCTGCTGTTGTTTTGGCCGAGACGATGCTGGATTAGATGCTTTCTAATGACACCGTTTCACGCAGAATAGAACGAATGGGATCAGATATTGTTGAACAAGTTGTGGGAAAACTTGGCGAAACATTTTCACTCCAGCTTGATGAATCGACCGATGTCAGCGGTAAGGCTCAGCTCATTGCTTTCGTGAGATACGTGGATACTGACGACATTTATGAAAATGTGCTTTTCTGCAAGACCTTAGAGGGGAAAACAACGGGGGAGGAAATTTTTAACGTTGTGAATGATTTCTTTATTGAAAACGAGCTGGACTGGAGAAACTGCATGAGTGTTTACTGACGGAGCTGCCTCAATGACGGGCCGATTTAAAGGGCTCATGGCACGAATTAGGGATAAAAATCCAGAAGTGCAGTGGAATCACTGTGTCATACACAGGGAAGCACTGGCGGCCAAAAAGCTGAGTCCTGTGTTGCATGACGTTTTCAACAACAGCATCAAAGTGATTAACTTCATAAAGTCAAGGCCACTCAATGCGCGTCTGTTTCACCGCCTTTGCGAGGACATGGGAGCTGAACACACCCAACTACTGCTCTGCACATAGAAGTGCGCTGGCTCTCTCAGGGGAGGATACTGAGCAGGCTGTTGGAGCTACGATCGGAGGTGCACACCTTTCTGTCAGAGCAAGGATCTCCCTATGCCACACTGTTTGAGGACACAGATTGGCTTGCAAAGCTTTGCTATCTGGCAGACATATTCAGCAAATTGAATGAGCTGAATGTGTGCATGCAGGGCAAGAACACCAACATTCTGAACCTGTATGACAAGGTGGGTGGTTTCGTAAAGAAAGCAGAGTTGTGGAAACGGGCATGTGCACAGGGGGATCTCACCTGCTTTCCTCAGGTAGATGCTTTCCTCTCCAGTGAGGATGTGCAGAGCGCTCCAGTCAAGTCCATTATAGAGGAACACTTGGCCAACCTGATAGTTAGTTTCATGTCGTACTTTCCTGACATGGAGGATAAACCTGCACAGCTTGATTGGGTAAGAAACCCATTTCTTCTGTCAGAAGCAAACAGAGAAAAGCTTCCTCTCTGTCACCAGGAAAAACTCTTGGATGTGTCATCTGACCGCGGCCTAAAGATGACATTTGAAAACTCCACTCTCACGCAGTTTTGGGTGTGTGTGAAAAAGGAGCATCCTGAGCTGGATGAAACAGCTTTGGAGCAGCTACTGCCCTTTGGATCCACATATTTGTGTGAGGCCTCCTTCTCCGCAATGACTCTGATCAAAACAAAGCAGAGAAACAGACTGGGCCTGGAAAAGAGTCTGATCACTGCTGTGTCCTCTCTGCCACCAAGGATGACCAAGATCCTCAGTGAAGGACAAGCACACGTTTCACACTAAATTGAGTGCTAAAGTGCTCTTATTATTACTTGTTAGTGTTATTGCAATTTATAATTTATTTATTATTACAATTGTTTTGTTTTTTTGCCAATGTTTTGACACTAAATTGTATTTTCTATTTTCAAATGCAGTTTAATGCACCTAAAACTCATTAATAGTGTCATTACAGTGTTATTACGTAGTTTTTATTGTAATTGCACATTTTTGTTACAATGTTTTGTTTTGTTTTTAACCCTTTCATGCATTGTGACTGCTTATTTAATGCTGTTTTCTTGTTTATGCATGGGGTTTTGGATGGTACCACATTTTATTATAATATTTGTTTATTGTATTTTATAGTTTTTGCATAATATAACATTTTGTTCATTGGTTCATTAAACATATAATTATTACTTAAAAATCTGTCGTTATGTTCTTTGTTTGTTGTAATTCATGGATGAAGGAGTTCATAAATCACACACTGATGGAACATCACTATATTGTAATTATTTATATAGGCTTTTTCTATCAAAAATGTTCGGGGTCGGTCAGGGGGTACTTGGCTGAGAAAATGTTTCAAAGGGGGTACATTACTGAAAAAAGTTTGAGAACCACTGCCCTAGAGGATGTGACGTCCACCCCCCAATTCAAACATGTTCATACAATACTGAATACATTTGAAGCCATTTTGACGTATATTACCTATGTCAATAAGTTTCTGTTTTTGTAGTGTATTTGTCTTTTGTAGAGATTTTTCATTTATTCTTTATATATAAAATCTCGCCTAGGGCAGCAAATTGGCTAGAACCGGCCCTGGCACTATACTAGGCCTCAAGAGCCTTTCTTGTGCTGGCAGACACATAGAAACAAATTGGCGGGGCGCACTTCGCACGTGCACACACAAAAAAATTCCACGCGCTCCGCGCTCAGATTATGCTGGGCCCACGTGCCTTAGCACCGCTGCTATGACTCCATCCTAGGAGAAACACTGCCCTCTATTTCACTTCCTGTTTCAAAAGTGCTGATTTTGGGTATAAAGCTTTAAAAAAATAAAGAATTGATAAAAAATTAAAAAGGAGGGGGCTGAGCTCATGCGGGACCCGGCAGCTACTGTCCAAACTAAATACTGCCGTGATGAAACGCCATATCATGGATTATTTCTGAAACAGTGTGGAGCTCAAAGGCTTTCTCTCTTGCTGGTTATACCACAAGGTGAGTTCCTTTTTATTTCCTGCTTCTTCACACACATGCTCTCCAGTACAGGTTAGCTCTGAGTGTTAGCGGTAACACCGACCATATTACGTCCAAAACAGTCGGGCATTGTTTCTGATAGCAACTTTCTGATAGTGCTGTGGGTTCACATTTCTCCGATATTACGTCATATCGGACGCAAATCTGGATCAGCTCCGTTGTACCCCGTTTTTAGAGATGTGGGTACGGAGGAAAAGAGAGAGGGTTTTATTTTCTGACACCCCGGGGACACATATTTATGTATAAAAGACATCAAAAAGTGCATTTTGCATGATAGGTCCCCTTTCAGTTTGCCTAATGCCAGCATTAAGTGGCTTGAACAAGGTAGTAGCCTTTACTATAGGAAAGATTAAAGGAGACAGTGTTCATTTTACAAAAAATAAAAGAAGGACAAAACAAAATGTTTCATTCCCAAAAAGAGAAGATTACTGAATAAAAAATAATACATGTTGACACTTTCTTCAATGAATAAAAACAAGACAAAAAAGTTAGGGAGTAATTAGAGAAAAGATCCTCTGATAAATGAATGGCATTAATTAAATCAGTGTATTAATTAGGGATGTAACGATACACTCAACTCACGATTTGATATGATTCGCGATTTTAAGTTCACGATACGATTTTCTCAAGATTTCTTTTTTTAACAGAATGAGCTGCGGACAAATGACTGAAAAATATTTCTGTAAAAATCCCTTCAAATAAATAAAAAATAAAGTGCAGCTTGAAATGTATGCTCTGCTCGATCAAGAGACTAGATATATGGATACAGCTCTCTACACTCTGAAGTGACAATTTAATAAAAATACATAAACAGTATTTACTTTTACAAGCTAATTAACAGTTTCATCTCCACTGTACATCCGGGTCTCTGATTTGATTTAGTTCCAATAAATTGTAATATTCTAACCTTTTTTTTGAAGGGGGGGACACAGGGGGGTCCCTGGTCAGTGTTACAGGGGCACTGGCCTCTGTTGGCCCCCCCTAGAACCGCACCTGCTCGCTCGCTCGCACACACACATACAGAGCCGAGCTTGAATGAAACACAGACCCAGTAGTACTTGTACTATACCATATTATTTTCGATGGCTTTATTGTATTATCAGTATGACAGATCGCCACTGGGCTTTCAACTAAAAGACACAGCCACACAAAAACTGCGGCATTGCGGCATGTGTACAGCTCCTTATGGGTAGTGCAATGTTTGAAGTGCCGGAGCGGCGTTCCGGCAGCGCTAAACGGCATCACGGATGTCCGAGTTATCCAGTGTGTCGATTTCACGGGAATTTCGTTGGTCATCTGCACTGAGGAGAGCAGCTGCCACGGCAAGTTGTTGTTCTAGATAGCGTTCAATCATGTCCAGACTGCTGTTCCAGCGAATCAAATCAAAATGTGTTCACGCCCTGTGCCGTTTAGAAAAGTGCATCACGAATAATTTTTTAGCTCAACCGATTTTAATCTTAACGCATCTGTAGCGATATTTAACCGATTCACAATGCATCGTTACATCCCTAGTATTAATCAATACCATGACTGAAAAGTATAAATACATGCATGTCCCTTTAGCATTCAAATAATACACTACATCTGAACTAGAACAATTGGATCTAGTCAACTAAAAATGTTGTCCCGTGGACCCCCTCCCCCCCTTTTCTCAAAGGCATAGATGCCCCATTAAGGTCCTTACACACCAAACTGACACCAAAGAACACGTCCCGACGGAACGTCGCCTCACGTCTCCTGCGTCTTGGCCATGTTTCGCACTGGAACACACCGCAAAGACTTCAGCCGACGGCCATGTTGCACGTACGAACTGCGCATGCGTGAGTGGCAATAACTCTCCTTACCAGCAGTAGTGTGTATTCGTCATTCAAAAGAGGCAACAACCGGAAGACAGACTGCGTGATACACCGAGAGAAGAACAGACTGCATGATATAAACAAACAACAAATATCGTGTGCGTTCCATTTTCACTCTACAGCGAGAAGCTCAGGGGCTTTCCCGAACCTGTGTCGAGAGCCGGAGTTAAATGAAATCTCAGATTTGCCTTCTTAATAGTTTGTTTGGGTCCCTCACTTCCGTTTCGCTTCTCATGCACTGATTCGCTAAGCTGAACAGCCAATCAGAGTGATTTCTTTGGCCGACAGCCTCCCGATTCAACATGTCGAATCTGTGGCGGAAGGTGTCGGCACGGCCGAAAAGACAACGGTGCGGGACACACCAAGACACACCAATCTGAGTAGGGCGACACGATGCTCATCGGCGGCCCGACATCTATCGACACCGAAAATCGGCTTGGTGTGTAAGGACCTTTAGAGAAAGCGTTTCATGTCCCTGGATCAAGCTGTTCTGGAGATTTAAGAAAAGCTTTAAATTGTTGTCTATTCTTTCTTGTTTTGGCTGAAGTGAGCATAATATGATTATGTGATGCTCACCAAAAGCATCAATATAAATGTTGCTTGTCGGAAAAACAATCAACATTGATTTTGTATTGTAAAATAATTGTGGAGAAATCCTTTTGGGAATCACAAACCCAGGGTTTCAGGAAAACCTGATAAAAGCTTCAGTACAGATACAGAGGCACGTTAGATCACGATTTTATCCGTCTTTCCTGAGAGTCCCTTTGTTGTACATTTTCTTGATTTCAGACACAGTAGTTTACTACTGTGACAGCAGGAAAGATTTACAACAAAAGAAGAAGCCAAAACTGGTTAAGCAATATAAAAATGGTTTGTGTAACCAAGATGGTTTCCAAATCTATTAGTAAACAACTAGAATTTTTAGCCTTAAATATTGAAGTAGCAAAGGGTCAACAGCTCATGGTGGTGGGCTGCTACAGACCCCCCTCAGCTGTCAAGGACTCTTTATCTTCATTGGCAAAACTTCTATCTCAACTTGACTACAAGGAAATAGTGCTGCTTGGTGATTTTAATTGGGACTGGTTAACTTCTGTGTCAGAGGATTTTAAAAACCTTTGTATCTCTCTGAATGTTACTCAGATTATAGACAGTCCTACTCGCCCTAACATTAAGTCCCCAAATAAATCCTCCTTAATTGATCTCATTTTAACTAATGTTCCCCATAAATACTTATCTGTGGGAGTATTTGCAAATGATTTGAGTGATCACTGTGTTGTAGCCACAATTAGGGACACAAAAGTCCAAAAGGTTAAACCTCGCATTATCAGTAAGAGAGACAAAAAACATTTTGTGGAGCAGGGTTTTGTACATGATCTGTTTGATTTTGATTGGGGTAAAATCGATCTGTGTGCTGATGTAGAAACTGCATGGTCTTATTTTTATCTTGGTTTTATGGAAATTATAGATAGACATGCACCCCTGCGTAAATTTAGAGTGAAGGGACGAGACAACCCTTGGTTTTCTGCTGACTTATCTAGTCTCCTTCATGAGAGAAACAAGGCCTGGGCAAAGGCTAGGAAATCAGGCTCAGAGGTAGAATGGCTACGCTTTAGGCAGCTAAGAAATAGCTTCACATCACAAATAAAAAATGCTAAGTCTAACTATTATCTGTCAGTTACCACAAAGAACCTGAATAATCCTGGAAAATTTTGGAAAGCCATAAAATCGATATCCACTGGTGATATCCGTAATGAGCTACCTCCGTGCATTACCACAGCATCTGGCACTATATCGGACAGGGCTACTATGTTAAATTGTTTTAATGAGCATTTTGTGTTCTGTGGCTCTCTGTTTGATTCTGTGACTAACTCTGCTTCTGTGAACACCACAGTGTGTGATTCGGAAAAACGTGTTTTGGAAAACCCTTTTAGTTTTACTCCTTTTACTGTTGATGTTGTTCGTGAAGCTTTAACCAAGTTAGATCCTAAGAAACCGGCCGGCCTGGACAACGTGGAACCTTTCTTTTTAAAGATAGCTGCAGATTTTATTGCTCCACCTCTCACTACTCTTTTTAACCTCTCCCTCAGCACAAACACAATTCCAAAATTGTGGAAGTCAGCGTATGTCCTGCTGAAAGGAGGGGAGGCAACCGTTTTAAATAATTATAGACCCATCTCTAAATTATCAGTTCTGGCTAAGGTTCTTGAACGCCTAGTGAGTGAGCAGGTAAAGGTGTTTTTATGTACAAATGACATCCTGTCTAAACATCAGTCAGGCTTCAGAAAGCAACATAGCACCATCACTGCCACAATGAAGGTGGTGAATGATGTGGCGAGTATTTTAGATAATAAGCAGAGCTGTGCAGCTCTATTTATTGACCTTTCCAAAGCGTTTGATACCGTCGATCATCGCATCTTAAAGCAGAGGCTACTCAGTATTGGCATATCCAGTCATGCAGTGGGGTGGTTTGTGAACTACCTCTCTGAAAGGTCCCAATGTGTTCATTTTGATGGGCTGTCTTCTGAGTGGTTAAACATTACTTATGGTGTTCCTCAAGGTTCTGTTTTAGGTCCACTTTTATTCTCCATCTACATCAATAGTTTAGGTGAAAATGTCGATGGAGCAACATTACATTTTTATGCGGACGATACCGTTATGTACTGTGCACGTCCCTCCATTAAGGAGGCTGTTGTTGAATTGCAAGCTGCTTTTAACATTATTCAGACTCAGCTCTCTGAACTAAAGCTTCTTTTAAATGTTGATAAAACCAAGGTAATGCTCTTTTCAAAAGCCAAAAAGACACCAGAGCCTGTTTTAGATATTTTAACTACGCAAGGAATAAAACTTGAAGTGGTTACCTGTTACAAATACCTTGGTATCTGGCTTGATGATTGTCTCACTTTTAAACGTTATGTCAATAACCTGCTTAAAAAACTAAGGGTTAGGCTAGGTTTCTTCTACAGGAACAAGTCCTGTTTCTCGCTCGAGGCCAGAAAAAGGCTAGTCTCTGTGACCTTTTTACCTGTGCTGGACTATGGTGATTTGATTTATATGAATGCACCTGCCAATTGCCTGGTCAAGTTAGATGCTGCGTATCACAGTGCACTGAGATTTGTGACAAACTGTAAAGCATTAACTCATCACTGTACCCTGTATGCAAGGGCTGGTCTGCCTTCACTAACTGTACGGAGGCTCAGTCACTGGTACATTTTTATATATAAAGCCATGTTAGGGAAACTTCCATCCTACATCTGCTCCCTGATCTCACGGCGAATTGTAAGTGGCTACTGCCTGAGATCGCATGCTGTGGTTTTATTAAATGTGCCAACTGCTAGGACTGTCTTAGGGAAAATAGCATTTAGATGCGCAGCTCCACTGTCCTGGAATAGTCTGCAATTAAAATGGAAACTGAGCAATCTGGTGCCACTAAATGTTTTTAAAGCTCGGTTGGATGCTACTGAATCGGAAGCTGTTGGTACCTGTGCATGTGGATAGTTATGTAAATTGTAATCCCTGTAATGCTAATGTATGATGTCCTTTTGTTGCTCTGTTATGTTTTTAATGTTTCATGTGGAACCTACTTGAGCAGGTCTCCCTTGAAAAAGAGATCAACGATCTCAATGGGATATAACCTGAATAAATAAAGGTTTGAAATGAAATTGAAATGAAAACAAGCTATTATAAGAAAGTGTTTGAATATAATAAACTTTATATTTTTGACTTTTTCTTGACTTTGATAAAAGACAATAAGACCTTTGCATTTTGAGTTGCTTCCACTGCTTAGTGCCATGGTATAATTAGGAACACTGCACATCATGCCTTCATCAGGGCTTTGTGGACATTATTGTTATTACCATTATTACTCAAATCTATTTATCTGAATATAATAAACTATAATGGATTCATCAATCAAACCTAGAAGACCTCAGCGTCTCACGTAGTGAGATTCACAAGCTCAAGTTTGTTTTACGAGGACCAGAAAAGTATAATTACGGTTTCTGTCGATGGAGTCTTATACCTCATTCACACCAACGCAACTCCGGTTCAAGCTCCGTGCTAGAGCTTTTCAGGTTCAGAACCGGTTTTTCGGTTTAGCTCCGGCTCTTTTCAAACCGCCCAGAGTCCGACTGGTGCTGCGTCATTGCGTCATCGTTTGCGTGCCTGCTTCATAAAACCAAACCGCGCGGAAACCCCTCACAGCAACAACAACAATGGCCGATTGTGCTCCAGCTTCCTCTGTACCTCTTCGGAAGACCAGATTCCCAGTAGGTAGCTGGTCTCTTCAGTGGACCACTGCTGCTTGTTAAGTTTCTCCATCGTTGTGTACAAACTGGATAAAACGCGGGCTTTTTGTTGTTGTTCAGGAGTTGATCCCGCCCCTGCCCCCGCCTCGACGTAAGCGTGACGTATGCGGTGCTTTTGCTCCAGCCGGACAATTTTTTGGTGCTTGAAACGAACCGGATTCCGGAGCTAAGAGGCTGCTCCGCTGCGGTGTGAACAGGAAAACCCGGTGCTTTTCAAGCTCCAGCTCCGAACCGGCCCTGAAACACTGTTGGTGTGAATGAGGTATCTGTGGTTTTAAGCAGAGCTTATTCATACGATCTACTTGTTGAAATCCCGGTTGATAGTTAAGCCTATTATGCACAACTACATTTTTGCATGTTGTCTTCTGAAAAACCTCAAGCCCTTTTATATCTCACACTTTACAAAGTTGTTTACATACATTACAGTCAAATCCAAGTCAACTTATGGAATCTGGCCATGTTTAAAGTAAGTGGTTAATGGTTTACAAAAATAAAAAATACCATAAACATGAAGATGCACATTCAGTGCAGATCTTCAGTTTGTGATATTGATAGTTAATAGTCTATGAAGACATTTGTATGTTACTACCGCATTTTCATATGCTCATATGCCAGTGGATATCATGCTAGTGATGTACCATGCTAACAAATCATGCCTCATGGAAGAGTCCTGCACGGGCACAATTTTTCCAACCGGACGACCCATTACCGCAATTATTTTCAGGTCACACGCAGACCTCATTTTTCCCTGTGCATTCGTAAAGATGCATTTTTCACACACGCGCGTACCTGACCCCGAGCAGGACTCCCCCTCAGGGCACAGCTGGACCCTTAACAGGATTTAGTTTGTTCAAACGTCACCAGAATGGTTGTTGAGCAACTTTTTGTCTGCTTTTAAAAGAATCAGCATTTAAGGCAATATTTACCTCATCTCTGTAAATGCATTTTAAAATCACCTATATGTAAAAAACAATTATTTGATTTGTGTTGTTTGAGTTGTTATACAACAACTTAGAATTGTATTTATTATATATTACATATAAGAACATTTTCAAAAGTTTGAAGCAGATGTTTTTTCAATACTGATTTTTGAATTTAAATACAATTTTGTCTTTTGATCAAAAAAGTTTTTATTTTCTGTGAATTATGAAGATCTGAGTTTAGCAGAGTGGCCTCTCCACTTTGACAGAGACTAAAGAAATGAATTTGGTACTTTAGGAACAATAAGATTTTTTCCAACTTTTTTTGAAGAACCCTTGATATGAAGACTAATTATAAGGATGAATCTCATAATGAAATCTAATCAAAATATTGATCAATGAACAGGAAGCCCTGAAAGTGATTGGACTGTTGCCCCTATCATTTCATTTGAGCTACTTATCTTTATCTCACTGAATTATATTTTCTCTGATATCTTTCCTGATATTTTCTAAATGATATATTAAATAACTGGATAAGCCTTATGTGGTGGATGGGAATACAATTAGGTGAAAATGATTCTAAAAACTATGTGTCTAAAAGTTTCAAGATTTCATGTCCTACCTTATCGCCCTCTTCTTCCTCCTCTCTCTTCTCTCTCTTCGGCTCCTTGGGCTCGTCATCGGGATTGAAGTCTTCCATTTCGACCTAACAACAGAAGCACATGTTAACTTAGCTCAGTGACTAAAAAAAAAGGACGATTATACCATGAGAACCGCAAATTCGTGAAGACCTCACCTCCTCTATAGCTGCATCCTGAAGCAGGGACCGGACATCCAATCGCACCATATGCCGAGGTGAAGCCTCCCAGTTGTTTGACATCTGTGAACAAAATGGTCTATTTAGAGCAGCACTCTATTTACATGACGCTCAGTGGACATTACTCTCATAAAAAATGTATCTGAGAATGTAATTTTATGTGACAAACCTTCAAAATATCCTTTAGCGTGCGCCCATGGTTGTTTCTCTTTGCACAAGTCTGAGTGTCTGCAGTGATCTCAGCAAGATATACCTTCAAATAAGAAAAACCAAACCTCTTTAGCACAGGGCAGACTGAAACAGGAATAATAAAATGAGTCATTCATGAACAGAACTCACCTCAAAGCCTTTCGTTTTGGCTGCGCTCCAGAACTGATCAAAATGTTTAACCTTGTCATTAATAGTGTCTAAAATGATGAAGGGAAAAAAGCCATCATCCAGAGTTTTCTTAAATGTTTTCAGCATGCTGTTCCGGTACGTATCCTCCATCTCTGGCTCATATTCGTACTCAAGAACCTGCACGACAGATTTCATTTCATTAGAGTTTATGTTAACAATAATAATTGTAATACATCTGCAGGTTGATACTGTTCTCTGATGTTTTACTGCAGGTCGGACTCACCTTGCGTTTCACTCGTCTCCCTGTGTCTGGGTCTTTCTCTACTTTCTCAACCTCCGTCATAAAATAATCGTCCAAAACGAGAACTCTTGGGGGTGCACCGCCACAATCCACTTCCTTATCCTTAATATCATCAACAAGAGAAAAAAAGCAATAATTGTATGTTTCCATTTGGTATTACTGTATATTGTTTATTAACATTACATGATAACATTATATTACATGATTTTCTGTTATGACTACTCACCCGTATCAGCTTTGCCACGTGGCTTTTTCCGCTTCCTGGAAGCCCTCTCATTATGATGACAATCTGTGAAAATGTATTTCACAAAAATGAGTACTAGATATCACACAACTAATAGTCTGTGATGGTACATTGGGAAGCTTTGCAACATTGATAAGTACCCTTTCAGGCCGAGATGATCTTCCAGGTGGTTTGAGGATATCGTCAATATTCTTGATTTCTGGCTTTTTCTCAACGCGCGGGGCTGGCTGTGGGGGAGGTGCGAGGGGTGATGCAGTGGGAGGCCCCCTTTCCTCTGGATAACTTCTTCTTTCTCCTGTAAGAAATAATTGCAATTTAAGTTATTTCTGAATGGCATTTTGTTTAACCTTTATTGACTACTGATACCAGATGCAGGGTTGAACATACCGTACGGTGAGGAGCTATGGCCGTACCGCTCAGGCACGCCACGGTCGGGTCCGCTGCGCTCATATGGAGGTCTGTCATAGCCCGGCCTTCCATAATGCTCCTCTCGGTCACGACTGTCACTTCGGTCTCTCTCTCGAAGTTCCCGCTCTCTCTCCCTGTATCCTGAGCGGGGCGCAGGTGCCAGTGGAGATCTACACAGAGGAGGAGCATCGTTTTGTCAACAGAATTTCTTCTGTTGACAAATTTCTCCCATGTCATGCTTTTCCGGTTATTATCCGTCCCCTTGTGTGTTATGAAGGTTTTTATGCATGTAAACGGTCTGCAAAGTCACAAACCCTCAAAGTACACCCTGTAGCGAGTAAAACTCTAACACAGAAAAGACCTGTCTATGCTGCCCCAAAACGCCTCGTTGGAGATTTCTCTTTTTCCATTTTTATTATTACTGGGTACAGTGACGTGCCCATACCCAAATGGACCAATCCGTGGAGCCGTGACGTTACGTCCGCGGAGCTGTTAGGTTAAGTCCGTGGATTGGTCCAAATGGATTGTGTGTGTGTTCCTCTCACACACACACAATCTTTTCTCAGCTGCAGCGCCGCCGATTTCTCCTCCCTGAGACGGCGGGACGCGGCGAGGCTGTGAGTTGGTGTGTGAGCACACACACAAACTCCCAGCCAGGCTGCGGGTGTGTGTGTGTGTTCGGGCTAGTTTCTCACTGTCTCGCAGACGGCCACTGGGCTCACAGGGAGGGGGGGGCAGGAGCTCCAACAAGCCGTTTAGGACAGAGAGTGAATACACATACTATACAGAGATGCTGTATGAGAAACCAATGTGATTTTGGAAAATTGCACAATATAAATCTATATTTATATTATAAATATATATATACTATACATTTTAGTATACCTCAACAATGGAATTATGATCAGTAGAAATGGCCATGACATGGGACCTTTAAACAGGCACACTAATCACAATGTATTGAAACAATGTGATAAAGTACCTTTCTTCAACCATCGACTGTGTGCTTGAATCAAAGCAGACACATAGAAAAACACAATTACATATGTACGGAAGCAGCTCACTTCCCTACAGTTTGGAAAAATAAATGTTATAGCCACGAGGAAATATGTTACCTGTCATCTCTCTCTCGTGGTGGATAGCGCTCCCTCTCATATCGTTCTCTTTCATATTCAGGTGGGGGCTTCTCTCTGTATAACTCCCTCTCTCTGCTGTACTCCCGGCGCTCCATGTAAGGGTCTGATCTTCTTTCATAATATGGATCTCTGCCGTAAGGATCCCTGGGACCAAGGGGTTCTAAGAGAATGGAAGAGATTATCAATGAACAGGGGTAAGAGCTAGCTCTGTTCAAGTTGAGAAAGATAACCTGAAGAGACATACCTTTTTCATAGCCCCGGTCTGAGAGAACTGGGTCAGGCCTCAACACAATCCTCTCACCATAAGAGATCCGCTCAACAGTGGCTCCAGGCTCTGAAACATTGAGTGTTTTTGTCAACAACAAAGTTCTGAAACTTAACCCGTTTCATCTGTTAATGGTCGAATATGTACATCTTTGCTGCTCATACCGTGGCCATGCCCGTAATCCACAGTCTTTGGCATCACTGAAGGTGTGGCCGCAGAGAGAGATGTCTGGTAACGTGTGGCAGCAGGTGTATTATCCCAAGACCCAGGTTCGGTTGAAGCCGTCTGTGCTGCTGCACTCATGCCCTAAGGATGACAGAATAAATATGATAAAGACCCAACAGTTAAATAAACATTTATGTAAAAGATGTGTGTGACCACAGTGTTTTAAACAAACTTGCATAATCAGTGATGATACATTCTTTCAACAATGCACTTCTAGTATTGGGGCTTAAATTGTTAAGCTAAAATAGCCAAGTGTTATTTGAATTAAATTACCTTCAGAACATTCCTGATGTCTGCTGGGATCTCCAAACCAAGAAGACCAGCAGGAAGCTCGGCTGGGATGTCGGCCGATGCAGGCTGGGGTGCAGTAGCAGGTGTCTTCCCTTCATGCAATTCCCTGTAGACCCAAAATAAGTTAAGTTCACCAAAAAGTTCTCCCTTAAATCCATTTGAACATAAAGTACAAGAGGTAATACACTGAATTGCAGAGGACTGCAGTGTGCAAAGGCAGGCTGGCCCAACTTGATAACATGTTTTTTTAAATGATTTTATTTAAAAATATACCATTCACATTCACTGTTTATGCGTGGTGGCAGAAAACTCAGAAGTGGATATTTAGAATATTAGGGAAATATAAACAAGCATAATGCATTAATTAATGATGAAGGTCTAGAAATAAGGCCTACCTTATAAGTTTAAGCTCTTGAGCAGCTTTCAAGATGATCTCATGTTGACGTTGGGAGAGTGCAAGTACATTTGATCCACTCGATCCTTGTGATTCTGGGTCATGTTCTGGCAAGTTTGTGACGGGTGCAGCAGCAGCAGCAGCAGGTAAGGGAGTCTCTTCTCTGGGATCTTCATAGCGAGGTCTGCGATTCTCATACTCAGCAGGATACCCTCTCACTGGTGATGGAGGAAGTCTTGAAGGCCTGTCCCATTCTGAAGGTGGAGCTGATGGCGGGTATGGTTGGTCATCCTGGCGATATGCTGGCTCATCTCTATACTCCCGAATTCTGAGTTCTCCTCTTCCCCTGTCATGCTCATCATAAGAATGTGGGTGACCTCTTTCTCTTTCTTCTCTGTAGAGCTCTGGGCGTGGCATGCGGGGGGGATAATCCCTCTCAGGAGGAGCACGCTCTCTGTCCCATTCAGACTCATAGCCATACTTGGCCTCATGCCGATAGTTACCAGGAGGATGGTCCTGTGGTGGCCGCCAGCGACCGTGTTCTCCATGACCATAATCCTCCACGAAACCCTCTTTATGTCTCTCTTCATATTCCTCATGTGTTGGACCTGGCCGCGACATGCCTCTACCCATAGGTCTCCGCCTCATTCCTTCAGGATCAATGATCTCATGTGGAGGCAGAGGAGGTTCTCTGCCATGAGGAGGTTCTCTGCCATGAGGAGGTTCTCTGCCATGAGGCGGTTCTCTGCCATGAGGCGGTTCTCTGCCATGAGGCGGTTGCCAGTCTAAATCTCTCTCCATGCCTTCACTGTACATTGGGTCCTCTATAGAATCAATCACTTCGCGAGGTGGGGGTGGCACGCCATGCCTTTCTCTTCCTGCATCAGGATGCATCGGGTGGCTATGAGGCTCATGTCCGGGGTGCATTGTGGGATCCATTTCGGTATCATCCATGTTTATTCCTTGGCCTAACGCCTCATGATCCATTGGGCCATGCGCTGGATGAGGGGGGCGCCCTCGTCCTTGGTGCATGAAACCAGGATGACCAGGTGGGGGACGGCCCCGGCCAGGTGGAAATTGGGGTCTCATGCCTCTCATAGGAGGTCTCCTTTCTCCCCAGTAAGGATCGCCTTCCTCCGGGTACTCTGCCGACTCAGGGTCTTCCCAGTACATGTCCATTGGTCCTCCTCTTCCCATGGGTGGCCCTCCTCTTCCCATATGGGGTCCACCTCTACCCATTGGTGGTCCTCCTCTACCCATTGGTGGTCCTCCTCTACCCATTGGGGGTCCTCCTCTACCCATTGGGGGTCCTCCTCTACCCATTGGGGGTCCTCCTCTGCCCATTTGTGGACCCCCTCTACCAAAAGGCGGTCCCCCTCTACCAAAAGGCGGTCCCCCTCTACCCATAGGTGGCCCTCCTCTCCCCATTGGTGGCCCTCCTCTCCCCATAGGCGGCCCCCCTCTACCCATAGGTGGACCTCCCCTCCCCATAGGAAGACCACCTCTCCCAAAAGGTGGTCCTCCTCTTCCCATATGGGGCCCTCCTCTCATCATCGGGGGGCCTCCTCTCCCCATAGAGGGTCCACAAGTTGGCTCTTCATAATACTCTTCCTCTGCTGCGTAGTGATATCCATCTTGCATCCACATTTCTTCAGGGGGCTCCTCTGATTCCTCATCACCACACTCCTCATATGAAGGATCTTGCCAATGATACTCCTCCTGTTCTTCTGGCATCCCCACGTTTTCTTCAGGTGGCATGTAGTCATACGGCATTTCCTCAATCTCCCCCCCAAGTGGTATAGAGTTAGGTCCCCTGAAATCTCCATGCCCCATTTGCCCACGCCCTCGACCTTGCACAGGTCCCGGTGGCTGGCCTCGTCCCCTTCCAGGAGGATGCCTTGGTTGATCTGGTCTTGACTGCATATGGCCAGTCTCCTGTTGGATTCCTGAGGGCTTTGGAACCTGTGGGGTTTTGTTTTTTGTCAATGGCCCATCAGGTTTGAGCAAACTTTGTGCAGCAGTATTTTTTGATGCGACAGAAGAGGGAGCAGTTACAGAAGAGGGAGCAGGTAAAGAAGGTTTGTTGTTACCAGGTTTGGGTTTCTCACTTTTGTTAGAAGCATCCTTGTTGTCCTCTGATTCCTCAGGCTTTGTGCTGGTATTTAATGTCTGGGGAATGGGGTCCTTCTGGACAAAAAAACCCTCAGTTCCAAGTAAGTTGTCCTCTGTCAAGTCATCAGAATTGGCCTTATCGCCGGGTTTTGATTTACCTTTTTCTTTTTCAGACTGTAGCTGCCCGGCTGTCTTTCCAGGAGTCTTCAAGTCTGTAGTGGCAGGTTTTGCCTTAGGTTGGACTACTTGCTGTTGCTGCTGGGGCCCAGGTGGGCGTTCAAATGGCGCGGGGCCAGGAGGCCTTTGGGGCTGGTCAAACCTAGACGGCGGCCCAAATCGGGGGGGGGCATCAAAGCGTTGCCGTGGTTGGTCAAATCTTGGTGGACCATCAAAGCGGTGCCTTTGTTGGTCAAATCGAGGGGGGCCATCAAATCGCTGCTGTTGTTGGTTGAACCTTGGGGGGCCATCAAACCGCTGCTGTTGTGGGTTGAACCTTGGGGGGCCATCAAACCGCTGCTGCGGTTGGTTGAACCTTGGGGGTCCATCAAAGCGGTGCTGCGTTTGTTCGAACCTTGGAGGACCATCAAAGCGATTTGGCTGGTCAAATCTTGGAGGACCATCAAACCCTTGCTGTGGCTGGTCATATCTAGGGTTGTTTCCAGTGGGAACAGCGGGACTATAGAAATAACAAGAAAACATTATTACTAATCATTATTTATCTTAGAGACATTCACTGATACCCTCACAAAAATAAGTTAAAACATAATTTTGGTAAACATGGGAATACTTAAATAGTCCGACTAAATTCAATTACCATCAAATTATTTTAATAAACATTTTGGCTGGATTTTTAACAAACAAAAGCCAATTACAGTACTACAAAACAACCATACTAACCGTGGACCGCTGACACTGTTGTTGCTTGTTGGCTGAATAGCAGGGGGACCTGGGGGTCTGACTCCTAAGCCAGCAGGGCCGGTGCCTCTCACAGGGGGTCCAGCAGGTGACTCTGAATGTGGTCCAAAGCCAGTGGGAGGTGGACCTTGAGAGTTTGGACCAACACCAGCTGGGGAATGCTGCAAACCTGGTATTGCTGTGTGCTGCTGCATGTGAATGTCTTGTCCAGGGTAATGGCCAAACTGTCCCATCATTCCACTACTATACTGGTTTGAAGCGAATGGCACCATGGCAGTGAGTGTGGCCACCCTTTCTTGAAGGTGCGCATTGGTGGCGTTCATCTGCTCCTGCCACTGCTTCCATTGGCGTTCATAGTCCTGCAGTTGATCTTTGTGGGGATAGGTCTTAAACTGTTCATACCACAGGACGAAGGAGCGATCCCACTCTTGGAATAAGGGGGTGAACTGCTGCCGTTGCATTTCATAGTGCCTGAGCTGCATTTCAGCAGACATTGACTGCAACAAAGAACATTTGGGTTTGAGTTTTTCGGTAATGATCTTATTGGTACATGCAGAATAAAGAAACAACTGGGGCATGAGATGTAAGATGTAAACTAATGAGGCTCCACGATGATGCTTGAGTTTTTACAGTACAGGGTGGTTGCAGTTCCTAAATAATATTACCTTCACCATTCGTTTTCTGTGGAAAATATTCAGATGAATAGTAGCTTTCAAATAAACAACCACTTACCGCTAGATTTGCAGGTTGCTGAATCAGCTGTTGATATTTTTCCAGGATCTGCTGAAGCTTTTCGTGTTGTTGCATGAGAGCCTGGTATTGTAAGCCAGCTCTTTCTTGCTGCACCTTTTGCCACTGCGCTGCTGCAGCCTGTAACTCCTGGAGGCGGGCAGCCTCCTCTGGGTCTTCCAGAGTATCACTCTTTAAACACAAACAATCAGAATCAGAAACAGGTTTATTGACAGGTAGGTACGCACATACTAGGAATTTGACTTGATGTCATGGTGCATACATAAAATATAAAAAACAAGAAATCTAATATAAAACACAAAATCTTATACACCGTAATAAAATACAGATAAATAGCAATACAAATTAAATAAAGCAGTAATTTACATGGAAATAGAATGCTATGAATGAATTTTTGCATATAAACTAAGAAATGTGAAATCAGAATATGTGCAGAAAGGAGTATGACATTGTGTGCATTAATGTAATGCATATAGTCTATGATGTGGCAGAGGTAAGAGGCTGGTAGCGGATGGGAAGAAACTGTTCAGGGGCCTCATTTATAACGCCTTGCGTAGGATTGACGTGAGAAGGTTGCTTACGTAGTACAAAGCACAAAAATAGGTACAGAAATGTTCCGATTCACAAAACATTGCGTACCGGCGAGGGAAGTGCGTACCGGCACTTCATACGCCTGTTTCCCTTTATAAATCACAATCGACTCGAAATGCGGCGCAGCTTTTCCAGGCTTCTCGTAACGCCCATATTTGCCTATAAATAGTCAAAGAAACGCCCATTCATTCATTCATTTTGACTGACTGCATGAAGAAGATCGCAGGAAATTACGACCGAACAGCTAAAAAAAGATTTTTGGTTATTGTGGGGAGGTTGAGATAAATCATATTGTTTGGTGGATGCAGTTTGAACCAGAGTAGCAGCATGGAGGTCGGATCGTCACCAAAATAAATAAATAAGTGGTCCGAAAAAAGTTAATGACAAAAAAAATACACATAACCTTCCTCAGGCAGTGTGTTTGTCCCGGGGACAGGAGACCCCCCCTTGATGAGAAACTGTAAGAAATGATAGGGGAATCCCTCCGGAGTGGAGTCATGGCGATCTCAATTATTTTGTTGTATTTGGTGGTTTGTGTTCCAGCTGTCGATCAGCAACTATATATCCATAATCCACCAGTTAAAGGAAATACAATGTGTTGTGTTATATTAGCTGTACAATTGATCACATATGGTGTTCGTAGTTTCCATACCTCCTGTGTTTTACGAGCGACTTATCAAGTCTTGGCAAACGGCATAAAACGCGATTAAACGTGATAGTATATAAAACCACGCTCGTATCTACAACCTATAGAAATGCAAAACGGCGTCAGTTTAGACGTTATTCTGTCCTCCTGCTTACCGCATCATTTATGAGAAAACATTTCATAACATTAACACAACATATTCGAGGTGGTTTAAATAACATATCCGTATTTATTTATTTCTCCAAGTTATGTTTTTGTGTGCACTGAGGAGTCTCAAACAGGCGTTTGTTTAATCGTTTTAAGATTGGCTTTAATCAATGTTTGAAAATGAATTCTTCATATGATAAATGAGAGGTAACATTTTATTTATTTCCACATATTTCTCTCCATTCTTCCTTCTGCCAACGGTATCGCAGTTTCTCGTCTCTCCCGTTGTTGTGCTTAGTGCGTACGCATGGGTTAGAGTTTGCGTGAAGGACCGCACATTTTCCCGTCAAGTTAGTATTTTATAAATCGCAAACATTGCGTAGAAACTGGCGTACGCCATTTTTTGAGCGTATATCCCTTTATAAATGAGGCCCCAGGTGGCGTGAGGTTTTGGTCCTGATGGAGCGCAGCCTCCTGCCAGAGGGGAGGGGGGTGAACAGTTTGTGTCCAGGGTGGGAGGGGTCGGCCACTATCTTCCCTGCCCGCCTCAGGGTCCTGGAGGCATGCAGGTCGTGGAGGGATGGCAGATTGCAGCCGATCACCTTCTCTGCAGAGCGGATGACCCGCTGCAGTCTGCCCTTATCCTTGGCTGTGGCTGCGGCGTACCAGATGGTGATGGAGGAGGTGAGGATGGACTCGATGATGGAGGTGTAGAAGTTCACCATCATTGTCTTTGGCAGGTTGAATTTCTTCAGCTGCCTCAGGAAGAACATCCTCTGCTGTGCTTTTTTGATGAGGGAGCAGATGTTCTTCTCCCATTTGAGGTCCTGGGCGATGATGGTGCCCAGGAAGCGGAAAGACTTCACAGCAGTTACTGGGGAGTCACACAGAGTGATGGGGGCGGGCGGGGCTGCGTTCTTCTTGAAGTCCACGACCATCTCCACTGTTTTTAGGGCGTTTAGCTCCAGGTGATTTTCTCCACACCAGGTCACCAGATGGTCCATTTTGGACTTCATAACCACAGAGGTCAGGGCGACAGGTCTGTAGTCATTTGGTCCTGTGATCCTTGTTTTCTTGGGAACCGGGATGATTGTTGAGGTTTTGAAGCATGCTGGGACGTGGCATGTCTCCAGTGAGGTGTTAAAGATGTCAGTAAACACAGGAGACAGCTGATCAGCACAGAGCTTCACGGTGGAGGGGGAGACATTGTCAGGGCCAGCCGCTTTTCTGGTATTGAGTTTTCTGAAAAGTCTGTTTACATCCCTTTCATTGATTGAGAGAGAGTCTGATGTGTTGGGGGGGGGGGGGTCAGTGGTGTAGGAGAGTGGGACACTGAAAGGGAGGGGGATGTGGAGGTGTGAGACTGGAGCTGTTGAGAGGTGTCATGGGGGATGGAGTCAGGACTGAACTCTTTGTCTTCAAATATGCAGTAGAACTGATTCAGATTGTTTGCAAGGCGTTGGTCGTTCATGGAGGGGGAGGCTTTTGTCTTGTAGTTTGTTATCTGTCTTTGAGGCCCCGCTCACACAGGACCGTTTGCGTTTATGCACAGTATGCGTATTCAAAAAAGTCTTCCGTTCACATGCATTCGTTTCATTTAACGTGTCTGTTCAAACGAGGCCGCTGGAAACGCTGTAGTACATATGCCGGGACTGTAAGTGGCGCTGTAACTTCCGCCAAAATACACCAAAAGCCGCGAAGAAGAGCAGCCCGAGCAGCCCCGCCACAATGTTGCCATGGCTACCCTTCTGTTTAAGCCCCGCGGTGTATTTAGCAACATGTAGTTCATGTAATTCTCCATGTCCACTTGTTGCTGATGGTTGTGGTAGAGGAGCTGTAGATTTTGCACTAATATCTGTAGCATGGTCAGTAGCAGTAGCACTAGCAGTAGCTACTGACAGGAGGAAGTGTGTGTGGCGATTGCTGGTATTCAGCGGGATATAGTCATTTCCTCAGCATATGGATAAATGCAACAGGGAAGTTAACTGAAAGAAACCGAATCTGTGGATATTGCATAGACCGACCAAGAAGCACGTCTCCGTGGAGAGGACGCGCTCAGAAAGAGAGATATTCTCTACAAACACCAGGTGAGATCGCACCTTTGTCAATATAATGGATCAATGCATGAAATCTGACTCTGTTTATTTTGTTTAAGGAGTATATTGGGCGTTAACAATTCTGGTTTGCCTTTTATAATATTATTTCATTCAAGAACCCCTTGTGCGTTTAATTAACACAGCTATTTTTGACAGTTGCTACAGCAGTGAGCAGGAGAGGTGGGGAGAGGCGGGGCTATCGTTATTTTTTCAGGAAATATTCGTATCGAGGTGATTACACGGACTCGGTTGACCCCCCCAGAGCGTTTCGTTTGCAAATCTATCCACCTTGGGACCAGTTATTGTTTGTGGGGTCAGTTTCTATCGGCCTTGTGTAAATAATAGGGCTATACGCACGCGAAACTATGCAGATACAAGCAGTTTTCTCCTCGTGTAAACAGCGCCTTAGACCACGCCAGACCGAAGCAGAGTCGTTTGCTGAGAGCTGATGTTGGAGTTTCTCAGGTGCTTGCCCCACGGGAACGCATACGGCAAAACACATAGGATTAACGCAATCGCAAAAAAGCTTCCGTCCATTAGCCCAGCGCACCAACGGAGAGAGAATAACTTATGGCAACACAAAAGAAAACATGGGAGCGGTGGAGTGATGAGGAGGTGTCGGCGTTCTGGCGATTCACTCGGAAGGCTTCAGTAGAAGCTGCTGGGAGTCCCAGCAGCTTCTACTGAAGCCAGTCCCCAACTCCGGGGACTTCGGGTGGCAGTATACTCCGTGAAGTTGTTTGCGGCCTGCCAGTAAACCCAAAGCAGAAAAAGAAGAAGTTACGTCAGCGGCTTCATTTGCGTAATCTTCCCTCAGGGAACTTATTCCGGTGTGAACGCGATCTGCTCTTTAGTTCCATGGGGGAACTAAGTGCTGGGAAAGTACTTGGTGTGAAAGCGGCTATGGCAACTCATCCACCAACAGTTTGGTAGGAAATCCGGGTATGACATGCTAACCACACACATCAGAAGAACTTTTCAGCGTTATCTTAAAATTATATTTTCCCCATTTCTTCTTTGCTGCCTTACATTTAGTTATTTGAGTGCAATACTACTGCAATTTGAAAGATTTACTTTTCTGCATTCGTTAGGAAAGAGCAAAGGGGACAACTTATGTTGCATTTGCAGTTGTAGTCCAAACCTGAGTAGAATAGGTAGAGTGTCCCTTTACTCAAGAAAGGTTTGAATTGTTACAATCACACACCTCTGTAAAATTAAAAAATGCTTACCTTTCCCTCATCAGGTGGTGGAGGGGGTGCTGGAGGCTCCTCTTTTGGAGGGGGTGGAGGAGGTGCGCCTTTTGGTGGTTCTGATGGAGGAGGAGGAGGAACTGCATGGCCAGAGGGGGGTGGTGGCCCATGACCACCACCCTCTTTCTGATTCTGTTTTGCCTTCTCTTGCTTTAACTTTTGTAAATTCTGAAGATGCTGTTTGTACCAACGTTGCTGTTGCTCCTGTAAGAAACAAACTCATTCGTCACACAAGTATCATTGTTGTCAATTTAACACAGCAAATATTTGTGGAATCGTACTTTCATTGTAGGTGTCTATTCGTCCCTCAATGTGACATAGGATTACACTTTCATATTTTATGATCAAACCCTGAAACAAACAGTGCCTTCAGATTTATTTTTAGTTAAGCTTTGAGTCATTGGGATTTACTATAAAACATTCAAATAATTAAATGCTCTTTAATTGCCCATAGTTCCCTTATATTAAAACACAAATTATAGTAAACCAGTTGGGGCAATATGTATGCTCAAATACTGCACATCGTAAATATCTTCATATTGACCACATTGAATACCTGGCTATACTGCTGAATCAATTGTATATGCCTGATAAGATTTTGAATCCTTACAGCAGCTCGTTTTTTATTTATTATGTTATTTTAAACATCAGAAAACAAAATGTTTTTGAGTCGAATAATATCCATATTCTTTTCATCCAGCCACTACAACAGTACTTTCAGTTATTATACTTTGAGATTTGACATTAAAACTATCTGCTGATAGTTTTTGATTAGAAAGAACATAACATGTTAAAGTCTAAACATTTATCACATATTAAATATGTTTAATAGCTAGCATCAAATGTGCCAGGCATCCCTCGTTCCCACAGCCAGTGTTCTTGTATTTGTGAGTTATGGCAGTTTTGAATACAAAGTAATATACTAGTTGTACTGGTCCGGTCTGCTATTGAATACAACACAATGAATGCTAGTAAGTGGTCTGATTTTCCATGTATGTGTTTATTCACTTATCTACCACCTTTGACATGTATAGGACGATGCTTGGATGCAATATCTGTATATTGGTTTCAACCAATAATACACATCCTGTCACAGGAACGGGAGACATTTTCAGAGTGTCAACAAATGTGATGTCTGCTAGATAACGTTTTTAGTAAAATCAACAGAAACAGTACGATGCCTTTCGGTCGTGATATCTGGCAGCAAAGTGGTGAGATTAAGCAACAAAAACAAAAAAACAATACAAGACATTACCTGCAATGGTAGGGTTGTGTCGTCCTCTGGTGTGGGTGGGTCTTTGTTATTGGACTCTTTTTCTTTGGGAGCACCGATGTTCTCCGGTGGCTTAGACGACTGGGGCTCTGGAGGGGGGGGGTACCGGTTTGCTGTCGTTGGGATGCGGTTGCGGTGGCAGTGGAGGAGGCTGTGGCTGACCCGTCTGAGGTGCAGGGGGACCTCTGGTCGCCTCGTCCTGTTGATAGTACGATTGAGCTCCAGCATTGCTGTCTGAATGTCCTGCACTTTCTGGATGCCACGACGACCCGGAATAACCAACGTTGTGTCCACCACCACCACCACCACCACCACCACTGTACGCATTGGCATTAGCATTACTACCGTGGTGAAGCACTGACTGGAGCTGTTTCTGGTGTAGCATCTGCAGCTGCTGCATCTGCTGCAAGTGTTGCTCCTGGAGGCTGGAGAACATGGATCCGGCTGATGGGGCCTCGAAGCCCCCGAACCCCGGTGCATCAGTGCCGATGTTTCCGCCACCGGGCTGCTTACGGGGCCCTTGCCCTCCAAAGTTTTGCGACGGGGGTGCCCCATAATTTCCCCAGGAGGGATACATTGTTATGAGGCGTGGCGATGGACTCGGCCTTTGTGCTCACATACAGCCGGTCCGGAGTGCCTGAAAAAAAGCTAACAGCTAATGCTAACCTACCTGGTAAAAATAACTATAGCAAACGTTTCATTTTATTGTCCCGACGGGCCTTGGCTGCATCAAACACAATGCACACACGCCAGCTCTGTAGCAAGGAACACTATCTTATTATATCGTAATACGCACGTATATACTTGTGTTTTAAGTTACAAAACCGTTGAGCCGCGGACGATGCTAAACATGATGCTAGAGCGCACTCACTGATGACGGAAACACGTCACATCCAGTGTTGCCAACTCCATAGTAAGGAAAGTAGCTATTGGCTGTCCGAAAAGTCGCCAGAAGTCCCTAAATGACGTCATCGCCTAATTTGCATATCATGTAATGGCGGTAAAAAAACGTTCCACCCCCTTCAAGGATCAAAACTTGAAACCACCAGAGTAAATCCAGACGACAGTAGATCAGAAATGTCTCTATTAGAAAAAGTAGAAAGTAGAAATTGTTTTAGTAGTTTTTAGTAGAAATCTCCCTTACAATAAAGGCAGTAGGCTATAGTATGCCCGTGTGTCATCTCCAATAAATGGCTTCAACCATCCTTTAAACTCAGGGTTTGATTCCCACTCCTTTCTGTACTTTTGTGAATAGGCTACAGTTTAGACTGTGACATGATGACCTACGTGGATGTTTAGCTTGTCACAGAGGCACACACACAGTGGACGAGGTGATTAAGTGACTGAGGCTGTGTGAGTCAAAGCAAAGCAAAGGCAGTTATTTATTATAGTGTGACAGTGACAGTGAAGAAACATTTACATTTTACATTTAAATCCCGCTCATGCGCAATTCATTTGCAGTCTCGACGCGGGAGAGTGTGGCTGTCTCCTCTCTGCTCTGACTGCAGCTGAGCTGTTGCGGGAGGCAACTGTGAGTCTGAGCGCCTGTGAGTACTATGGGAGGGCAGAGGGGCTCACGGCAGCACCCGCGGCTCGTTAACTGCTGAACAATATTTGAGTCTCCAAACACCAGAAAAGTCCCTAATAACACCATTATAAGTCGTTGAATTAGTCGTTAGTCGCTTTTGATAAAAATAAGTAGCCGGAGGGTTTGGAAAGCCGCCGAATTTAACGAGAAAGTCGCCAAGTTGGCAACACTGGTCACATCAGACAACCACTTCCGGTAGTGCTCCTATCAGGGATGCAAACTCATCAGGTATGAACAAGGTGACAAGGATCCGAGCCCCCCGACCCCACGGAATATCGGCTTTAAAATGAGGAATAACAGAGGATTTTAGCAGTCAGAACAACTAAAGCAGCAGTGTCAATAATAACAGAAACGCCAAAGAGTCACATCTAATAGAAATATATAAAAGCATTTATTTTAATTGTGTAGCAGTCAGTTTATAATTTTGGCAGGACTGTTGAGCATTTTTTAAATGTATTTTCATGCCTCTGTTCAAGGCTTAGTCTTTCTATCTTTATAGCCAGTGGTGTAAAGCAGTGGTTCTCAAACCTTTTTCAATAATGTACCCCCTTTGAAAAGAAAATTCAGCCAAGTACCCCCTGGTCAGTGCAAAAAACATTTTTTAGGGAAAAAAGCCTATAGGCTATAAAGAGGTACAGTAGGGCGCTGCACCATCAGTGTCTGATTTATTAAAACAACAACCTTGTAACACTTAAATGCTACATTTCAAATGTTTACAATCCATCACTAAATTCATGGCAAACCTATTTTAACATCATGCAATAATGCTAAGACGACATTAGTTGCATTGAACTGATCTTTTTAATAAGTTGTACTTACAATGTAGTGAGAAACATGGGCTTGTGCTTCACTGAGGATCTTTGTCATTCTGACAGGGAGGCAAACTGCAGTTATTACACTTCGCGTTTTGAAATATGTGTAACTGTTAATATAAAACCCACACTGCTCAAACTTCGTTACTTTTCCTAAAATTGGTATATTTATTTATTTATTTTGGGGTGTGGGGAATGAAGAGAAAAATATATATGAGCATTTTATGAGCATGGGATTTTGACCCCTCATATAAACATATGCATAATGCTGCGCTATACTTTGCGGCCACACGCCGTTGCCAAGCATAGCTTATTGTTTAGGTCCTTTGATAAGCAGGCAGTCATAGAATTAACTAGAAGTAGCTAGATCTGATAGATTTGGACATAAACGCGAGTGAAGTATAACCGGACGCGAGAGAGAGATCAGATCATAACGGAGAACACGCAGGTCTTCCGGATCACAGCTCCCCCGCTGTGACGGACCGGTGAGCGGAGCAAAATACACGAAGAGTTAGACCTAACACACTTAGCTAGTTTATCTACTCTGGAACTAGCTAAACTAGTTATAAATATATGTATTCTTTACTGTCGGGTCACTTAGTACAGGTTCAGCGAGCTGCACAAGACTGACGGGCTGTCAGGAGAGAGAGAGGGAGAGGAAAAGAGAGCACCCCGTTTATTTTTCCCATTTTATTATCCAGAATTACTGTAAACTTTTGAATAAAGTAGTTAATCTACTATTAGTAGTTTGTTTAAATGCATTACTTATGTTGTTTTTTCATTAACATAAAATAAATCTCACGTACCCCCTACAGTACTCCAACGTACCCCTAGGGGTCCGCGTACCCCCATTTGAGAACCACCACTGGTGTAAAGTAACTAAGTTCATAATTAATGAGATACTTGTACTTTATTTAAAGGGGATCTATCATGCAAAATGCACTTTTGTACGTCTTTTATACATGAATATGTGTCCCCGGTGTTCCAGGGAACTCACCAAGTGTCAGAAAATACAACCCTCTCTATTTTCCTCCATACCCAAATCTCTAAAAAAGGGGCTGCAACGGATCTGATAAAAACTGATCCAGATTTGAACACTGTCCTGACGTCAGGACGGTGGCGCTACGGCTATTGGGCCAACTCCACCAATCAGGAGGAGACAGCCACGGCCATTGCCGTTCGAAAGCGCTGGAGACGCTGTAGTACCAACCTGGTCTCACCAGAATGCGTGACTCCACCACAACTCCTTAACACCGCATTGCGTGGTGGAGTCACGAACTTTGCTACATTTACGTGTCTGCACCACGCAAACAACCCCAATGTAAAGTGAATGAGGCTCCTTTGTCGTGGTGCACACACGCATTTCTACAACGTCCAGCAGTGAGCTTTTATTCTATAAAACGTTTTTAAAATCTACTTTATAGCTTGTAGTAACTCACGAGAGGCTTCTTTTATTTTATTTGTATTCATAATAATTTTTATTTTTCGTCAGAATGTATTATGGTGCATTATTCACCAATGTTTGTTCTCAAAAAACAGTGCATTGTGTGTAATACAACTGTGATTTTTATTAAATGAGTTAGTTTTTAAGGAAGGCCAGAGCTTCAGCTGTGTCAAATAGATTGTTCCCTTTAGTTCACGTTATTTAAAAGATAATTATATTCCTATTTGATCATGTCCCCTTTATAGAGTGGCGAAGTCCCTCCCCTTCCGGTTGAGCCCCATGGGACCTTATTTCGGAAAAGTTATGCATTGAAGTCAATGGAGAGAGAAAGATTATCTTTCGATCCCGTTTGAATTGTGCCACGAATTACACATATGATGTTTGTCAATTTAAAAGATAATTTTGCAAGTCAAAAAAAAAAAAATGTGTCGTAAAACTGTGAAGTAACACATTTGTTTGTGTGAAACGCTAAATGAACTACATCTCTGGTCAACCACACACGTCACCAAGATGGCCGTCACTACTGTCTTGTCAACAAACGATTGACTATCCTCACTATCAGCACAATGAAACACGTCCTGAAGAATGTCATGCAAAGCTGCCTGCCTGCCTTCATTTGATTCTCTCTGAACTGCCTGGTCGTTTTAATGTTTAATGTCAACCATTTGTGCAGATAGCATGAAGTAGAAAAGATCGCCGAGGCTAACGTTAGCGTTAGCATTTCTCCCCCGGAATTAAATGGTGTATTATAGAATGATCACACCGGTGACAGTACTATTCAAAGGGTTCACGAAATATGACTACTACTCTTACTGTTTAACATTTTGGGTTACTTAATGTTACTTCATGTTAAGGCTAATAAAAATGACAAGGCTGTAATGCTAACTAACGTGCTAGCTACTAGCTAGGTAGCTAACTTGATCAAGCCACTCCTGGTCGTTTCATCAGACGGGAAGCAAAAGAACGAGCAAGACCCATTGCTGGTATAATAACAACCTGGTACTAAGCACACAGGCATCTTGTTAAAGTTATCTTATCTTAGCCAGCGCCATATAGATAGATTATATCTATATTGCGCTGATCTTAGGTATCTGAATGGTGGAGGTAAACAATTGTGACATCACTTACGCGACTCTGGGATTTGTAGTCTTTCTAGTTACGTATTTTTCATAGTCTTATATTTCAACAGTTTTACGACAAACTGTGACTTTTTTGACATGGAAATGATTTTTTAAGATTGACAAACATCATATGTGTAATTCATGGCACAATTCAAACGGGATCGAAAGATAAGTTTTCTCTCCCCATTGACTTCAATGCATAATTTTTCCGAAATAAGGTCCCATACCCCGGAAGTAAGTGGGAGGGACTTCGCCACTCTATTGTATTACGGACGCAGAGAGCAATGTGAGCGTCCATTCCATGGATGTATAATAAGAACTGGATACAGCGTGGGAGGCGGGGCCTCATTCATTCCTATGAGAGTTGCTCATTCGCGCATGATGATAAAATGGCCCAACTTTTGAGAGAGCGAAACGTCACAGATTACCCGGCATGCCTGAGAAGTACCCGTATGTGCGCTCATAGCGCATGCGCAACTTTAACCATGCCCCCCAAAATGCTCGTTCACATCAAGCACGTCAATTTGGGTACACGTAACAGCACCGCACGTTCATGATAGCATGGTAATGGTTTGTTATTATGATAGATTTGATATTAACGAGGCGGCAGTTAGCAGCTAGCGGTTAGCTAGTAATTATGCTAATTTACACATCAATCGTTATGTACTTTTATATTACGCTGTAACAGGATCTAGTGATATCCAAGCAACAGAGCTTCATTTAGCATGAAAGAATTATTGCACTGTATATATATATATATATATGTATATATATACAGTGCAATAAGCTTCTTAGTGCAATAAGAAGCTACAGGGACGTTAATCTACGTCGGTAATATTAACTTTATTTAATACAACATTTACGGTACAAGATTTAATCTTGTAGTATAATATTTTACAAATGATGAATTACAGCAAACATGTGCAATATATCCATTATTACAGCTCCGTGGGCTGGCAGTAAGGCAATATGGTCCGTTCTTATTGTACATCCATGGGTAAAGATAAACGCATGTAGTGCTGAACACGTAACATGAACGTGCCGGGCGGCGCGGTCCCGTGGGTTAGATGCGCGTTCATAATGCAGAGGGAAATAACTCTCAGAATAACGTTATTAGCACATTTTTACAACTTGAGGAACGAATGTTTTTAATAAGGGCTATACAAGTGTTCATACTGGGTAGTTTATTTAGTTTAAAAAAAATTATCCAATGATTTACAGACCACTCTTTCCCCATGTAAGTCAATAGAGTGGCGAAGTCCCTCCCACTTACTTCCGGGGTATGGGACCTTATTTCGGAAAAATTATGCATTGAAGTCAATGGGGAGAGAAAACTTATCTTTCGATCCCGTTTGAATTGTGCCATGAATTACACATATGATGTTTGTCAATCTTAAAAAATCATTTCCATGTCAAAAAAGTCACAGTTTGTCGTAAAACTGTTGAAATATAAGACTATGAAAAATACGTAACTAGAAAGACTACAAATCCCAGAGTCGCGTAAGTGATGTCACAATTGTTTACCTCCACCATTCAGATACCTAAGATCAGCGCAATATAGATATAATCTATCTATATGGCGCTGGCTAAGATAAGATAACTTTAACAAGATGCCTGTGTGCTTAGTACCAGGTTGTTATTATACCAGCAATGGGTCTTGCTCGTTCTTTTGCTTCCCGTCTGATGAAACGACCAGGAGTGGCTTGATCAAGTTAGCTACCTAGCTAGTAGCTAGCACGTTAGTTAGCATTACAGCCTTGTCATTTTTATTAGCCTTAACATGAAGTAACATTAAGTAACCCAAAATGTTAAACAGTAAGAGTAGTAGTCATATTTCGTGAACCCTTTGAATAGTACTGTCACCGGTGTGATCATTCTATAATACACCATTTAATTCCGGGGGAGAAATGCTAACGCTAACGTTAGCATCGGCGATCTTTTCTACTTCATGCTATCTGCACAAATGGTTGACATTAAACATTAAAACGACCAGGCAGTTCAGAGAGAATCAAAGGAAGGCAGGCAGGCAGCTTTGCATGACATTCTTCAGGACGTGTTTCATTGTGGTGATAGTCAATCGTTTGTTGACAAGACAGTAGTGACGGCCATCTTGGTGACGTGTGTGGTTGACCAGAGATGTAGTTCATTTAGCGTTTCACACAAACAAATGTGTTACTTCACAGTTTTACGACACATTTTTTTTTTTTTGACTTGCAAAATTATCTTTTAAATTGACAAACATCATATGTGTAATTCGTGGCACAATTCAAACGGGATCGAAAGATAATCTTTCTCTCTCCATTGACTTCAATGCATAACTTTTCCGAAATAAGGTCCCATGGGGCTCAACCGGAAGGGGAGGGACTTCGCCACTCTATGGGAAAAAGTGTTTCCGGGCCTGGCAACCAAAAGGAAGTGTAGTACCGCCGTTTGGCCAGCACGAATATTTTCATCTGAGTCCGGCGCACTTCCTGGGGGCTTGGTCCATTCCCATTGGATAATGGGGGATTTTACACCCGGAAGTAAGTATTCTCCTCTCCTTACTGTCGATTGATTTTACAGTGATATCTGCACTACTCATCAACTAAAAAACACCAGATTATCCTTGTTAATTACACAACATTGATTGGTTTAAATTGTGTATAATGCTTTTGTAATTTTCCCC